>NW_027362770.1:182352602-182678664 GCF_046119375.1 Phyllobates terribilis
GTGATATCCACAGTGCTCCCATAATAACAGTGACATCCACAGTGCTCCCATAATAACATTGATATCCACAGTGCCCCCATAATAACAGTGATATCCACAGTGCTCCCATAATAACAGTGATATCCACAGTGCTCCCATAATAACAGTGACATCCACAGTGCTCCCATAATAACAGCGACATCCACAGTGCCCCCATAATAACAGTGATATCCACAGTGCTCCCATAATAACAGTAACATCCACAGTGCTCCCATAATAACAGTAACATCCACAGTGCTCCCATAATAACAGCGACATCCACAGTGCTCCCATAATAACAGTGATATCCACAGTGCCCCCATAATAACAGTAACATCCACAGTGCCCCCATAATAACAGTGATATCCACAGTGCTCCCATAATAACAGTGATATCCACAGTGCTCCCATAATAACAGTGATATCCACAGTGCCCCCATAATAACAGTTACATCCACAGTGCCCCCATAATAACAGTGATATCCACAGTGCTCCCATAATAACAGCGACATCCACAGTGCCCCCATAATAACAGTTACATCCACAGTGCCCCCATAATAACAGTGATATCCACAGTGCTCCCATAATAACAGCGACATCCACAGTGCTCCATAATAACAGCGATATCCACAGTGCCCCCATAATAACAGTGACATCCACAGTGCTCCCATAATAACAGTGACATCCACAGTGCTCCCATAATAACAGTGATATCCACAGTGCTCCCATAATAACAGTGATATCCACAGTGCCCCCATAATAACAGTGATATCCACAGTGCCCCCATAATAACAGTGATATCCACAGTGCTCCCATAATAACAGTGACATCCACAGTGCTCCCATAATAACAGTGATATCCACAGTGCTCCCATAATAACAGTGATATCCACAGTGCCCCCATAATAACAGTGACATCCACAGTGCCCCCATAATAACAGTGACATCCACAGTGCTCCCATAATAACAGTGACATCCACAGTGCCCCCATAATAACAGTGATATCCACAGTGCTCCCATAATAACAGTGATATCCACAGTGCCCCCATAATAACAGTGATATCCACAGTGCTCCCATAATAACAGTGATATCCACAGTGCTCCCATAATAACAGTGACATCCACAGTGCTCCCATAATAACAGTGATATCCACAGTGCTCCCATAATAACAGTGATATCCACAGTGCTCCCATAATAACAGTGACATCCACAGTGCTCCCATAATAACAGTGATATCCACAGTGCTCCCATAATAACAGTGATATCCACAGTGCTCCCATAATAACAGTGATATCCACAGTGCCCCCATAATAACAGTGACATCCACAGTGCTCCCATAATAACAGTGACATCCACAGTGCTCCCATAATAACAGTGACATCCACAGTGCTCCCATAATAACAGTGACATCCACAGTGCTCCCATAATAACAGTGATATCCACAGTGCTCCCATAATAACAGTGACATCCACAGTGCCCCCATAATAACAGTAACATCCACAGTGCTCCCATAATAACAGTGACATCCACAGTGCTCCCATAATAACAGTGATATCCACAGTGCTCCCATAATAACAGTGATATCCACAGTGCCCCCATAATAACAGTGACATCCACAGTGCTCCCATAATAACAGTGATATCCACAGTGCCCCATAATAACAGTGATATCCACAGTGCCCCCATAATAACAGTGATATCCACAGTGCCCCCATAATAACAGTGACATCCACAGTGCTCCCATAATAACAGTGATATCCACAGTGCCCCATAATAACAGTGATATCCACAGTGCCCCCATAATAACAGTGACATCCACAGTGCTCCCATAATAATAGTGATATCCACAGTGCTCCCATAATAACAGTGACATCCACAGTGCTCCCATAATAACAGTGATATCCACAGTGCTCCCATAATAACAGCGACATCCACAGTGCTCCCATAATAACAGTGATATCCACAGTGCCCCCATAATAACAGTAACATCCACAGTGCCCCCATAATAACAGTGATATCCACAGTGCTCCCATAATAACAGTGATATCCACAGTGCTCCCATAATAACAGTGATATCCACAGTGCCCCCATAATAACAGTTACATCCACAGTGCCCCCATAATAACAGTGATATCCACAGTGCTCCCATAATAACAGCGACATCCACAGTGCCCCCATAATAACAGTTACATCCACAGTGCCCCCATAATAACAGTGATATCCACAGTGCTCCCATAATAACAGCGACATCCACAGTGCTCCATAATAACAGCGATATCCACAGTGCCCCCATAATAACAGTGACATCCACAGTGCTCCCATAATAACAGTGATATCCACAGTGCTCCCATAATAACAGTGATATCCACAGTGCTCCCATAATAACAGTGATATCCACAGTGCCCCCATAATAACAGTGATATCCACAGTGCCCCCATAATAACAGTGATATCCACAGTGCTCCCATAATAACAGTGACATCCACAGTGCTCCCATAATAACAGTGATATCCACAGTGCTCCCATAATAACAGTGATATCCACAGTGCCCCCATAATAACAGTGACATCCACAGTGCCCCCATAATAACAGTGACATCCACAGTGCTCCCATAATAACAGTGACATCCACAGTGCCCCCATAATAACAGTGATATCCACAGTGCTCCCATAATAACAGTGATATCCACAGTGCCCCCATAATAACAGTGATATCCACAGTGCTCCCATAATAACAGTGATATCCACAGTGCTCCCATAATAACAGTGACATCCACAGTGCTCCCATAATAACAGTGATATCCACAGTGCTCCCATAATAACAGTGATATCCACAGTGCTCCCATAATAACAGTGATATCCACAGTGCTCCCATAATAACAGTGATATCCACAGTGCTCCCATAATAACAGTGATATCCACAGTGCCCCCATAATAACAGTGACATCCACAGTGCTCCCATAATAACAGTGACATCCACAGTGCTCCCATAATAACAGTGACATCCACAGTGCTCCCATAATAACAGTGACATCCACAGTGCTCCCATAATAACAGTGATATCCACAGTGCTCCCATAATAACAGTGACATCCACAGTGCCCCCATAATAACAGTAACATCCACAGTGCTCCCATAATAACAGTGACATCCACAGTGCTCCCATAATAACAGTGATATCCACAGTGCTCCCATAATAACAGTGATATCCACAGTGCCCCCATAATAACAGTGACATCCACAGTGCTCCCATAATAACAGTGATATCCACAGTGCCCCATAATAACAGTGATATCCACAGTGCCCCCATAATAACAGTGATATCCACAGTGCCCCCATAATAACAGTGACATCCACAGTGCTCCCATAATAACAGTGATATCCACAGTGCCCCATAATAACAGTGATATCCACAGTGCCCCCATAATAACAGTGACATCCACAGTGCTCCCATAATAATAGTGATATCCACAGTGCTCCCATAATAACAGTGACATCCACAGTGCTCCCATAATAACAGTGATATCCACAGTGCTCCCATAATAACAGTGACATCCACAGTGCTCCCATAATAACAGTGATATCCACAGTGCCCCCATAATAACAGTGATATCCACAGTGCCCCATAATAACAGTGATATCCACAGTGCCCCCATAATAACAGTGATATCCACAGTGCCACCATAATAACAGTGATATCCACAGTGCTCCCATAATAACAGTGACATCCACAGTGCTCCCATAATAACAGTGATATCCACAGTGCCTCCATAATAACAGTGATATCCACAGTGCTCCCATAATAACAGTGATATCCACAGTGCCCCCATAATAACAGTGATATCTACAGTGCCCCCATAATAACAGTGATATCCACAGTGCCCCCATAATAACAGTGATATCCACAGTGCCACCATAATAACAGTGATATCCACAGTGCTCCCATAATAACAGTGACATCCACAGTGCTCCCATAATAACAGTGATATCCACAGTGCCTCCATAATAACAGTGATATCCACAGTGCTCCCATAATAACAGTGATATCCACAGTGCCCCCATAATAACAGTGATATCTACAGTGCCTCCATAATAACAGTGACATCTACAGTGCCCCCATAATAACAGTGACATCCACAGTGCCCCCATAATAACAGTGATATCCACAGTGCTCCATAATAACAGTGATATCCACAGTGCCCCCATAATAACAGTGACATCCACAGTGCCCCCATAATAACAGTGACATCCACAGTGCTCCCATAATAACAGCGACATCCACAGTGCCCCCATAATAACAGTGACATCCACAGTGCTCCCATAATAACAGTGACATCCACAGTGCCCCCATAATAACAGTGACATCCACAGTGCTCCCATAATAACAGTGACATCCACAGTGCTCCCATAATAACAGTGACATCCACAGTGCTCCCATAATAACAGTGACATCCACAGTGCTCCCATAATAACAGTGACATCCACAGTGCCCCCATAATAACTGTGACATCCACAGTGCCCCCATAATAACAGTGACATCCACAGTGCCCCCATAATAACAGTGACATCCACAGTGCTCCCATAATAACAGTGACATCCACAGTGCTCCCATAATAACAGTGATATCCACAGTGCTCCATAATAACAGTGATATCCACAGTGCTCCCATAATAACAGCGATATCCACAGTGCTCACATAATAACAGTGATATCCACAGTGCTCCCATAATAACAGCGACATCCACAGTGCCCCCATAATAACAGTGACATCCACAGTGCCCCCATAATAACAGTGATATCCACAGTGCTCCCATAATAACAGTGATATCCACAGTGCCCCCATAATAACAGTGACATCCACAGTGCCCCCATAATAACAGTGACATCCACAGTGCTCCCATAATAACAGTGATATCCACAGTGCCCCCATAATAACAGTGATATCCACAGTGCTCCCATAATAACAGCGATATCCACAGTGCCCCCATAATAACAGTGACATCCACAGTGCCCCCATAATAACAGTGACATCCACAGTGCTCCCATAATAACAGTGATATCCACAGTGCCCCCATAATAACAGTGACATCCACAGTGCTCCCATAATAACAGTGACATCCACAGTGCTCCCATAATAACAGTGATATCCACAGTGCTCCCATAATAACAGTGACATCCACAGTGCTCCCATAATAACAGTGATATCCACAGTGCTCCCATAATAACAGTGACATCCACAGTGCCCCCATAATAACAGTGACATCCACAGTGCCCCCATAGTAACAGTGACATCCACAGTGCTCCCATAATAACAGTGATATCTACAGTGCTCCCATAATAACAGTGACATCCACAGTGCTCCCATAATAACAGTGATATCCACAGTGCCCCCATAATAACAGTGACATCCACAGTGCTCCCATAATAACAGTGATATCCACAGTGCTCCCATAATAACAGTGATATCCACAGTGCTCACATAATAACAGTGACATCCACAGTGCCCCCATAATAACAGTGATATCCACAGTGCCCCCATAATAACAGTGACATCCACAGTGCTCCCATAATAACAGTGATATCCACAGTGCCCCCATAGTAACAGTGACATCCACAGTGCTCCCATAATAACAGTGATATCCACAGTGCTCCCATAATAACAGTGATATCCACAGTGCTCACATAATAACAGTGACATCCACAGTGCCCCCATAATAACAGTGATATCCACAGTGCCCCCATAATAACAGTGACATCCACAGTGCTCCCATAATAACAGTGATATCCACAGTGCCCCCATAGTAACAGTGACATCCACAGTGCTCCCATAATAACAGTGATATCCACAGTGCTCCCATAATAACAGTGATATCCACAGTGCTCACATAATAACAGTGACATCCACAGTGCCCCCATAATAACAGTGATATCCACAGTGCCCCCATAATAACAGTGACATCCACAGTGCTCCCATAATAACAGTGACATCCACAGTGCTCCCATAATAACAGTGATATCCACAGTGCCCCCATAATAACAGTGACATCCACAGTGCTCCCATAATAACAGTGATATCCACAGTGCTCCCATAATAACAGTGATATCCACAGTGCTCACATAATAACAGTGACATCCACAGTGCCCCCATAATAACAGTGATATCCACAGTGCCCCCATAATAACAGTGACATCCACAGTGCTCCCATAATAACAGTGATATCCACAGTGCCCCCATAGTAACAGTGACATCCACAGTGCTCCCATAATAACAGTGATATCCACAGTGCTCCCATAATAACAGTGATATCCACAGTGCTCACATAATAACAGTGACATCCACAGTGCCCCCATAATAACAGTGATATCCACAGTGCCCCCATAATAACAGTGACATCCACAGTGCTCCCATAATAACAGTGACATCCACAGTGCTCCCATAATAACAGTGATATCCACAGTGCTCCCATAATAACAGTGACATCCACAGTGCTCCCATAATAACAGTGATATCCACAGTGCCCCCATAATAACAGTGACATCCACAGTGCTCCCATAATAACAGTGACATCCACAGTGCTCCCATAATAACAGTGATATCCACAGTGCTCCCATAATAACAGTGACATCCACAGTGCTCCCATAATAACAGCGACATCCACAGTGCTCCCATAATAACAGTGATATCCACAGTGCTCCCATAATAACAGTGACATCCACAGTGCTCCCATAATAACAGTGATATCCACAGTGCTCCCATAATAACAGTGACATCCACAGTGCCCCCATAATAACAGTGACATCCACAGTGCCCCCATAGTAACAGTGACATCCACAGTGCTCCATAATAACAGCGACATCCACAGTGCCCCATAATAACAGTGATATCCACAGTGCTCCCATAATAACAGTGATATCCACAGTGCTCACATAATAACAGTGACATCCACAGTGCCCCCATAATAACAGTGATATCCACAGTGCCCCCATAATAACAGTGACATCCACAGTGCTCCCATAATAACAGTGACATCCACAGTGCTCCCATAATAACAGTGATATCCACAGTGCTCCCATAATAACAGTGACATCCACAGTGCTCCCATAATAACAGCGACATCCACAGTGCCCCCATAATAACAGTGATATCCACAGTGCTCCCATAATAACAGTGACATCCACAGTGCTCCCATAATAACAGCGACATCCACAGTGCTCCCATAATAACAGTGATATCCACAGTGCTCCCATAATAACAGTGACATCCACAGTGCTCCATAATAACAGTGATATCCACAGTGCTCCCATAATAACAGCGACATCCACAGTGCTCCCATAATAACAGTGATATCCACAGTGCTCCCATAATAACAGTGACATCCACAGTGCTCCCATAATAACAGTGATATCCACAGTGCTCCCATAATAACAGTGATATCCACAGTGCTCCCATAATAACAGTGACATCCACAGTGCTCCCATAATAACAGCGACATCCACAGTGCTCCCATAATAACAGTGATATCCACAGTGCTCCATAATAACAGCGATATCCACAGTGCTCCATAATAACAGCGACATCCACAGTGCTCCATAATAACAGTGACATCCACAGTGCTCCCATAATAACAGTGATATCCACAGTGCTCCATAATAACAGTGACATCCACAGTGCTCCCATAATAACAGCGACATCCACAGTGCTCCCATAATAACAGTGATATCCACCGTGCCCCCATAATAACAGTGATATCCACAGTGCTCCCATAATAACAGTGATATCCACAGTGCTCCCATAATAACAGCGACATCCACAGTGCTCCCATAATAACAGTGATATCCACCGTGCCCCCATAATAACAGTGATATCCACAGTGCTCCCATAATAACAGTGATATCCACAGTGCTCCCATAATAACAGTGACATCCACAGTGCTCCATAATAACAGTGACATCCACAGTGCTCCCATAATAACAGCGACATCCACAGTGCTCCCATAATAACAGTGATATCCACAGTGCTCCATAATAACAGTGATATCCACAGTGCTCCCATAATAACAGTGATATCCACAGTGCTCCCATAATAACAGTGACATCCACAGTGCTCCCATAATAACAGTGACATCCACAGTGCTCCATAATAACAGTGACATCCACAGTGCCCCCATAATAACAGTGACATCCACAGTGCCCCCATAATAACAGTGACATCCACAGTGCTCCCATAATAACAGTGATATCCACAGTGCTCCCATAATAACAGTGACATCCACAGTGCTCCCATAATAACAGTGATATCCACAGTGCTCCATAATAACAGTGATATCCACAGTGCTCCCATAATAACAGTGATATCCACAGTGCTCCCATAATAACAGTGACATCCACAGTGCTCCCATAATAACAGTGACATCCACAGTGCTCCATAATAACAGTGACATCCACAGTGCCCCCATAATAACAGTGACATCCACAGTGCCCCCATAATAACAGTGACATCCACAGTGCTCCCATAATAACAGTGATATCCACAAGTGCTCCCATAATAACAGTGACATCCACAGTGCTCCCATAATAACAGTGATATCCACAGTGCTCCCATAATAACAGTGACATCCACAGTGCTCCATAATAACAGTGACATCCACAGTGCTCCATAATAACAGTGACATCCACAGTGCCCCCATAATAACAGTGACATCCACAGTGCCCCCATAATAACAGTGATACCCACAGTGCTCCCATAATAACAGTGACATCCACAGTGCTCCATAATAACAGTGACATCCACAGTGCTCCCATAATAACAGCGACATCCACAGTGCTCCCATAATAACAGTGATATCCACAGTGCTCCATAATAACAGCGATATCCACAGTGCTCCATAATAACAGCGACATCCACAGTGCTCCATAATAACAGTGACATCCACAGTGCTCCCATAATAACAGTGATATCCACAGTGCTCCATAATAACAGTGACATCCACAGTGCTCCCATAATAACAGCGACATCCACAGTGCTCCCATAATAACAGTGATATCCACCGTGCCCCCATAATAACAGTGATATCCACAGTGCTCCCATAATAACAGTGATATCCACAGTGCTCCCATAATAACAGCGACATCCACAGTGCTCCCATAATAACAGTGATATCCACAGTGCCCCATAATAAACAGTGATATCCACAGTGCTCCCATAATAACAGTGATATCCACAGTGCTCCCATAATAACAGTGACATCCACAGTGCTCCATAATAACAGTGACATCCACAGTGCTCCCATAATAACAGTGACATCCACAGTGCTCCCATAATAACAGTGATATCCACAGTGCTCCATAATAACAGTGATATCCACAGTGCTCCCATAATAACAGTGATATCCACAGTGCTCCCATAATAACAGTGACATCCACAGTGCTCCCATAATAACAGTGACATCCACAGTGCTCCATAATAACAGTGACATCCACAGTGCCCCCATAATAACAGTGACATCCACAGTGCTCCATAATAACAGTGACATCCACAGTGCTCCCATAATAACAGTGATATCCACAGTGCTCCCATAATAACAGTGACATCCACAGTGCTCCCATAATAACAGTGATATCCACAGTGCTCCCATAATAACAGTGATATCCACAGTGCTCCCATAATAACAGTGACATCCACAGTGCCCCCATAATAACAGTGATATCCACAGTGCCCCCATAATAACAGTGACATCCACAGTGCTCCCATAATAACAGTGATATCCACAGTGCTCCCATAATAACAGTGATATCCACAGTGCTCCCATAATAACAGTGATATCCACAGTGCTCCATAATAACAGTAACATCCACAGTGCCCCCATAATAACAGTGACATCCACAGTGCCCCCATAATAACAGTGACATCCACAGTGCCCCCATAATAACAGTGACATCCACAGTGCTCCCATAATAACAGTGATATCCACAGTGCTCCCATAATAACAGTGACATCCACAGTGCCCCATAATAACAGTGATATCCACAGTGCTCCCATAATAACAGTGATATCCACAGTGCTCCATAATAACAGTAACATCCACAGTGCCCCCATAATAACAGTGACATCCACAGTGCCCCCATAATAACAGTGACATCCACAGTGCTCCCATAATAACAGTGATATCCACAGTGCCCCATAATAACAGTGACATCCACAGTGCTCCCATAATAACAGTGATATCCACAGTGCTCCCATAATAACAGTGATATCCACAGTGCTCCCATAATAACAGTGATATCCACAGTGCTCCATAATAACAGTGATATCCACAGTGCTCCCATAATAACAGCGACATCCACAGTGCTCCCATAATAACAGCGACATCCACAGTGCTCCCATAATAACAGTGACATCCACAGTGCTCCCATAATAACAGTGATATCCACAGTGCCCCCATAATAACAGTGACATCCACAGTGCTCCCATAATAACAGTGATATCCACAGTGCTCCCATAATAACAGTGATATCCACAGTGCTCCCATAATAACAGTGATATCCACAGTGCTCCCATAATAACAGTGACATCCACAGTGCTCCCATAATAACAGTGATATCCACAGTGCTCCATAATAACAGTGATATCCACAGTGCTCCCATAATAACAGTGATATCCACAGTGCTCCCATAATAACAGTGATATCCACAGTGCTCCCATAATAACAGTGACATCCACAGTGCTCCCATATTAACAGTGATATCCACAGTGCTCCCATAATAACAGCGACATCCACAGTGCCCCCATAATAACAGCGACATCCACAGTGCTCCCATAATAACAGCGACATCCACAGTGCTCCCATAATAACAGTGATATCCACAGTGCTCCCATAATAACAGCGACATCCACAGTGCTCCCATAATAACAGTGATATCCACAGTGCTCCCATAATAACAGTGACATCCACAGTGCTCCCATAATAACAGCGACATCCACAGTGCTCCCATAATAACAGCGACATCCACAGTGCTCCCATAATAACAGTGACATCCACAGTGCCCCCATAATAACAGTGATATCCACAGTGCTCCCATAATAACAGCGACATCCACAGTGCTCCCATAAGAACAGTGATATCCACAGTGCTCCCATAATAACAGTGACATCCACAGTGCCCCCATAATAACAGTGACATCCACAGTGCCCCCATAATAACAGTGACATCCACAGTGCCCCCATAATAACAGTGACATCCACAGTGCCCCATAATAACAGTGATATCCACAGTGCTCCCATAATAACAGTGACATCCACAGTGCCCCCATAATAACAGTGATATCCACAGTGCTCCCATAATAACAGCGACATCCACAGTGCTCCCATAATAACAGTGATATCCACAGTGCTCCCATAATAACAGTGACATCCACAGTGCCCCCATAATAACAGTGACATCCACAGTGCCCCCATAATAACAGTGACATCCACAGTGCCCCCATAATAACAGTGACATCCACAGTGCCCCCATAATAACAGTGACATCCACAGTGCCCCCATAATAACAGTGATATCCACAGTGCTCCCATAATAACAGTGACATCCACAGTGCCCCCATAATAACAGTGATATCCACAGTGCTCCCATAATAACAGTGACATCCACAGTGCTCCCATAATAACAGTGATATCCACAGTGCTCCCATAATAACAGTGACATCCACAGTGCTCCCATAATAACAGTGATATCCACAGTGCTCCCATAATAACAGTGATATCCACAGTGCTCCCATAATAACAGTGACATCCACAGTGCTCCCATAATAACAGTGATATCCACAGTGCTCCCATAATAACAGTGATATCCACAGTGCCCCCATAATAACAGTGATATCCACAGTGCTCCCATAATAACAGTGACATCCACAGTGCTCCCATAATAACAGTGACATCCACAGTGCTCCCATAATAACAGTGATATCCACAGTGCCCCCATAATAACAGTGATATCCACAGTGCTCCCATAATAACAGTGATATCCACAGTGCTCCCATAATAACAGTGACATCCACAGTGCTCCCATAATAACAGTGACATCCACAGTGCTCCCATAATAACAGTGATATCCACAGTGCTCCCATAATAACAGTGATATCCACAGTGCCCCATAATAACAGTGATATCCACAGTGCTCCCATAATAACAGTGATATCCACAGTGCCCCCATAATAACAGTGATATCCACAGTGCTCCCATAATAACAGTGACATCCACAGTGCTCCCATAATAACAGTGACATCCACAGTGCTCCCATAATAACAGTGATATCCACAGTGCTCCCATAATAACAGTGATATCCACAGTGCCCCATAATAACAGTGACATCCACAGTGCTCCCATAATAACAGTGATATCCACAGTGCTCCCATAATAACAGTGATATCCACAGTGCTCCCATAATAACAGTGACATCCACAGTGCTCCCATAATAACAGTGATATCCACAGTGCCCCCATAATAACAGTGATATCCACAGTGCTCCCATAATAACAGTGATATCCACAGTGCCCCCATAATAACAGTGATATCCACAGTGCTCCCATAATAACAGTGATATCCACAGTGCCCCCATAATAACAGTGATATCCACAGTGCCCCCATAATAACAGTGATATCCACAGTGCTCCCATAATAACAGTGATATCCACAGTGCCCCCATAATAACAGTGATATCCACAGTGCTCCCATAATAACAGTGATATCCACAGTGCTCCCATAATAACAGTGATATCCACAGTGCTCCCATAATAACAGTGACATCCACAGTGCTCCCATAATAACAGTGATATCCACAGTGCCCCCATAATAACAGTGATATCCACAGTGCTCCCATAATAACAGTGATATCCACAGTGCCCCCATAATAACAGTGATATCCACAGTGCTCCCATAATAACAGTGATATCCACAGTGCTCACATAATAACAGTGACATCCACAGTGCCCCCATAATAACAGTGATATCCACAGTGCCCCCATAATAACAGTGACATCCACAGTGCTCCCATAATAACAGTGATATCCACAGTGCTCCCATAATAACAGTGATATCCACAGTGCTCCCATAATAACAGCGACATCCACAGTGCTCCCATAATAACAGTGATATCCACAGTGCTCCCATAATAACAGTGATATCCACAGTGCTCCCATAATAACAGTGATATCCACAGTGCTCACATAATAACAGTGACATCCACAGTGCCCCCATAATAACAGTGATATCCACAGTGCCCCCATAATAACAGTGACATCCACAGTGCTCCCATAATAACAGTGATATCCACAGTGCTCCCATAATAACAGTGATATCCACAGTGCTCCCATAATAACAGTGATATCCACAGTGCTCCCATAATAACAGCGACATCCACAGTGCTCCCATAATAACAGTGATATCCACAGTGCCCCCATAATAACAGTGATATCCACAGTGCTCCCATAATAACAGTGACATCCACAGTGCTCCCATAATAACAGTGACATCCACAGTGCTCCCATAATAACAGTGATATCCACAGTGCCCCCATAATAACAGTGATATCCACAGTGCTCCCATAATAACAGTGACATCCACAGTGCTCCCATAATAACAGTGATATCCACAGTGCTCCCATAATAACAGTGACATCCACAGTGCTCCCATAATAACAGTGATATCCACAGTGCTCCCATAATAACAGTGATATCCACAGTGCTCCCATAATAACAGTGACATCCACAGTGCTCCCATAATAACAGTGACATCCACAGTGCTCCCATAATAACAGTGACATCCACAGTGCTCCCATAATAACAGTGACATCCACAGTGCTCCCATAATAACAGTGATATCCACAGTGCTCCCATAATAACAGTGATATCCACAGTGCCCCCATAATAACAGTGATATCCACAGTGCTCCCATAATAACAGTGATATCCACAGTGCCCCCATAATAACAGTGATATCCACAGTGCTCCCATAATAACAGTGATATCCACAGTGCTCCCATAATAACAGTGACATCCACAGTGCTCCCATAATAACAGTGACATCCACAGTGCTCCCATAATAACAGTGATATCCAGAGTGCTCCTGTAGCACCCTGAGGACTCGGCTGCTACAGGGGTATTGCACCTCACTCCAGAGGTGTGGTATTCCACTCCCGGGTAAGGATGGAGTGTGGGACTGAGCTCAGATAGCTGCATGCACCACACTCATCCCATTTCCGGGGGACAGAACAACGGTAGTCCCACCAGTTAGATGTGCAGGTACGACAGCGTCTGTCCCTGGCTGGAGTGGGAGGGGGGGAGGAACATCCCAGTAGTGTGGGAGCAGACAGGGGAGGGACTCTGGGCATAGAGATAGGAGCCCATTGGGTGCTAGTCACCTGGGCTCACACATAGAGGGAGTATATATGGTGGGCACCATCTAGAGAGAGGGTCAGTCAGTCTGAGGAGGAGCAGAGCAGAGGAGTTCAGCCAGGAGGGCTGACAGGGAGCTGTGGCTCCGGCTGGGCCCAGCTCCAGGGCTAGGCCTGAAGCAGAGAGGAAGAGGAAGAAAGGCCCAGAGGCATAAGACCAAGAGGGAACCCTGAGATCCCACGAGTGAGCTCAAAAGGGTGAAGGGTTGGCGGAAGAGGGCACCGGATCCCAAACTGACGGAGGCAAAAACATCCTTAATCAGGAACCGGAGGTCGTGGTCAAGTTTTGCCACGACCCTCATCACATTCACCAGGAAGGTACACCATGAGTAGGGTCAGGAAAGCCTTAAAAGGTTTTACCATATAGAGGCCCAAGGGAACCGGACAAAGGTGGATCCCTGGTGGGGATGGCCGGAGAGAGAGAGAGAGAAGGGAGCTCAGGACCACGTTCCGGAATTGCCTGGGGGTTAGCTGAGTCCCACACCTGGTGGACGCAGCACGGCTCGGGTGGTCACTCAAGGCCGGAGTGACTGAAGCAACACCAGTGAGTAAAAACCCTGAAACTGCATCCCACGTCTCTGTGCCTCCTTACCGCACCATCACAACCCCCATCATCTACACCTGCTGCCCTGAGGCCATACCCCTCCCGTTGGGGGTTATACCATCCCCGCTGCACCATCCTTCCACCGGCCTCAGCGGTCTGCTCTGCAGCGGCAGCTCCAAAGCTGCATTCAACGGGTGGCGTAGTCATCCAACATCTACTGCTAACAGACTCGCCACTTAGTTTGACTCCCTGGGCACGGACCGGGTCACCGCCACGAGACTACTACCCCCATCTGATCCCGCTCCGGGTAAGCCCCCGTGCGCGCGATGCCGCACGACACAGAAGGCCCAGGGGCGCGTCAACTTTGGCGTAGTCGGCAGGATTTCGTGCCCGCAACTGACGGGTACTGCGTGCCTGAGGAAAAGTTCACAGTTACCGTAAGAAGAAGTCTCCCGCCAATTCCAGAGGGTCCCCGCCATCGGACGCCATCTCGGATCGTTTCCCGCCGTTTGCCCGCCATCTGCAGTCTTTTCCCGCCATCCACAGAGTTTCCCGCCATTGGGAGACGGTTCCCGCCATCTGAGAAGATTTCCCGCCCTGGCAGAGCGGACGCCATTATGGGCGTGCCAGAGGGTGGCAAGAGGCCACCTCCCATCGTGGGCCTGGTCCCAGAAGAGCGCCAAAAGCAAAGACCGCCCTCACCAGCAGAGACTGCAATGATAGAGATGTCCATCAGAGTGGGGGGTCTGCCCCTGGAACTGACAATCACCAAGTTGCCCCAGGACCGCCCTCAGTATGGGCGAATCAAGAACAAAAGAGAGAGGATGGGTGCAGCCTGGAGGAGTCTGGAGAGAACGCACCCGGAGATGGAGGGAGAGTCAGGCAGCACCGACCCGATGGTCAGGAGCCTGCTGCAGGCCGCCACCCCAGAAGGCCTGGTGGAGATCCTGGCACAGCTCCCCAAAGATCGGGAGCATGCACAGACCGCGCTGGAGGGCTTGGCTCGGAAGATGGCCCGAGTGCAGCAAGAAGTACTGGCCGAGTGGAGCAGAGAAATGGCCCTGCAGGCTGGAACCTGCCAGCATAGGACGCCACCCGCAACGAGGAGCACACCTGCCTCTGAGGATGGTGCAGGAGGGACGAAGGCCGGAGACGACGCCGTGGAAGGAGCTGAAGAGATGGAAGCAGGTAAAGGGGACGTCATCACCCCGAGCCCAGAAGCCGTAAGCCTGCCCCAGCTCCCCGTCGCAGAGCCCGAAGTCCCACTGATCGTTCCTGTTGCTACACCGCCACCGCTCCAAACTAGGCCTCAAGCGGCAGGAGCCGCGGCCACGCCCCCTGTGACGTCACACGCCTTGACCCTGAGCGCGGCCAAGCAGGAAACGCCACCGGCCTGGTCGCAAGGCCGAGTACCCCCGGGCGCCGTCGTCTCCACAGTGCCCTTCACCTTTAAAGTGCCACCGGCCTGGTCGCAAGGCCTGGTGAATCCGGGCGCCGCTACCACCACCGCGCCCTCAACCTCCACTGTGCTACCCTTGGGTGAAGACCTGTTCACGCAACATACTTGCCCGGATGGGCAGCCCTTTGAGTGGCCACCGGAGTACCTCAATCTCCGACTCCGGAAGGAAAGACCCCTATGTGAGCCCCTGATCCCGGCTCCGGCGCCCGCCAAGATCACCCCACTCCCGTTGGAGGAGGCGCAGTTCGAATGGGACCCCACCGGCGAAAACCTCATGGGGTTCACCCAAGAGACCCGGGTGGCCGCAGCCCAGCGTGCGGAGTGCTGCCGACAACAACTGGAGTTCTTTCAGAGGGAACGGCGAGAGAGGCGGATCCGCGAGGAGCGGCTGCAGGTCCAGAGCGCGGAGCAGAAAAGCCGGACCCGGCGAGACCGCCGTGCGGCCCACGGTCCCCGCGCCACCGGGACTGTCATTAAGTTCCAACTGGAGCACGGTTGGGGCTTTATTAGGGATCACAGAACCCCCGGCGACGTCTTTGTCACCCGCAGGGATGTCGAGTCTCATCTGCCGGAGGGACACCGTGGTCGTGACCTTTACCTGGGTGACGAGGTCACCTTCACCCGGCATCAGTGTGCCAAAGGACCGTACGCCCTTCATGTGCACCGATTGACGGAAGAAGAGCTGCGGTATGGAGGAGAACAAGAGGACCCGGACGGGTCTGAAAATTACCTTCAGGAAGGAGCAGGAGGACGCCGTTACTGAAGTACGGTAAAGTGGAACTGTAAATAGTTACCCGTAAGGGTACAAGAACTGCTGCTAATTAAAATATGGTCCCCGTTGGGACTAGTAAATTGTACCCGTGTGTCCCTATCCCTAACCAGGCTGAGGACTGTGAGCAGCCATCCCTTATTCCCACTGGCCGAGGACTGAGAGCGGCCATACCCTTGTAAATAGTTGCGCTTCCTAAGGCGCCCCCTACCGGTTTTATAGGAGGATTACTGTTTTCCTCCCAGTGACTGTGGCACTTTACCTGGTCACAAGTGCACAGTGGCCAGAAGCTTAAGAACATTTTATATGAAAAGTTTTATATCAAAAGTTATATTGCTAAAATAATATATGAGAAGTTACCTGTCATATTCTATGTGTTTATAATGTTTTATATGTTAGTGTATGTTTTAAAAAGTTTGTATGTTTTGGTATGTTTTTATTCTTTTACAGCCCGAGGACGTGCTGTGATTTACCAGGGGGGAATGTAGCACCCTGAGGACTCGGCTGCTACAGGGGTATTGCACCTCACCCAGAGGTGTGGTATTCCACTCCCGGGTAAGGATGGAGTGTGGGACTGAGCTCAGACAGCTGCATGCACTACACTCATCCCATTTCCGGGGGACAGAACTACGGTACTCCCACCAGTTAGATGTGCAGGTACGACAGCGTCTGTCCCTGGCTGGAGTGGGAGGGGGGGAGGAACATCCCAGTAGTGTAGGGGCAGATAGGGGAGGGGCTCTGGGCATAGAGATAGGAGCCCATTGGGTGCTAGACACCTGGGCTCACACATAGAGGGAGTATATATGGTGGGCACCATCTAGAGAGAGGGTCAGTCAGTCTGAGGAGGAGCAGAGCAGAGGAGTTCAGCCAGGAGGGCTGACAGGGAGCTGTGGCTCCGGCTGGGCCCAGCTCCAGGGCCAGGCCTGAAGCAGAGAGGAAGAGGAAGAAAGGCCCAGAGGCATAAGACCAAGAGGGAACCCTGAGATCCCACGAGTGAGCTAAAAAGGGTGAAGGGTTGGCGGAAGAGGGCACCGGATCCCAAACTGACGGAGGCAAAAACATCCTTAATCAGGAACCGGAGGTCGTGGTCAAGTTTTGCCACGACCCTCATCACATTCACCAGGAAGGTACACCACGAGTAGGGTCAGGAAAGCCTTAAAAGGTTTTACCATATAGAGGCCCAAGGGAACCGGACTAAGGTGGATCCCTGGTGGGGATGGCCGGAGAGAGAGAGAGAGGGAAGCTCAGGACCACGCTCAGGAATTGCCTGGGGGTTAGCCGAGTCCCACACCTGGTGGACGCAGCACGGCTCGGGTGGTCACTCAAGGCCGGAGTGACCGAAGCAACACCAGTGAGTAAAAACCCTGAAACTGCATCCCACGTCTCTGTGCCTCCTTACCGCACCATCACAACCCCCATCATCTACACCTGCTGCCCTGAGGCCATACCCCTCCCGTTGGGGGTTATACCATCCCCGCTGCACCATCCTTCCACCGGCCTCAGCGGTCTGCTCTGCAGCGGCAGCTCCATAGCTGCATTCAACGGGTGGCGTAGTCATCCAACATCTACTGCTAACAGACTCGCCACTTAGTTTGACTCCCTGGGCACGGACCGGGTCACCGCCACGAGACTACTACCCCCATCTGATCCGGGTAAGCCCCCGTGCGCGCGATGCCGCACGACACAGAAGGCCCAGGGGCGCGTCACTCCCATAATAACAGCGACATCCACAGTGCTCCCATAATAACAGTGATATCCACAGTGCTCCCATAATAGCAGTGATATCCACAGTGCCCCCATAATAACAGTGATATCCACAGTGCCCCCATAATAACAGTGATATCCACAGTGCTCCCATAATAACAGTGACATCCACAGTGCCTCCATAATAACAGTGACATCCACAGTGCTCCGATAATAACAGTGACATCCACAGTGCCCCCATAATAACAGTGATATCCACAGTGCTCCCATAATAGCAGTGATATCCACAGTGCCCCCATAATAACAGTGATATCCACAGTGCTCCATAATAACAGTGATATCCACAGTGCCCCCATAATAACAGTGACATCCACAGTGCCCCCATAATAACAGTGATATCCACAGTGCTCTCATAATAACAGTGATATCCACAGTGCTCCCATAATAACAGTGACACCCACACTGCTCCCATAATAACAGCGACATCCACAGTGCTCCCATAATAACAGCGATATCCACAGTGCCCCCATAATAACAGTGACATCCACAGTGCTCCCATAATAACAGTGATATCCACAGTGCCCCCATAATAACAGTGACATCCACAGTGCTCCCATAAAAACAGTGATATCCACAGTGCCCCCATAATAACAGTGATATCCACAGTGCTCCATAATAACAGTGACATCCACAGTGCTCCCATAATAACAGTGATATCCACAGTGCCCCCATAATAACAGTGATATCCACAGTGCTCCCATAATAACAGCGACATCCACAGTGCCCCCATAATAACAGTGATATCCACAGTGCCCCCATAATAACAGTGATATCCACAGTGCTCCCATAATAACAGTGACATCCACAGTGCTCCATAATAACAGTGACATCCACAGTGCTCCCATAATAACAGTGATATCCACAGTGCTCCCATAATAACAGCGACATCCACAGTGACCCCATAATAATAGCGACATCCACTGTGCCCCCATAATAACAGTGACATCCACAGTGCTCCCATAATAACAGTGACATCCACAGTGCTCCCATAATAACAGTGACATCCACAGTGCTCCCATAATAACAGTGATATCCACAGTGCCCCCATAATAACAGTGATATCCACAGTGCTCCCATAATAACAGTGATATCCACAGTGCCCCCATAATAACAGTGACATCCACAGTGCTCCCATAATAACAGTGACATCCACAGTGCTCCCATAATAACAGTGACATCCACAGTGCTCCCATAATAACAGTGATATCCACAGTGCCCCCATAATAACAGTGATATCCACAGTGCTCCCATAATAACAGTGATATCCACAGTGCCCCCATAATAACAGTGACATCCACAGTGCTCCCATAAAAACAGTGATATCCACAGTGCCCCCATAATAACAGTGATATCCACAGTGCTCCATAATAACAGTGACATCCACAGTGCTCCCATAATAACAGTGATATCCACAGTGCCCCCATAATAACAGTGATATCCACAGTGCTCCCATAATAACAGCGACATCCACAGTGCCCCCATAATAACAGTGATATCCACAGTGCCCCCATAATAACAGTGATATCCACAGTGCTCCCATAATAACAGTGACATCCACAGTGCTCCATAATAACAGTGACATCCACAGTGCTCCCATAATAACAGTGATATCCACAGTGCTCCCATAATAACAGCGACATCCACAGTGCCCCCATAATAACAGTGATATCCACAGTGCCCCCATAATAACAGTGATATCCACAGTGCTCCCATAATAACAGTGACATCCACAGTGCTCCATAATAACAGTGACATCCACAGTGCTCCCATAATAACAGTGATATCCACAGTGCTCCCATAATAACAGCGACATCCACAGTGACCCCATAATAATAGCGACATCCACTGTGCCCCCATAATAACAGTGACATCCACAGTGCTCCCATAATAACAGTGACATCCACAGTGCTCCCATAATAACAGTGACATCCACAGTGCTCCCATAATAACAGTGATATCCACAGTGCCCCCATAATAACAGTGATATCCACAGTGCTCCCATAATAACAGTGATATCCACAGTGCCCCCATAATAACAGTGACATCCACAGTGCTCCCATAATAACAGTGACATCCACAGTGCTCCCATAATAACAGTGACATCCACAGTGCTCCCATAATAACAGCGACATCCACAGTGACCCCATAATAATAGCGACATCCACTGTGCCCCCATAATAACAGTGATATCCACAGTGCTCCCATAATAACAGTGACATCCACAATGCTCCCATAATAACAGTGACATCCACAGTGCTCCCATAATAACAGTGACATCCACAGTGCTCCCATAATAACAGTGATATCCACAGTGCTCCCATAATAACAGTGATATCCACAGTGCTCCATAATAACAGCGATATCCACAGTGCTCCCATAATAACAGTGATATCCACAGTGCTCCCATAATAACAGCGACATCCACAGTGCTCCATAATAACAGCGATATCCACAGTGCTCCCATAATAACAGTGATATCCACAGTGCTCCCATAATAACAGTGACATCCACAGTGCTCCCATAATAACAGAGATATCCACAGTGCTCCCATAATAACAGTGACATCCACAGTGCTCCCATAATAACAGTGATATCCACAGTGCTCCCATAATAACAGTGATATCCACAGTGCTCCATAATAACAGCGATATCCACAGTGCTCCCATAATAACAGTGATATCCACAGTGCTCCCATAATAACAGCGACATCCACAGTGCTCCCATAATAACAGTGATATCCACAGTGCTCCCATAATAACAGACATCCACAGTGCCCCCATAATAACAGTGACATCCACAGTGCTCCCATAATAACAGCGATATCCACAGTGCCCCCATAATAACAGTGACATCCACAGTGCCCCCATAATAACAGTGATATCCACAGTGCCCCCATAATAACAGTGATATCCACAGTGCTCCCATAATAACAGAGATATCCACAGTGCTCCCATAATAACAGCGACATCCACAGTGCTCCCATAATAACAGTGATATCCACAGTGCCCCCATAATAACAGTGACATCCACAGTGCTCCCATAATAACAGTGATATCCACAGTGCTCCCATAATAACAGTGACATCCACAGTGCTCCCATAATAACAGTGATATCCACAGTGCTCCATAATAACAGTGACATCCACAGTGCTCCCATAATAACAGTGACATCCACAGTGCTCCCATAATAACAGTGATATCCACAGTGCTCCCATAATAACAGTGACATCCACAGTGCTCCCATAATAACAGTGATATCCACAGTGCTCCCATAATAACAGTGACATCCACAGTGCTCCCATAATAACAGCGATATCCACAGTGCTCCCATAATAACAGCGACATCCACAGTGCTCCCATAATAACAGTGACATCCACAGTGCTCCCATAATAACAGTGACATCCACAGTGCTCCCATAATAACAGTGACATCCACAGTGCTCCCATAATAACAGTGATATCCACAGTGCCCCCATAATAACAGTGATATCCAGTGCTCCCATAATAACAGTGACATCCACAGTGCTCCCATAATAACAGTGATATCCACAGTGCCCCCATAATAACAGTGATATCCACAGTGCTCCCATAATAACAGTGACATCCACAGTGCCCCCATAATAACAGTGATATCCACAGTGCTCCCATAATAACAGTGACATCCACAGTGCTCCCATAATAACAGTGATATCCACAGTGCCCCCATAATAACAGTGATATCCACAGTGCTCCCATAGTAACAGTGACATCCACAGTGCTCCCATAATAACAGTGATATCCACAGTGCCCCCATAATAACAGTGATATCCACAGTGCTCCCATAATAACAGTGACATCCACAGTGCCCCCATAATAACAGTGATATCCACAGTGCTCCCATAATAACAGTGACATCCACAGTGCTCCCATAATAACAGCGATATCCACAGTGCTCCATAATAACAGTGACATCCACAGTGCTCCCATAATAACAGCGATATCCACAGTGCTCCTGTAGCACCCTGAGGATTCGGCTGCTACAGGGGTATTGCACCTCAACCCAGAGGTGTGATATTCCACTCCCGGGTAAGGATGGAGTGTGGAACTGAGCTCAGTAGGCTGCATGCACTACATACATCCCATTTCCGGGGGACAGATCGACGGTACTCCCACCAAAATATGTGCAGGTACGATAGTGTCTGTTCCTGGCTGGAGTGGGAGGGGGGGTGGAACATCCCAGTAGTGTAGGGGCAGATAGGGGGAGCAGTCTGGGTAATGCTAGGAGCTCATTGGGTGCTGGTCACCTGAGCTCACACATAGAGGGAGTATATAAGGTGGGCACCATCTTAGGACAGGGTCAGTCTGTCAGAGTTTAGTCAGAGGAGCAGAGCAGAGAAGCTCAGCCAGAAGGGCTGACAGGGAGTTGTGGTTCCGGCTGGGCCCAGCTCCAAGGCCAAGAGAGAGAGAGGAGTCAGAAGGACCCAGAGAAAACAAGCAGGAACCCCAAGACCCCAGAATACAAACAACAGGGTGAAGGGTTGGCACCTAGGGTACCGGATCCCAAGCTGGCAGAGAGAAAAGCACACCTTAGCCAGAGACCGGAGGTCGTGGGCAGGATCTGCCACGACCCTCACCAAATCCACCAGGAAGGCAGACCAAGTATAGGGTCAGGGAACCCAGAGGAGGTGTACCCACCAAGAGACCTGAGGGAGCCGGACATAGGTGGATCCCTGGTGAGAACGGCCAGAAGAGAGGGAAAGTCAGACAGGAGCTCAGGACCACGCTCCAGAACTGCCTGGGGGTTAGCCGAGTCCAGGACCTGGTGGACGCAGCACGGCTCGGGTGGTCGCTTCAGGCCAGAGTGACCATAAGAACACCCGTAAGTAAAAACCCCTGAACTGCACAGCCCGACTCTGAGTCTTCTTGCTGATTCATCCTGCACCTTCACAACCACCATCCTCTACATCTGACCCCCTGAGGCTATACCCCTCCCGTTGGGGGTTATACTACCAAAGCTGCACACATACCAACAGCCTCAGCGGACCCTGCTGCAGCGGCGGCCTTTTGACCGCAAATCAACGGGTGGCGTAGTCGACACTAAAGAACACCAATAACATCTATTAAGACTGCCACACACTGAGTTTGACACCCTGGGCACGGACCGGGTCACCGCCACTCGGAGACTACAACCCCCATCTGATCCGGCTCCGGGTATTCCCCCCCAAACAACACTGGCCCAGGGGGCGCGTCAACTTTGGCGTAGTCGGCAGGATAACGTGCCCGCAACAACCGGGTACTGCGTGCCTGAAGAAAAGTTCACCGTTACCTCAAAAAGAAGTCTCCTGCCGATTCCGGAGGGTCCCCGCCATCGGACCCCATCACCAGTCGATTCCAGCCGGTTGTCCGCCATTAACAGCGTTTTCCCGCCATCTGCAGAGTTTCCCGCCACTGGGAAGCGATTCCCGCCATTTCCAAAGGTTTCCCGCCTTGGAAGAGCGGACGCCATTATGGGCGTGCCAGAGGGTGGCGAGAGGCCACCTCCCATCGTGGGCCAGGACCGAAAATGGCGCCAAAAGTGGAAACCGCCCCCACCAACAGAGACTGTGATGCTAGAGGTGTCTGTCAGCGTGAAAGAACTGCCCCTGGAGCTGACAGTCACCAAGTGGCCCCGGGACCGCCCTCGAGGTGGGAGGAGACGAAAGAAGAGAGAAAAGATGGGTGCCGCCTGGAGCAGTCTAGAGCGAGCGCACCCGGAGGCAAGAAGCCTGGAGAAGAATATCGGAGGAGCTCACCCGGAGATGGCCAGAGAGCAGAGCAGCACCGGCCCGCTGGCCAGGAGCCTGCTGGAAGAAGAGCAGAGCAGCACCGACCCGTTGGTCAGGAGCCTGCTGGAAACCACGACCCCACTAGGCCTAGTGGAGGTCCTCGCACAGCTCCCCCGAGACCGGGAGTGTGCACAGACTGCCCTGGAGGGCCTCGCACGGAGGATGGCCCGGGTACAGCGAGAGACATTGGCGGAGTGGAGCCGAGAGATGGCCCAGCAAACCAAGACCCGGAGCACGCCAGCCAAGATGAGGAGACAGACCGCCTCTGAGGATGGCGCGGGAGGACCCAAGGCCGGAGACGGCGCCGAGAAGGGAGCCGGGCGAGTGGAGGCAGGTAGGGGGGACGTCTATACCCCAAACCAGGACACCGCTTGCCTGCCCCAGCTCCCCGTCGCAGAGCCCGAAAGTCCCCCTGCAGTGCCCGAAAACGCCATGTCACCGACGCAGACTAGGCCCCAACCGGAAGCCGCCGCCGCGACCCCTGTGACGCCATGCGCACCGACCCCGAGCGTGGCAAAACAGGAAGTAACACCAGCCTGGTCGCAGGGCCTAGAATTCCCGGGCGTCGCATCACCAACAGCGCCCCCTACCTCCGCGGAGCCTCCGGCCTGGCCGCAAGGCCAGGTAGCCCAGGGCGCCGCCGTCCTGACGGTGCCCTTCACCTTCCAGGTGCCCCAGGCCTGGCCGCAAGGCCTGGGCAACCCGGGCGCCACCACCACCGCGCCCGCACCCGTAAAACCAAGGGTGCCGCGTCTGGGAGAGGACTTGTTTGCCCAGCACACGTGGCCGGACGGGCAGCCTTTCATCTGGCCCCAGAGATATTATGAACTGGAGCACCAGAGGAGAGTTGGGGCCATGTGTGCACCCCTGATTCCGGCTCCGAAGCCCGTGATAAGGATCTCGCCCCCGCTTGAAGAGACCCAATTTGGGTGGGACCCCACCGGAGAAGACCTAATGGGGTTCACTCAAGAAACCAGGGCAGCTGCAGCGGAGCGTGCTGAGTGCTGCCGCCAACAGCTCGAGGACTTTGAGAGGGAGCGGAGAGAGAGGCGGGTCCGGGAACAGCAAGCTCAAGTAAGGAGCGCGGAGCAGAAGAGCCGGGCCAGGAGAAACCCCCGTGCAGCGCATAGTCCCCGCACTACCGGGACTGTGATAAAGTTTAATATGCAGCATGGGTGGGGCTTCATCCGAGACCACCGCCCCCTAGGCGACGTCTTCGTGACGAGGAGAGACGTTGAGTCCCACCTACCGGAGGGACACAGAGGTCGTGACCTTTACATCGGGGACGAGGTCACCTTCACCCGGCACAAGTGTGCCAAAGGTCCCTACGCCCTCCATGTGCATCGCCTGACGGAGGAAGAGCTGCGGTGTGAGGAGGAAGAACAAGAGGACCCGGACGGGTCTGAAACTAGAGCCAAAGGTAACAATAAAGAAAGAGCAGGAGGACGCCGTCGCTAAGTACAGCGAAGCAGGAGCTGTATATAGTTGCCCGTCGGGGCACCATAAACTGAAACCGTGAAACTGAAACAGTAAACTGAAACAGAAACTGTTACTGCAAATATAGTCCCCGTTGGGACCAGCAGATTGAACTGAAACCCGTGTGTCCCTATTCCCACTGACCGAGGACTGAGAGCGGTCATTCCTCCCTAATACCTGGCCGAGGACTGAGAGCGGCCATATTTCCCTTGTATATAGTTGCGCTTCCTAAAGCGCCCCCTACCGGTTTTATAGGAAACTGTTTTCTTCCAAAAGAGACTGTCGCACCTTACCCGGTCACAAGTTGCACCGTGGCCGGAGGAACAAGAATGTTATTTATGAAAAGTTTTATATGAAAAGTTTGATAGCTGATAATATATATGATGTTTTATATGTTTATGTTTTGAAAAAAAAAAAATTGTATGTTTTTGGATGTTTATTCTTTTACAGCCCGAGGACGTGCTGTGATTTACCAGGGGGGAATGTAGCACCCTGAGGATTCGGCTGCTACAGGGGTATTGCACCTCAACCCAGAGGTGTGATATTCCACTCCCGGGTAAGGATGGAGTGTGGAACTGAGCTCAGTAGGCTGCATGCACTACATACATCCCATTTCCGGGGGACAGATCGACGGTACTCCCACCAAAATATGTGCAGGTACGATAGTGTCTGTTCCTGGCTGGAGTGGGAGGGGGGGTGGAACATCCCAGTAGTGTAGGGGCAGATAGGGGGAGCAGTCTGGGTAATGCTAGGAGCTCATTGGGTGCTGGTCACCTGAGCTCACACATAGAGGGAGTATATAAGGTGGGCACCATCTTAGGACAGGGTCAGTCTGTCAGAGTTTAGTCAGAGGAGCAGAGCAGAGAAGCTCAGCCAGAAGGGCTGACAGGGAGTTGTGGTTCCGGCTGGGCCCAGCTCCAAGGCCAAGAGAGAGAGAGGAGTCAGAAGGACCCAGAGAAAACAAGCAGGAACCCCAAGACCCCAGAATACAAACAACAAGGTGAAGGGTTGGCACCTAGGGTACCGGATCCCAAGCTGGCAGAGAGAAAAGCACACCTTAGCCAGAGACCGGAGGTCGTGGGCAGGATCTGCCACGACCCTCACCAAATCCACCAGGAAGGCAGACCAAGTATAGGGTCAGGGAACCCAGAGGAGGTGTACCCACCAAGAGACCTGAGGGAGCCGGACATAGGTGGATCCCTGGTGAGAACGGCCAGAAGAGAGGGAAAGTCAGACAGGAGCTCAGGACCACGCTCCAGAACTGCCTGGGGGTTAGCCGAGTCCAGGACCTGGTGGACGCAGCACGGCTCGGGTGGTCGCTTCAGGCCAGAGTGACCATAAGAACACCCGTAAGTAAAAACCCCTGAACTGCACAGCCCGACTCTGAGTCTTCTTGCTGATTCATCCTGCACCTTCACAACCACCATCCTCTACATCTGACCCCCTGAGGCTATACCCCTCCCGTTGGGGGTTATACTACCAAAGCTGCACACACACCAACAGCCTCAGCGGACCCTGCTGCAGCGGCGGCCTTTTGACCGCAAATCAACGGGTGGCGTAGTCGACACTAAAGAACACCAATAACATCTATTAAGACTGCCACACACTGAGTTTGACACCCTGGGCACGGACCGGGTCACCGCCACTCGGAGACTACAACCCCCATCTGATCCGGCTCCGGGTATTCCCCCCCAAACAACACTGGCCCAGGGGGCGCGTCACTCCCATAATAACAGTGATATCCACAGTGCTCCCATAATAACAGTGATATCCACAGTGCTCCCATAATAACAGTGACATCCACAGTGCTCCCATAATAACAGTGATATCCACAGTGCCCCCATAATAACAGTGACATCCACAGTGCTCCCATAATAACAGTGACATCCACAGTGCCCCATAATAACAGTGACATCCACAGTGCCCCCATAATAACAGTGACATCCACAGTGCTCCCATAATAACAGTGATATCCACAGTGCTCCCATGATAACAGTGACATCCACAGTGCTCCCATAATAACAGTGATATCCACAGTGCTCCCATAATAACAGCGACATCCACAGTGCTCCCATAATAACAGCAATATCCACAGTGCCCCCATAATAACAGTGACATCCACAGTGCTCCCATAATAACAGTGACATCCACAGTGCTCCCATAATAACAGTGACATCCACAGTGCTCCCATAATAACAGTGATATCCACAGTGCCCCATAATAACAGTGACATCCACAGTGCTCCCATAATAACAGTGACATCCACAGTGCCCCATAATAACAGTGACATCCACAGTGCTCCCATAATAACAGTGATATCCACAGTGCTCCCATGATAACAGTGATATCCACAGTGCACCCATAATAACAGTGACATCCACAGTGCTCCCATAATAACAGTGACATCCACAGTGCTCCCATAATAACAGTGACATCCACAGTGCTCCCATAATAACAGTGACATCCACAGTGCTCCCATAATAACAGTGACATCCACAGTGCTCCCATAATAACAGTGACATCCACAGTGCTCCCATAATAACAGTGACATCCACAGTGCTCCCATAATAACAGTGACATCCACAGTGCCCCCATAATAACAGTGACATCCACAGTGCTCCCATAATAACAGTGATATCCACAGTGCTCCCATAATAACAGCGATATCCACAGTGCCCCCATAATAACAGTGATATCCACAGTGCTCCATAATAACAGCGACATCCACAGTGCTCCCATAATAACAGTGACATCCACAGTGCTCCATAATAACAGCGACATCCACAGTGCTCCCATAATAACAGTGACATCCACAGTGCTCCCATAATAACAGTGACATCCACAGTGCCCCCATAATAACAGTGATATCCACAGTGCTCCATAATAACAGTGATATCCACAGTGCCCCCATAATAACAGTGACATCCACAGTGCTCCATAATAACAGTGATATCCACAGTGCCCCCATAATAACAGTGACATCCACAGTGCTCCCATAATAACAGTGACATCCACAGTGCCCCCATAATAACAGTGATATCCACAGTGCTCCCATAATAACAGTGATATACACAGTGCTCCCATAATAACAGTGATATCCACAGTGCTCCCATAATAACAGTGATATCCACAGTGCCCCCATAATAACAGTGATATTCACAGTGCCCCCATAATAACAGTGACATCCACAGTGCTCCCATAATAACAGTGATATCCACAGTGCCCCCATAATAACAGTGACATCCACAGTGCCCCCATAATAACAGTGATATCCACAGTGCCCCCATAATAACAGTGACATCCACAGTGCTCCCATAATAACAGCGACATCCACAGTGCCCCCATAATAACAGTGACATCCACAGTGCTCCCATAATAACAGTGACATCCACAGTGCCCCCATAATAACAGTGATATCCACAGTGCTCCATAATAACAGTGATATCCACAGTGCCCCCATAATAACAGTGACATCCACAGTGCTCCATAATAACAGTGATATCCACAGTGCCCCCATAATAACAGTGACATCCACAGTGCTCCCATAATAACAGTGACATCCACAGTGCCCCCATAATAACAGTGATATCCACAGTGCTCCCATGATAACAGTGATATCCACAGTGCTCCCATAATAACAGTGATATCCACAGTGCCCCCATAATAACAGTGACATCCACAGTGCTCCATAATAACAGTGATATCCACAGTGCCCCCATAATAACAGTGACATCCACAGTGCTCCCATAATAACAGTGACATCCACAGTGCTCCCATAATAACAGTGATATCCACAGTGCTCCCATAATAACAGTGACATCCACAGTGCTCCCATAATAACAGTGACATCCACAGTGCTCCCATAATAACAGTGATATCCACAGTGCTCCCATAATAACAGTGACATCCACAGTGCTACCATAATAACAGTGACATCCACAGTGCTCCCATAATAACAGTGACATCCACAGTGCTCCCATAATAACAGCGACATCCACAGTGCTCCCATAATAACAGTGATATCCACAGTGCCCCCATAATAACAGTGACATCCACAGTGCCCCCATAATAACAGTGACATCCACAGTGCCCCCATAATAACAGCGACATCCACAGTGCTCCCATAATAACAGTGACATCCACAGTGCCCCCATAATAACAGTGATATCCACAGTGCTCCCATAATAACAGTGACATCCACAGTGCTCCCATAATAACAGTGACATCCACAGTGCCCCCATAATAACAGTGATATCCACAGTGCCCCCATAATAACAGTGACATCAACAGTGCTCCCATAATAACAGCGACATCCACAGTGCCCCCATAATAACAGTGACATCCACAGTGCTCCCATAATAACAGTGACATCCACAGTGCTCCCATAATAACAGTGACATCCACAGTGCTCCCATAATAACAGTGACATCCACAGTGCCCCCATAATAACAGTGATATCCACAGTGCTCCCATAATAACAGTGACATCCACAGTGCTCCCATAATAACAGTGACATCCACAGTGCCCCCATAATAACAGTGACATCCACAGTGCCCCCATAATAACAGTGACATCCACAGTGCCCCCATAATAACAGTGACATCCACAGTGCCCCCATAATAACAGTGATATCCACAGTGCTCCCATAATAACAGCGACATCCACAGTGCTCCCATAATAACAGTGATATCCACAGTGCCCCCATAATAACAGTGACATCCACAGTGCCCCCATAATAACAGTGACATCCACAGTGCCCCCATAATAACAGCGACATCCACAGTGCTCCCATAATAACAGTGACATCCACAGTGCCCCCATAATAACAGCGACATCCACAGTGCTCCCATAATAACAGTGACATCCACAGTGCCCCCATAATAACAGCGACATCCACAGTGCTCCCATAATAACAGTGACATCCACAGTGCTCCCATAATAACAGTGACATCCACAGTGCCCCCATAATAACAGTGATATCCACAGTGCTCCCATAATAACAGTGACATCCACAGTGCTCCCATAATAACAGTGACATCCACAGTGCTCCCATAATAACAGTGACATCCACAGTGCCCCCATAATAACAGTGATATCCACAGTGCTCCCATAATAACAGTGACATCCACAGTGCTCCCATAATAACAGTGACATCCACAGTGCCCCCATAATAACAGTGATATCCACAGTGCTCCCATAATAACAGTGACATCCACAGTGCCCCCATAATAACAGTGACATCCACAGTGCCCCCATAATAACAGTGATATCCACAGTGCTCCCATAATAACAGTGACATCCACAGTGCTCCCATAATAACAGTGACATCCACAGTGCCCCCATAATAACAGTGACATCCACAGTGCCCCCATAATAACAGTGATATCCACAGTGCTCCCATAATAACAGCGACATCCACAGTGCTCCCATAATAACAGTGACATCCACAGTGCCTCCATAATAACAGCGACATCCACAGTGCTCCCATAATAACAGTGATATCCACAGTGCTCCATAATAACAGTGACATCCACAGTGCTCCCATAATAACAGTGACATCCACAGTGCCCCCATAATAACAGCGACATCCACAGTGCTCCCATAATAACAGCGACATCCACAGTGCTCCCATAATAACAGTGATATCCACAGTGCTCCCATAATAACAGTGACATCCACAGTGCCCCCATAATAACAGCGACATCCACAGTGCCCCCATAATAACAGCGACATCCACAGTGCCCCCATAATAACAGCGACATCCACAGTGCTCCCATAATAACAGCGACATCCACAGTGCCCCCATAATAACAGTGACATCCACAGTGCTCCCATAATAACAGTGATATCCACAGTGCTCCATAATAACAGTGACATCCACAGTGCTCCCATAATAACAGTGATATCCACAGTGCTCCATAATAACAGTGACATCCACAGTGCTCCCATAATAACAGTGACATCCACAGTGCCCCCATAATAACAGCGACATCCACAGTGCTCCCATAATAACAGCGACATCCACAGTGCCCCCATAATAACAGTGACATCCACAGTGCCCCCATAATAACAGTGATATCCACAGTGCTCCCATAATAACAGCGATATCCACAGTGCTCCCATAATAACAGTGACATCCACAGTGCCTCCATAATAACAGCGACATCCACAGTGCTCCCATAATAACAGTGATATCCACAGTGCTCCATAATAACAGTGACATCCACAGTGCTCCCATAATAACAGTGACATCCACAGTGCCCCCATAATAACAGCGACATCCACAGTGCTCCCATAATAACAGCGACATCCACAGTGCTCCCATAATAACAGTGATATCCACAGTGCTCCCATAATAACAGTGACATCCACAGTGCCCCCATAATAACAGCGACATCCACAGTGCCCCCATAATAACAGCGACATCCACAGTGCCCCCATAATAACAGCGACATCCACAGTGCTCCCATAATAACAGTGATATCCACAGTGCTCCCATAATAACAGTGACATCCACAGTGCCCCCATAATAACAGCGATATCCACAGTGCTCCCATAATAACAGTGATATCTACAGTGCTCCCATAATAACAGTGATATCCACAGTGCTCCATAATAACAGTGACATCCACAGTGCTCCCATAATAACAGCGATATCCACAGTGCTCCCATAATAACAGTGATATCTACAGTGCTCCCATAATAACAGTGATATCCACAGTGCCCCCATAATAACAGTGATATCCACAGTGCCCCCATAATAACACTGACATCCACAGTGCTCCCATAATAACAGTGACATCCACAGTGCTCCCATAATAACAGCGATATCCACAGTGCCCCCATAATAACAGTGACATCCACAGTGCCCCCATAATAACAGTGACATCCACAGTGCTCCATAATAACAGTGACATCCACAGTGCTCCATAATAACAGTGACATCCACAGTGCTCCATAATAACAGCGATATCCACAGTGCCCCCATAATAACAGTGACATCCACAGTGCCCCCATAATAACAGTGACATCCACAGTGCTCCATAATAACAGCGATATCCACAGTGCCCCCATAATAACAGTGACATCCACAGTGCTCCCATAATAACAGCGACATCCACAGTGCTCCCATAATAACAGTGATATCCACAGTGCCCCCATAATAACAGTGACATCCACAGTGCCCCCATAATAACAGTGACATCCACAGTGCCCCCATAATAACAGCGACATCCACAGTGCTCCCATAATAACAGTGATATCCACAGTGACCCCATAATAACAGTGACATCCACAGTGCTCCCATAATAACAGTGACATCCACAGTGCTCCCATAATAACAGCGACATCCACAGTGCTCCCATAATAACAGTGATATCCACAGTGCCCCCATAATAACAGTGACATCCACAGTGCCCCCATAATAACAGTGACATCCACAGTGCTCCCATAATAACATTGACATCCACAGTGCTCCCATAATAACAGCGATATCCACAGTGCCCCCATAATAACAGCGATATCCACAGTGCCTCCATAATAACAGTGACATCCACAGTGCCCCCATAATAACAGTGACATCCACAGTGCCCCCATAATAACAGTGACATCCACAGTGCCCCCATAATAACAGCGACATCCACAGTGCTCCCATAATAACATTGACATCCACAGTGCTCCCATAATAACAGCGACATCCACAGTGCCCCCATAATAACAGTGACATCCACAGTGCCCCCATAATAACAGTGACATCCACAGTGCTCCCATAATAACAGTGACATCCACAGTGCTCCCATAATAACAGTGACATCCACAGTGCTCCCATAATAACAGTGACATCCACAGTGCTCCCATAATAACAGTGACATCCACAGTGCTCCCATAATAACAGTGACATCCACAGTGCTCCCATAATAACAGTGATATCCACAGTGCTCCCATAATAACAGTGATATCCACAGTGCCCCCATAATAACAGTGATATCCACAGTGCCTCCATAATAACAGTGACATCCACAGTGCCCCCATAATAACAGTGATATCCACAGTGCCCCCATAATAACAGTGATATCCACAGTGCCCCCATAATAACAGTGATATCCACAGTGCCCCCATAATAACAGTGATATCCACAGTGCCCCCATAATAACAGTGATATCCACAGTGCCTCCATAATAACAGTGACATCCACAGTGCCCCCATAATAACAGTGATATCCACAGTGCCCCCATAACAGTGATATCCACAGTGCCCCCATAATAACAGTGATATCCACAGTGCTCCCATAATAACAGTGACATCCACAGTGCTCCCATAATAACAGTGATATCCACAGTGCTCCCATAGTAACAGTGATATCCACAGTGCTCCCATAATAACAGTGACATCCACAGTGCCCCCATAATAACAGCGATATCCACAGTGCTCCCATAATAACAGTGACATCCACAGTGCTCCCATAATAACAGCGACATCCACAGTGCTCCCATAATAACAGTGACATCCACAGTGCCTCCATAATAACAGTGACATCCACAGTGCTCCCATAATAACAGTGATATCCACAGTGCCCCCATAATAACAGTGATATCCACAGTGCTCCCATAATAACAGTGACATCCACAGTGCTCCCATAATAAGTGACATCCACAGTGCTCCCATAATAACAGTGATATCCACAGTGCTCCCATAATAACAGTGACATCCACAGTGCTCCCATAATAACAGTGATATCCACAGTGCTCCCATAATAACAGTGATATCCACAGTGCTCCCATAATAACAGTGATATCCACAGTGCCCCATAATAACAGTGATATCCACAGTGCTCCCATAATAACAGTGATATCCACAGTGCTCCCATAATAACAGTGATATCCACAGTGCTCCCATAATAACAGTGACATCCACAGTGCCCCCATAATAACAGTGATATCCACAGTGCCCCATAATAACAGTGATATCCACAGTGCTCCCATAATAACAGTGATATCCACAGTGCTCCCATAATAACAGTGATATCCACAGTGCTCCCATAATAACAGTGACATCCACAGTGCTCCCATAATAACAGTGATATCCACAGTGCTCCCATAATAACAGTGATATCCACAGTGCCCCATAATAACAGTGATATCCACAGTGCTCCCATAATAACAGTGATATCCACAGTGCTCCCATAATAACAGTGATATCCACAGTGCCCCATAATAACAGTGATATCCACAGTGCCCCATAATAACAGTGATATCCACAGTGCTCCCATAATAACAGTGACATCCACAGTGCTCCCATAATAACAGTGATATCCACAGTGCCCCCATAATAACAGTGATATCCACAGTGCTCCCATAATAATGTAGCGCCCCGAGGGCTCGGCCGCTACAGGGGTATTGCACCTCAGACCAGAGGTGTGATATTCCACTCCCGGGTAAGGATGGAGTGTGGACCAGGACTCAGTTAGCTGCATGCAGCACACACACCCCATTTCTCAGGGACAGCTCAACGGTGCTCCCACTAGACATAAGTGCAGGCACGACCGACCATGTCCCTGCTGGAGTGGGGAGGGAGGGGTGGAACACCCAGTGCTGTAGGGGCAGATAGGGGGCGGTTCCTGAGTGTAGGAAGGAGCCCATTGGTTGCTGGTCACCTGGGCTCATGGCTAGAGGGAGGTATAAAAGATGGGCACCATCTTAGATCTAGGTTCAGTTCTGTGAGAGGAGAGCTGACCGGGAGCTGTGGCTCAGTCTGGGCCCAGCTCCAGAGGCAGGGCTAGAGGAGAGGTCGGAGCCTGAGAGGAGAAGGAGAAGTGGGCCTGGAGAAGAGGCCAAGGGAAGGAGGAGAAGACAGAACATGAGAGAAGGAGAGAGAGAGCAACAGAAGGGCTCAGGAACAAGAAGGCAGAAGGGACCCTAAGAACCCACGACAATCCAGGGTGAAGGGTCAGGCAGATTAAGGGTACCGGATCCCAAGTTGGTGGAGGAGAAACAACCCTCAGCCAAAGACCGGTCGTCGTGATCATATATTGGTGCGACACCTCATCAAACCTGCTAGGAAGGCACCATATAGGACAGCGGAGGACGGGGCCCACGTTTAACCGCACAGGTCCGCGGCAGCTGGACAAAAGTGGGTCACTGGTGAGGCAGGCCAGAGAAAGGATTAAAGGGGGTCCTGTGCCATGCTCCTGAACTGCCTGGGAGTTGACCGAGCCCCTCACCTGGTGGACGCAGCACGGCTCGGGCGGTCACTACCTGTACAGAAGTGACCTGGAGTACCTGAACTGTGAGTAAAAGACATTGGACTGCAGTACGTTGTCTGTGTGCTCTTTCGCTCCTCCAGCACTATCAGCACTGGGACTCTCACTACCATCACTCCCACCATCCACTACACTGCCCTGGGGCCGCACTCTTCCCGTGGGGAGTCACATCACCTCAGCTGCACCCATCATCAGCCCCAGCGGACTGCCTTGCAGCGGCGGTTCCTAATAACCGCAATCCACGGGTGGCGTAGTCGGACATTGTCTAAAGTACGTAGCAGACTACCATTGGACTGACCACCCTGAGCCGCGGGACCGGGCCGCCACTACTACCCCCATCTTTCCCCTATCGCCCGGATCCGCGTGCCCCACGGCCCAGGGGGCGAGTCTGCTTTGGCGTAGTCGGCAGGATCGTGACCAACCCGCCACAAACGGGTATTGCGTGCCTGAAGAAGATTGTACATGTACCTTGAAAAGAAGTCTCCCGCCATTTCCAGAAGTTTCCCGCCGTCCGGAGTCGTTTCCCGCCATCCGGAGTCGATTCCCGCCATCAGACGCCATCTTGGACCGTTTCCCGCCGTCCGGAGTTGTTTCCCGCCATCGGACGCCATCTTGGGCCGTCCTCCCTCCATCCGCAGTCGTTTTCCCGCCATCGGGCGCCATCTTCGGGACGCCGCGCGGGAAGAAGAGGGGCGTGGACGCCGAAAGCGCGCGAGATCCGAAGCTCCGCCCCACGCACTGACGCTGCGTAAGGTCCTGGAAGGGAGAGGGAGCGATGCTGACGTCACAGGAGCGCGACGCAAGGTCTTCAGCCCCGACGATCGACTGCGGAGCCGCGGCCTACGGAGGAAGATCATCGCAAGGTAGGCCACGGTCCACCAGGGGGGAGGAGGACACCAGGAACGGAGAGCAAGATGGCGGACCGGCAGCAGACTAAGCTGCCCAGCATCGGCAGTGCCCCAGCCGTCGCGGGCCCCGACCAGCACCAGGAGAAGACGCGTGATGCAGGAGCGGTCGCGGGAGCAGGTAAGAGGAGTCTCCCTGTCCCGGACGCTGCCAGCGTCAGCCTGCTCCCGGGCCCCCTGGTGGAGCCGCCGATTCCGGGCGCTGCAAACACCGACCTGCTCCAGACCCCGCAACAAGCCCTGCAGCCGAGCCCTCCAGCCCTGGGCACCTCCACCACCAGCCCGCGCCCAGGCCCAAAGTCGCACCCTCTGACCCCGGGCGTCCTCAACGGCGGCCCTCTCCAGGCCCGGTCGCAAGGCCTGAACACCCCAGGCGCAAAAGGACTGTACACCCTCCACGTCAACCGGCTAACCGAGGAAGAGCTGCAGTACCACCAGTACGAGGAAAGCCAAGAGGACCCGGACGGGTCTAAAGATTATGAGGAAGGTGCGCAAGGAGGACACCGTTACCAGTGAACGGTGAAGTGGAATTGTAAATAGTTACCCGTAAGGGTGCAAAGGAACTGTGTGGGACTGTTACAGATTGAAGTGTGGTCCCCGTTGGGACTGATATAGAACTGTGTGAACATTATCCCCTATCCCCACCGGCCGAGGACTGGGAACGGCCAATCCCATGTATATAGTTGCGCTTCTTAAAGTGCCCCCTACTGGTTTTATAAAAAGACTGCAACATCTACCTCAAGACAAATTTGTTTCACCTTTAAGAAGGAAAGAACACCTGGTCGCAAGTTGCACCGAATCAAGAACCCAAGAATGTGCTTTACTTAAAAATGTTTTACTGCAAATGTTTTATATGAAAAGTTTTTATATGCTGCTAGGTGATAATGCGAATGTTTTACAAGATGTTTTATATGACAAAAGAGTTCCAGAGGCATTAGCAAAGTGTTTTATAATAGTGGCAAGAAAAGAAAAGTGTGTCCCATAAAGGGAGTTGAACAATGTCGTCCGTTTCTAAATGTAAAAAGTTATTGAAAAAGTTTTGCATGTCTTGTAATCAACTGTTTTTGCTCTTTTCCAGCCCGAGGGCGTGCTGTGCTTTACCAGGGGGGAATGTAGCGCCCCGAGGGTTCGGCCGCTACAGGGGTATTGCACCTCAGACCAGAGGTGTGATATTCCACTCCCAGGTAAGGATGGAGTATGGACCAGGGCTCAGTTAGCTGCATACAGCACACACACCCCATTTCCCAGGGACAGCTCAACGGTGCTCCCACTAGACAGAAGTGCAGGCACGACAGAACATGTCCCTGCTGGAGTGGGGAGGGAGGGGTGGAACACCCAGTGCTGTAGGGGCAGATAGGGGTTGGTTCCTGAGCGTAGATAGGAGCTCATTGGTTGCTGGTCACCTGGGCTCATGGCTAGAGGGAGGTATAAAAGATGGGCACCATCTTAGATCTAGGTTCAGTTCTGTGAGAGGAGAGCTGACCGGGAGCTGTGGCTCAGTCTGGGCCCAGCTCCAGAGGCAGGCCTAGAGGAGAGGTCGGAGCCTGAGAGGAGAAGGAGAAGTGGGCCTGGAGAAGAGGCCAAGGGAAGGAGGAAAAGACAGAACAGGAGAGACAGAGAAACAGAAGGGCTCAGGAACAAGAAGGCAGAAGGGACCCTAAGAACCCACGAGAATCCAGGGTGAAGGGTCAGGCAGATTAAGGGTACCGGATCCCAAGTTGGTGGAGGAGAAACTACCCTCAGCCAAAGACCGGTCGTCGTGATCATATATTAGTGCGACACCTCATCAAACCTGCTAGGAAGGCACCATATAGGACAGCGGAGGACGGGGCCCACGTTGAACCGCACAGGTCCGCGACAGCTGGACAAAAGTGGGTCACTGGTGAGGCAGGCCAGAGAAAGGATTAAAGGGGGTCCTGTGCCATGCTCCTGAACTGCCTGGGAGTTGACCGAGCCCCTCACCTGGTGGACGCAGCACGGCTCGGGCGGTCACTACCTGTACAGAAGTGACCTGGAGTACCTGAACTGTGAGTAAAAGACATTGGACTGCAGTACGTTGTCTGTGTGCTCTTTCGCTCCTCCAGCACTATCAGCACTGGGACTCTCACTACCATCACTCCCACCATCCACTACACTGCCCTGGGGCCGCACTCTTCCTGTGGGGAGTCACATCACCTCAGCTGCATACATCATCAGCCCCAGCGGACTGCCTTGCAGCGGCGGTTCCTAATGACCGCAATCCACGGGTGGCGTAGTCGGACATTGTCTAAAGTACGTAGCAGACTACCATTGGACTGACCACCCTGAGCCGCGGGACCGGGCCGCCACTACTACCCCCATCTTTCCCCTATCGCCCGGATCCGCGTGCCCCACGGCCCAGGGGGCGAGTCAATAACAGTGACATCCACAGTGCCCCCATAATAACAGTGATATCCACAGTGCTCCCATAATAACAGTGATATCCACAGTGCCCCCATAATAACAGCGATATCCACAGTGCTCCCATAATAACAGTGACATCCACAGTGCCCCATAATAACAGTGACATCCACAGTGCTCCAATAATAACAGCGACATCCACAGTGCTCCCATAATAACAGCGATATCCACAGTGTCCCCATAATAACAGCGATATCCACAGTGTCCCCATAATAACAGCGATATCCACAGTGCTCCCATAATAACAGTGACATCCACAGTGCTCCCATAATAACAGTGACATCCACAGTGCCCCCATAATAACAATGATATCCACAGTGCCCCCATAATAACAGTGATATCCACAGTGCCCCCATAATAACAGTGATATCCACAGTGCTCCCCTAATAACAGCGATATCCACAGTGTCCCCATAATAACAGCGATATCCACAGTGCTCCCATAATAACAGTGACATCCACAGTGCTCCCATAATAACAGTGACATCCACAGTGCCCCCATAATAACAATGATATCCACAGTGCCCCCATAATAACAGTGATATCCACAGTGCTCCCATAATAACAGTGATATCCACAGTGCCCCCATAATAACAGTGATATCCACAGTGCCCCCATAATAACAGTGATATCCACAGTGCCCCCATAATAACAGTGATATCCACAGTGCTCCCATAATAACAGTGATATCCACAGTGCTCCCATAATAACAGTGATATCCACAGTGCCCCCATAATAACAGTGACATCCACAGTGCTCCCATAATAACAGTGATATCCACAGTGCTCCCATAATAACAGTGACATCCACAGTGCCCCCATAATAACAGTGACATCCACAGTGCCCCCATAATAACAGTGATATCCACAGTGCTCCCATAATAACAGTGATATCCACAGTGCCCCCATAATAACAGTGATATCCACAGTGCTCCCATAATAACAGCGACATCCACAGTGCTCCCATAATAACAGCGACATCCACAGTGCTCCCATAATAACAGCGACATCCACAGTGCTCCCATAATAACAGTGATATCCACAGTGATTCCCATAATAACAGTGATATCCACAGTGCTCCCATAATAACAGTGATATCCACAGTGATTCCCATAATAACAGTGATATCCACAGTGCCCCCATAATAACAGTGATATCCACAGTGCTCCCATAATAACAGCGACATCCACAGTGCTCCCATAATAACAGTGATATCCACAGTGATTATCATAATAACAGTGATATCCACAGTGCTCCCATAATAACAGTGATATCCACAGTGCTCCCATAATAACAGCGACATCCACAGTGCTCCCATAATAACAGCGACATCCACAGTGCCCCCATAATAACAGCGACATCCACAGTGCCCCCATAATAACAGCGACATCCACAGTGCCCCCATAATAACAGTGACATCCACAGTGCCCCCATAATAACAGTGATATCCACAGTGCTCCCATAATAACAGTGACATCCACAGTGCTCCCATAATAACAGCGACATCCACAGTGCCCCCATAATAACAGTGACATCCACAGTGCTCCCATAATAACAGTGACATCCACAGTGCCCCCATAATAACAGCGACATCCACAGTGCTCCCATAATAACAGTGATATCCACAGTGCTCCCATAATAACAGTGACATCCACAGTGCTCCCATAATAACAGTGACATCCACAGTGCTCCCATAATAACAGCGACATCCACAGTGCCCCCATAATAACAGCGACATCCACAGTGCCCCCATAATAACAGCGACATCCACAGTGCCCCCATAATAACAGTGACATCCACAGTGCCCCCATAATAACAGTGATATCCACAGTGCTCCCATAATAACAGTGACATCCACAGTGCCCCCATAATAACAGTGATATCCACAGTGCCCCCATAATAACAGCGACATCCACAGTGCCCCCATAATAACAGCGACATCCACAGTGCTCCCATAATAACAGCGACATCCACAGTGCCCCCATAATAACAGCGACATCCACAGTGCTCCCATAATAACAGTGACATCCACAGTGCCCCCATAATAACAGTGATATCCACAGTGCTCCCATAATAACAGTGACATCCAAAGTGCTCCCATAATAACAGTGACATCCACAGTGCCCCCATAATAACAGTGACATCCACAGTGCTCCCATAATAACAGTGATATCCACAGTGCTCCCATAATAACAGTGACATCCACAGTGCCCCCATAATAACAGTGATATCCACAGTGCCCCCATAATAACAGTGACATCCACAGTGCCCCCATAATAACAGTGACATCCACAGTGCTCCCATAATAACAGTGACATCCACAGTGCCCCCATAATAACAGAGATATCCACAGTGCTCCCATAATAACAGTGATATCCACAGTGCTCCCATAATAACAGTGACATCCACAGTGCTCCCATAATAACAGTGACATCCACAGTGCTCCCATAATAACAGTGATATCCACAGTGCTCCCATAATAACAGCGACATCCACAGTGCTCCCATAATAACAGCGACATCCACAGTGCTCCCATAATAACAGTGACATCCACAGTGCTCCCATAATAACAGCGACATCCACAGTGCCCCCATAATAACAGCGATATCCACAGTGCTCCCATAATAACAGTGATATCCACAGTGCTCCCATAATAACAGTGATATCCACAGTGCTCCCATAATAACAGTGACATCCACAGTGCTCCCATAATAACAGTGACATCCACAGTGCTCCCATAATAACAGTGATATCCACAGTGCTCCCATAATAACAGTGACATCCACAGTGCCCCCATAATAACAGTGATATCCACAGTGCCCCCATAATAACAGTGACATCCACAGTGCTCCCATAATAACAGTGACATCCACAGTGCTCCCATAATAACAGTGACATCCACAGTGCTCCCATAATAACAGTGATATCCACAGTGCTCCCATAATAACAGTGACATCCACAGTGCCCCCATAATAACAGTGACATCCACAGTGCCCCCATAATAACAGTGATATCCACAGTGCTCCCATAATAACAGTGATATCCACAGTGCTCCCATAATAACAGCGACATCGACAGTGCTCCCATAATAACAGCGACATCCACAGTGCTCCCATAATAACAGTGACATCCACAGTGCTCCCATAATAACAGTGATATCCACAGTGCCCCCATAATAACAGTGATATCCACAGTGCTCCCATAATAACAGTGATATCCACAGTGCTCCCATAATAACAGCGACATCCACAGTGCTCCCATAATAACAGTGATATCCACAGTGCCCCCATAATAACAGTGATATCCACAGTGCCCCCATAATAACAGTGACATCCACAGTGCTCCCATAATAACAGTGACATCCACAGTGCTCCCATAATAACAGTGACATCCACAGTGCTCCCATAATAACAGTGATATCCACAGTGCTCCCATAATAACAGTGACATCCACAGTGCTCCCATAATAACAGTGATATCCACAGTGCCCCCATAATAACAGTGACATCCACAGTGCTCCCATAATAACAGTGACATCCACAGTGCTCCCATAATAACAGCGACATCCACAGTGCTCCCATAATAACAGTGACATCCACAATGCCCCCATAATAACAGTGACATCCACAGTGCCCCCATAATAACAGTGATATCCACAGTGCTCCCATAATAACAGCGACATCCACAGTGCTCCCATAATAACAGTGACATCCACAGTGCCCCCATAATAACAGTGATATCCACAGTGCTCCCATAATAACAGCGACATCCACAGTGCTCCCATAATAACAGTGACATCCACAATGCCCCCATAATAACAGTGACATCCACAGTGCTCCCATAATAACAGTGACATCCACAGTGCCCCCATAATAACAGTGACATCCACAGTGCCCCCATAATAACAGTGATATCCACAGTGCTCCCATAATAACAGTGATATCCACAGTGCTCCCATAATAACAGCGACATCCACAGTGCTCCCATAATAACAGTGACATCCACAGTGCCCCCATAATAACAGTGACATCCACAGTGCTCCCATAATAACAGTGATATCCACAGTGCTCCCATAATAACAGTGACATCCACAGTGCCCCCATAATAACAGCGACATCCACAGTGCTCCCATAATAACAGTGATATCCACAGTGCTCCCATAATAACAGTGACATCCACAGTGCCCCCATAATAACAGCGACATCCACAGTGCTCCCATAATAACAGTGATATCCACAGTGCTCCCATAATAACAGTGATATCCACAGTGCTCCCATAATAACAGTGACATCCACAGTGCTCCCATAATAACAGTGACATCCACAGTGCCCCCATAATAACAGTGACATCCACAGTGCCCCCATAATAACAGTGATATCCACAGTGCTCCCATAATAACAGTGACATCCACAGTGCTCCCATAATAACAGTGATATCCACAGTGCTCTCATAATAACAGTGATATCCACAGTGCTCCCATAATAACAGTGACATCCACAGTGCCCCCATAATAACAGTGATAACCACAGTGCCCCCATAATAACAGTGATATCCACAGTGCTCCCATAATAACAGTGACATCCACAGTGCTCCCATAATAACAGTGATATCCACAGTGCTCCCATAATAACAGTGATATCCACAGTGCCCCCATAATAACAGTGACATCCACAGTGCTCCCATAATAACAGTGATATCCACAGTGCTCCCATAATAACAGTGACATCCACAGTGCCCCCATAATAACAGCGATATCCACAGTGCTCCCATAATAACAGTGATATCCACAGTGCTCCATAATAACAGTGACATCCACAGTGCTCCCATAATAACAGTGATATCCACAGTGCTCCCATAATAACAGTGATATTTACAGTGCTCCCATAATAACAGTGACATCCACAGTGCTCCATAATAACAGTGACATCCACAGTGCCCCCATAATAACAGTGATATCCACAGTGCTCCTATAATAACAGTGATATCTACAGTGCCCCCATAATAACAGTGATATCCACAGTGCTCCCATAATAACAGTGACATCCACAGTGCTCCCATAATAACAGTGACATCCACAGTGCTCCCATAATAACAGTGATATCCACAGTGCCCCCATAATAACAGTGACATCCACAGTGCCCCCATAATAACAGTGATATCTACAGTGCTCCCATAATAACAGTGATATCCACAGTGCCCCCATAATAACAGTGACATCCACAGTGCCCCCATAATAACAGTGACATCCACAGTGCTCCCATAATAACAGTGATATCCACAGTGCTCCCATAATAACAGTGACATCCACAGTGCCCCCATAATAACAGCGATATCCACAGTGCTCCCATAATAACAGTGATATCCACAGTGCTCCCATAATAACAGTGATATCCACAGTGCTCCCATAATAACAGTGATATCCACAGTGCTCCCATAATAACAGTGATATTTACAGTGCTCCCATAATAACAGTGACATCCACAGTGCCCCCATAATAACAGTGACATCCACAGTGCTCCCATAATAACAGTGACATCCACAGTGCTCCCATAATAACAGTGACATCCACAGTGCTCCCATAATAACAGTGATATCCACAGTGCTCCTATAATAACAGTGATATCCACAGTGCTCCCATAATAACAGTGACATCCACAGTGCTCCCATAATAACAGTGATATCCACAGTGCTCCTATAATAACAGTGACATCCACAGTGCTCCCATAATAACAGTGACATCCACAGTGCTCCCATAATAACAGTGATATCCACAGTGCTCCTATAATAACAGTGACATCCACAGTGCTCCCATAATAACAGTGATATCCACAGTGCTCCCATAATAACAGTGACATCCACAGTGCTCCCATAATAACAGTGATATCCACAGTGCTCCCATAATAACAGTGACATCCACAGTGCTCCCATAATAACAGCGACATCCACAGTGCTCCCATAATAACAGTGATATCCACAGTGCTCCTATAATAACAGTGACATCCACAGTGCCCCCATAATAACAGTGATATTTACAGTGCTCCCATAATAACAGTGACATCCACAGTGCTCCCATAATAACAGTGATATCCACAGTGCTCCCATAATAACAGTGATATTTACAGTGCTCCCATAATAACAGTGATATCCACAGTGCTCCCATAATAACAGTGATATCCACAGTGCTCCCATAATAACAGTGATATTTACAGTGCTCCCATAATAACAGTGACATCCACAGTGCTCCCATAATAACAGTGACATCCACAGTGCCCCCATAATAACAGTGACATCCACAGTGCTCCCATAATAACAGTGACATCCACAGTGCTCCCATAATAACAGTGATATCCACAGTGCTCCCATAATAACAGTGATATCCACAGTGCTCCCATAATAACAGTGATATTTACAGTGCTCCCATAATAACAGTGACATCCACAGTGCTCCGTAATAACAGTGACATCCACAGTGCCCCCATAATAACAGTGATATCCACAGTGCTCCTATAATAACAGTGACATCCACAGTGCTCCCATAATAACAGTGACATCCACAGTGCTCCCATAATAACAGTGACATCCACAGTGCCCCCATAATAACAGCGATATCCACAGTGCTCCCATAATAACAGTGACATCCACAGTGCTCCCATAATAACAGTGATATCCACAGTGCTCCCATAATAACAGTGACATCCACAGTGCTCCCATAATAACAGTGACATCCACAGTGCTCCCATAATAACAGTGACATCCACAGTGCCCCCATAATAACAGTGATATCCACAGTGCTCCCATAATAACAGTGACATCCACAGTGCTCCCATAATAACAGTGACATCCACAGTGCTCCCATAATAACAGTGACATCCACAGTGCCCCCATAATAACAGTGATATCCACAGTGCTCCCATAATAACAGTGACATCCACAGTGCTCCCATAATAACAGTGACATCCACAGTGCTCCCATAATAACAGTGACATCCACAGTGCCCCCATAATAACAGTGATATCCACAGTGCTCCCATAATAACAGCGACATCCACAGTGCTCCCATAATAACAGTGATATCCACAGTGCTCCCATAATAACAGTGACATCCACAGTGCTCCCATAATAACAGTGATATCTACAGTGCTCCCATAATAACAGTGACATCCACAGTGCTCCCATAATAACAGCGATATCCACAGTGCTCCCATAATAACAGTGATATCCACAGTGCTCCCATAATAACAGTGATATCTACAGTGCTCCCATAATAACAGTGATATCCACAGTGCTCCCATAATAACAGTGATATCCACAGTGCTCCCATAATAACAGTGATATCCACAATGCTCCATAATAACAGTGATATCCACAGTGCTCCCATAATAACAGTGACATCCACAGTGCTCCCATAATAACAGTGACATCCACAGTGCTCCCATAATAACAGTGACATCCACAGTGCTCCATAATAACAGTGACATCCACAGTGCTCCCATAATAACAGTGACATCCACAGTGCTCCCATAATAACAGTGATATCCACAGTGCTCCCATAATAACAGTGATATCCACAGTGCTCCCATAATAACAGTGATATCCACAGTGCTCCCATAATAACAGTGACATCCACAGTGCTCCCATAATAACAGTGATATCCACAGTGCTCCCATAATAACAGTGACATCCACAGTGCTCCCATAATAACAGTGACATCCACAGTGCTCCCATAATAACAGTGACATCCACAGTGCTCCCATACTAACAGTGACATCCACAGTGCTCCCATAATAACAGTGACATCCACAGTGCTCCCATAATAACAGTGACATCCACAGTGCTCCCATAATAACAGTGACATCCACAGTGCTCCCATAATAACAGTGACATCCACAGTGCTCCCATGATAACAGTGACATCCACAGTGCTCCCATAATAACAGTGATATCCACAATGCTCCCATAATAACAGTGATATCCACAGTGCCCCCATAATAACAGTGACATCCACAGTGCCCCCATAATAACAGTGATATCCACAGTGCTCCCATAATAACAGTGATATCCACAGTGCCCCCATAATAACAGTGATATCCACAGTGCTCCCATAATAACAGTGATATCCACAGTGCTCCCATAATAACAGTGATATCCACAGTGCCCCCATAATAACAGTGATATCCACAGTGCTCCCATAATAACAGTGATATCCACAGTGCTCCCATAATAACAGTGACATCCACAGTGCTCCCATAATAACAGTGATATCCACAGTGCCCCCATAATAACAGTGATATCCACAGTGCCCCCATAATAACAGTGACATCCACAGTGCCCCCATAATAACAGTGATATCCACAGTGCTCCCATAATAACAGTGATATCCACAGTGCTCCCATAATAACAGTGATATCCACAGTGCCTCCATAATAACAGTGACATCCACAGTGCCCCCATAATAACAGTGATATCCACAGTGCTCCCATAATAACAGTGATATCCACAGTGCTCCCATAATAACAGTGATATCCACAGTGCCCCCATAATAACAGTGACATCCACAGTGCCCCCATAATAACAGTGACATCCACAGTGCTCCCATAATAACAGTGATATCCACAGTGCTCCCATAATAACAGTGATATCCACAGTGCCTCCATAATAACAGTGACATCCACAGTGCTCCCATAATAACAGTGATATCTACAGTGCTCCCATAATAACAGTGACATCCACAGTGCTCCATGATAACAGTGACTTCCACAGTGCTCCCATAATAACAGTGACATCCACAGTGCTCCCATAATAACAGTGACATCCACAGTGCTCCCATAATAACAGTGATATCCACAGTGCTCCCATAATAACAGTGATATCCACAGTGCTCCCATAATAACAGTGATATCCACAGTGCCCCCATAATAACAGTGACATCCACAGTGCCCCCATAATAACAGTGACATCCACAGTGCTCCCATAATAACAGTGATATCCACAGTGCTCCCATAATAACAGTGATATCCACAGTGCCTCCATAATAACAGTGACATCCACAGTGCTCCCATAATAACAGTGATATCTACAGTGCTCCCATAATAACAGTGACATCCACAGTGCTCCCATAATAACAGTGACATCCACAGTGCTCCCATAATAACAGTGATATCCACAGTTCTCCATAATAACAGTGATATCCACAGTGCCCCCATAATAACAGTGATATCCACAGTGCTCCCATAATAACAGTGACATCCACAGTGCTCCCATAATAACAGTGACATCCACAGTTCTCCATAATAACAGTGATATCCACAGTGCTCCCATAATAACAGTGACATCCACAGTGCTCCCATAATAACAGTGATATCCACAGTTCTCCATAATAACAGTGATATCCACAGTGCCCCCATAATAACAGTGATATCCACAGTGCTCCCATAATAACAGTGACATCCACAGTGCTCCCATAATAACAGTGACATCCACAGTTCTCCATAATAACAGTGACATCCACAGTGCTCCCATAATAACAGTGACATCCACAGTGCTCCCATAATAACAGTGACATCCACAGTGCTCCCATAATAACAGTGATATCCACAGTTCTCCATAATAACAGTGATATCCACAGTGCCCCCATAATAACAGCGATATCCACAGTGCCCCCATAATAACAGTGATATCCACAGTGCTCCCATAATAACAGTGACATCCACAGTGCTCCCATAATAACAGTGACATCCACAGTGCTCCCATAATAACAGTGATATCCACAGTTCTCCATAATAACAGTGATATCCACAGTGCCCCCATAATAACAGCGATATCCACAGTGCCCCCATAATAACAGTGATATCCACAGTGCTCCCATAATAACAGTGATATCCACAGTGCACCCATAATAACAGTGATATCCACAGTGCCTCCATAATAACAGTGATATCCACAGTGCTCCCATAATAACAGTGACATCCACAGTGCTCCCATAATAACAGTGATATCCACAGTTCTCCATAATAACAGTGATATCCACAGTGCCCCCATAATAACAGCGACATCCACAGTGCCTCCATAATAACAGTGACATCCACAGTGCTCCCATAATAACAGTGATATCCACAGTGCACCCATAATAACAGTGACATCCACAGTGCCTCCATAATAACAGTGATATCCACAGTGCCCCCATAATAACAGTGACATCCACAGTGCTCCCATAATAACAGTGATATCTACAGTGCTCCCATAAAAACAGTGACATCCACAGTGCTCCCATAATAACAGTGATATCCACAGTGCCTCCATAATAACAGTGATATCCACAGTGCCCCCATAATAACAGCGACATCCACAGTGCCTCCATAATAACAGTGACATCCACAGTGCTCCCATAATAACAGTGATATCCACAGTGCTCCCATAATAACAGTGATATCCACAGTGCTCCCATAATAACAGTGACATCCACAGTGCACCCATAATAACAGTGACATCCACAGTGCACCCATAATAACAGTGACATCCACAGTGCTCCCATAATAACAGTGATATCCACAGTGCTCCCATAATAACAGTGATATCTACAGTGCACCCATAATAACAGTGACATCCACAGTGCTCCCATAATAACAGTGATATCCACAGTGCTCCCATAATAACAGTGACATCCACAGTGCTCCCATAATAACAGTGATATCCACAGTGCCTCCATAATAACAGTGATATCCACAGTGCCCCCATAATAACAGTGACATCCACAGTGCTCCCATAATAACAGTGATATCCACAGTGCTCCCATAATAACAGTGATATCCACAGTGCTCCCATAATAACAGTGATATCCACAGTGCTCCCATAATAACAGTGACATCCACAGTGCTCCCATAATAACAGTGACATCCACAGTGCTCCTATAATAACAGTGACATCCACAGTGCTCCCATAATAACAGTGATATCCACAGTGCTCCCATAATAACAGTGATATCCACAGTGCTCCCATAATAACAGTGACATCCACAGTGCTCCCATAATAACAGTGATATCCACAGTGCCCCCATAATAACAGTGATATCCACAGTGCTCCCATAATAACAGTGACATCCACAGTGCTCCCATAATAACAGTGACATCCACAGTGCTCCCATAATAACAGTGACATCCACAGTGCACCCATAATAACAGTGATATCCACAGTGCTCCCATAATAACAGTGACATCCACAGTGCTCCCATAATAACAGTGATATCCACAGTGCCCCCATAATAACAGTGATATCCACAGTGCTCCCATAATAACAGTGACATCCACAGTGCTCCCATAATAACAGTGACATCCACAGTGCACCCATAATAACAGTGACATCCACAGTGCTCCCATAATAACAGTGACATCCACAGTGCTCCCATAATAACAGTGATATCCACAGTGCTCCCATAATAACAGTGACATCCACAGTGCCCCCATAATAACAGTGATATCCACAGTGCCCCCATAATAACAGTGACATCCACAGTGCCCCCATAATAACAGTGATATCCACAGTGCTCCCATAATAACAGTGACATCCACAGTGCTCCCATAATAACAGCGACATCCACAGTGCTCCCATAATAACAGTGATATCCACAGTGCTCCCATAATAACAGTGATATCCACAGTGCTCCATAATAACAGTGACATCCACAGTGCTCCCATAATAACAGTGACATCCACAGTGCCCCCATAATAACAGTGACATCCACAGTGCTCCCATAATAACAGTGACATCCACAGTGCTCCCATAATAACAGTGATATCCACAGTGCTCCCATAATAACAGTGATATCCACAGTGCTCCCATGATAACAGTGACATCCACAGTGCTCCCATAATAACAGTGACATCCACAGTGCTCCATAATAACAGTGACATCCACAGTGCCCCCATAATAACAGCGACATCCACAGTGCTCCCATAATAACAGTGACATCCACAGTGCTCCCATAATAACAGTGACATCCACAGTGCTCCCATAATAACAGTGACATCCACAGTGCTCCCATAATAACAGTGACATCCACAGTGCTCCCATAATAACAGTGATATCCACAGTGCTCCATAATAACAGTGACATCCACAGTGCCCCCATAATAACAGTGACATCCACAGTGCTCCCATAATAACAGTGACATCCACAGTGCTCCCATAATAACAGTGACATCCACAGTGCTCCCATAATAACAGTGACATCCACAGTGCTCCCATAATAACAGTGATATCCACAGTGCCCCCATAATAACAGTGATATCCACAGTGCTCCCATAATAACAGTGATATCCACAGTGCTCCCATAATAACAGCGACATCCACAGTGCTCCCATAATAACAGTGATATCCACAGTGCCCCCATAATAACAGTGACATCCACAGTGCTCCCATAATAACAGTGACATCCACAGTGCCCCCATAATAACAGTGACATCCACAGTGCTCCCATAATAACAGTGACATCCACAGTGCTCCCATAATAACAATGACATCCACAGTGCCCCCATAATAACAGTGATATCCACAGTGCTCCCATAATAACAGTGATATCCACAGTGCCCCCATAATAACAGTGATATCCACAGTGCCTCCATAATAACAGTGACATCCACAGTGCTCCCATAATAACAGTGATATCCACAGTGCACCCATAATAACAGTGACATCCACAGTGCTCCCATAATAACAGTGATATCCACAGTGCCTCCATAATAACAGTGATATCCACAGTGCCCCCATAATAACAGTGACATCCACAGTGCTCCCATAATAACAGTGACATCCACAGTGCCCCCATAATAACAGTGATATCCACAGTGCCCCCATAATAACAGTGACATCCACAGTGCTCCCATAATAACAGTGACATCCACAGTGCTCCCATAATAACAATGACATCCACAGTGCTCCCATAATAACAGTGACATCCACAGTGCCCCCATAATAACAGTGATATCCACAGTGCTCCCATAATAACAGTGACATCCACAGTGCTCCCATAATAACAGTGATATCCACAGTGCTCCCATAATAACAGTGACATCCACAGTGCTCCCATAATAACAGTGATATCCACAGTGCTCCCATAATAACAGCGACATCCACAGTGCTCCATAATAACAGTGACATCCACAGTGCCCTCATAATAACAGTGATATCCACAGTGCTCCCATAATAACAGTGACATCCACAGTGCTCCCATAATAACAGTGATATCCACAGTGCTCCCATAATAACAGTGACATCCACAGTGCTCCCATAATAACAGTGACATCCACAGTGCTCCATAATAACAGTGACATCCACAGTGCTCCATAATAACAGTGACATCCACAGTGCCCCCATAATAACAGTGATATCCACAGTGCTCCCATAATAACAGTGATATCCACAGTGCTCCCATAATAACAGTGATATCCACAGTGCTCCCATAATAACAGTGACATCCACAGTGCTCCCATAATAACAGTGACATCCACAGTGCTCCCATAATAACAGTGATATCCACAGTGCTCCCATAATAACAGTGATATCCACAGTGCTCCCATAATAACAGTGACATCCACAGTGCTCCATAATAACAGTGACATCCACAGTGCTCCCATAATAACAGTGACATCCACAGTGCTCCCATAATAACAGTGACATCCACAGTGCTCCCATAATAACAGTGACATCCACAGTGCTCCCATAATAACAGTAACATCCACAGTGCCTCCATAATAACAGTGACATCCACAGTGCTCCCATAATAACAGTGATATCCACAGTGCACCCATAATAACAGTGACATCCACAGTGCTCCCATAATAACAGTGATATCCACAGTGCCTCCATAATAACAGTGATATCCACAGTGCCCCCATAATAACAGTGACATCCACAGTGCTCCCATAATAACAGTGACATCCACAGTGCCCCCATAATAACAGTGACATCCACAGTGCTCCCATAATAACAGTGATATCCACAGTGCTCCCATAATAACAGTGACATCCACAGTGCCCCCATGATAACAGTGACATCCACAGTGCCCCCATAATAACAGTGACATCCACAGTGCTCCCATAATAACAGTGACATCCACAGTGCTCCCATAATAACAGTGATATCCACAGTGCCCCCATAATAACAGTGACATCCACAGTGCCCCCATAACAGTGACATCCACAGTGCTCCCATAATAACAGTGACATCCACAGTGCTCCCATAATAACAGTGATATCCACAGTGCTCCCATAATAACAGTGACATCCACAGTGCTCCCATAATAACAGTGATATCCACAGTGCCTCCATAATAACAGTGACATCCACAGTGCTCCCATAATAACAGTGACATCCACAGTGCCCCCATAATAACAGTGATATCCACAGTGCTCCCATAATAACAGTGACATCCACAGTGCTCCCATAATAACACTGACATCCACAGTGCCCCCATAATAACAGTGATATCCACAGTGCCTCCATAATAACAGTGACATCCACAGTGCTCCCATAATAACAGTGATATCTACAGTGCTCCCATAATAACAGTGACATCCACAGTGCTCCCATAATAACAGTGACAACCACAGTGCTCCCATAATAACAGTGACATCCACAGTGCTCCCATAATAACAGTGACATCCACAGTGCTCCCATAATAACAGTGATATCCACAGTGCTCCCATAATAACAGTGACATCCACAGTGCCCCCATAATAACAGTGACATCCACAGTGCTCCATAATAACAGTGACATCCACAGTGCCCCCATAATAACAGTGATATCCACAGTGCTCCCATAATAACAGTGACATCCACAGTGCTCCCATAATAACAGTGATATCCACAGTGCTCCCATAATAACAGTGACATCCACAGTGCCCCCATAATAACAGTGACATCCACAGTGCTCCATAATAACAGTGATATCCACAGTGCTCCCATAATAACAGTGATATCCACAGTGCTCCCATAATAACAGTGACATCCACAGTGCTCCCATAATAACAGTGACATCCACAGTGCTCCCATAATAACAGTGATATCCACAGTGCTCCCATAATAACAGTGATATCCACAGTGCCCCCATAATAATGTGACACCCCAGGGGTCTGGTTGCCACAGTGATAGAGATATTATGTCTGAGAGCAGGTGGGAGGTCCTTTGGTCAGGGATCCTGTGCATGCCACACCTCCTGCCCAGTCTTGGGAGGGGAAGAACTTCCCCTATATAAACCCGGGGCTGAGGCAGGGTTAGTCAGTCAAGGAGAGTAGAGACAAGAAACAGTCACAGGAAGAAACAGCAGAAGCTCAGTGGGAGCAATACTACTACAAGTCAGGGGCTGGCAGCTGCAGAGCTCGCCCTGACTGAGAAGATTTCTTACCGGACCCGGAGTCCGAGGCTGTGGGGACTAACTCCTACCCAGCAGCAGAATCCGTCAGGCAGGGGATTTCAGGTCCTCTGGCCAAGAAGCCCGAAGGCACGGTCACACGCGTGGGACCAGCACCGCCATCGTGGAGCGGAAGCCATTAGAAGGCCCCGACTCACCGGCCATACGGGTGAGCACCACACAGTACACTCAGGGACGTGGGCTACTTATACCCGCTTCTAGCAAGGTAGCCAGAAGAGTACAGTCAGTTTGGGAGGCCTACAACTCCACCTGGCCAGGGGAGATCCCATCTGCTCAAGGACTGACCAGGCCCCAATCGCTAGCCAGTACTCCGGGAGGGTCTATCATTGTCACCAGTAAAGACCCTGAACTACACAGTACCGTCTCCGAGTGGTTCCTGCTACCCCCATCATCCACATCTGCTGCCCTGAGGCCATACCCCTCCCGTTGGGGGTTATACCATCTACGCTGCACCAACCATCCACCGGCCTCAGCGGACTGTCCTGCAGCGGCAGCTCCATAGCTGCATTCAACGGGTGGCGTAGTCGTACAACATCTACCGCCGATACATCGCCGCTCAGTTTGACTCCCTGGGCACGGACCGGGTCGCCGCCACGAGACTACAACCCTCAAGAGATCCGGCTCCGGGTAAGCTCCCGCGTGCGCAACGTAGCGCGACACAGGCCCAGGGGCGCGTCAACTTTGGCGTAGTCGGCAGGATTTCGTGCCCGCAACCACCGGGTACTGCGTGCCTGAAAAAGAGACTTTTCAAACTTACCTGTGGTGAAGATTCCCGCCATCCGGCGCCATGTTCAGCCTTCTTCCCGCCATCGGTGAAGTTTCCCGCCATCCGGCGCCATCTTCTGCCTTCTTCCCGCCATCCGTGGAGTTTTCCCGCCATTGGACGCCATCTTGAGGACGCCGCGCGGGAAGAAGAGGGGCGTGGACTCCGAAAGCGCTCGAGAACTGAAGCCCCGCCTCACGTCCGGACGTTGCGTAAGGTCCTGGAAGGAGCCCAGCAGACGCCGACGTCACAGGAGCGCGACGGAAGGTCCTCAACCCTGACGATCCACTGCGGAGCCGCGGCCTACGGAAGAGGATCATCGCAAGGTAGGCCACGGTCCACTAGGGGGGAGGAAGATGTCGGATACGGAGGAGAGCTTCACTGCCTCAACCCTCGCCAGCGCTACCGCTGCTGCAGTTATGCCCTTCACCATGCCCTATATCCCGGGAGCAGCTTGGCTACCCCAGTACTCAGGGGAGTCACATACCCTGCATGACTTTAGAGAAAAGCTGGATAGCCTCTTCCAGGTGTACCCCCTCACAGAAGAGCAAAAAGTGAGCATCCTGGTGGCCCAACTAACCGGGGCAGCCAAAAGGGAAGTAAAATCCTGGCCACCTGGGAGGAAGACTGTCGCAGGGATACTAACCCGGCTGAAGGACACCTTTGATACCCGCACCTCAGCCGAGATTAAGCTTAGATTCTACGGGTGCAAGCAGCGAGCGCATGAGAGTATAAGGGACTATGCACTAAACCTACAAGAGGCCCTGAGGGCCATTAAGCAGACCGACCCTGATGGAGTGGGAAACGAGGACAGGCTGTTGACCGAACAGTTTATAGAGGGACTATATTGTAATACCCACCGAACCCAGTTGCGGGCAATGGCCTTGCAGGATCCCCATCTGGGATTTGCACAGTTCAAGGACAGAGCCATCCGGGTGCTCCGAGAACCGGCACCAGGTGGCGTTGTGACCCACAGGCGCCCCACTACCACTTACCACCAGGAGGCGGCGCCCTTGTCGGCAGGGCCTGTGGGAGCTGATGCGCAGGCTTTGGACAATGACCCGGCTCCAGACCTACACCATCAGGTCCAAGAGCTAGCTAAGAGCGTTGCTGCGCTAACCCGAACTGTGCAGTCTTTACAGGTTTCCACTCCAGGGAAGATCCAGCTGGCATCCGGACCGGAGGACATCCCGTGGCGTCGACCAAGTAGGACCCCACCGGCCAGAGGAAGACCCAGTGACCGATACAGCGAGGACGGACGACCCATCTGCCGCCGCTGCAATCAACCCGGACATATGGCAAGGTACTGTTCTTTAAACGGGCACAACCTGGGGTAGAGGGCCAACCCCCAGGAAAAAGATCACCAGGACCATCGAACTGGCGTGACAGATATGTGGGAGGACGTCCAGTCTTACCCGTGGTACTGGATGGCATTCCTATGAGTGCCCTACTGGACACCGGGTCACAGGTCACCACCATCCCGTACGTGCTCTTTAAGCAATACTGGAATGACTCGGATATTACCCGCTACCCTGACGACGACTTGAGTATCATCGCCAGCAATGGTCAGCCCGTGCCACAGATCGGATTTAAAGAAGTGACCATCAAAATCGGTAGAGTCGAACTGGCAGCACAGGGACTGATCATTGTAGATATTGACAAACATGAGAGTCACCCAAAAATAACTCTAGGAACTAATGTAATTGAAAATTGTCTTGCAGAGGTGATTTTCCTTCTACAGCAGGTTGCCAAGAACGCCAGTTCCGGCGAGCAGCGGGTGCTCCAGAAAGAGATCCGGGCACTGATGCGACGGCAACAGGTGGAACTCTCCGGCGGTGAGATTGGTAGCGTAAGAATTTGTGACCCTTTTCCTATTGCCATGCCCCCAAAAAGTGAAATGATGATTTGGTGCCGGGCAGCTATTGGTCTGAGAGGTAGAGATTACCAGGCAATGGTAGAACCAGTTTACTCAGACAGTAGGCCCACCATCTTGACAGCACGGGGGGTGGTTAATGTACGCCATGGGAGGGTGCCCGTTCGCATAATCAATATCGGGAAGAGGGAAGTGTACCTGCCCCGGTATGCCACGCTAGCCAAATTATATACCATTAACCAAAATGCTATACAATCTGTGGAACCCTTGCCTCCATCTCACCCGGAGGAAGGTAACGGCTCTACGAAAACAAAGGAGGACTGGTGTCAGCAACTACATTTGGGTACTGACTCCACTCCCTCACATCAGAAACAGGGAGTCTATCGGGTGGTTCAAGAGTACGAGAGAGTGTTTAGTAAACACCCGTTAGACTTCGGGCGAGTCAAGGGGGTAGAACACCACATCCCCACGGGAGACCATCCTCCCATAAAAGAGAGGTATCGACCCGTACCCCCTGCACACTACCAACACGCCAAGGGGATGCTTAGAGACATGAAGGAGGCTGGGGTGATCAGGGATAGCTGTAGCCCCTGGGCAGCTCCACTAGTTTTAGTCAGAAAAAAAGACAACACCATGAGGATGTGTGTAGATTACCGGAAAATCAACCGTATCACACACAAGGATGCGTACCCCTTACCAAGGATAGAGGAGTCATTGGCTGCTTTAAGATCTGCTAACTTCTTCTCTACCTTGGATCTCACTAGCGGGTACTGGCAGGTTCCTGTAGCAGAGGCGGACCGGGAGAAGACCGCATTCACCACCCCGATGGGACTTAGCGAGTTCACCTGCATGCCGTTCGGACTCTGCAACGCACCAGGAACCTTCCAACGACTAATGGAGTGTTGTCTGGGCCACAGAAACTTCGAGACGGTCCTGTTGTACCTGGACGATGTCATCGTATATTCCAAGACGTATGAGGACCACCTGAAACACCTGGCGGAAGTGTTCGAAGCTCTGGCAAGTTACGGCCTAAAGGTGAAACCCTCCAAGTGTCACCTCCTGAAACCAAAGGTGCAGTACCTGGGACACGTGGTGAGCGCTGACGGAGTGGCTCCCGACCCTGATAAGATCACCGCAATTAAGGAATGGCCAAGCCCCTCCAGCGTAAAAGAAGTGCGGCAGTTCCTCGGGTTGGTAGGCTACTACCGAAGGTTTATTCCCGGTTTCACCAAAAAGGCAGCACCTATGCAGGACCTCCTGATAGGCCAGTCCCGGAAGGCCAAGAACCAGAAGCCGCCCTTCAAATGGGAGGAGCTGGAAGAAGAGTCCTTCCGCCAGCTGAAGATGGCCCTCACGGGGGACGAAATCCTGGCGTACCCGGATTATAGCCAGCCCTTTATCCTCTACACCGACGCCAGTAACATCGGGCTAGGAGCCGTACTGTCCCAGATCCAGCAGGGGAAGGAACGAGTAATCGCCTACGCCAGCCGAAAACTGCGACCCACCGAAAGGAACCCCGAGAATTACAGCTCATTTAAGTTAGAGTTCCTGGCCGTAGTATGGGCAGTCACCGAGCGCTTTAAGCATTACCTCGCTTCTTCCCGGTTCACCGTGTACACGGATAACAACCCGTTGACACACCTGGACACGGCAAGACTCGGTGCCCTGGAGCAGAGGTGGATGGCCCGTCTGTCCAACTACGAGTTCACAATCAAATACCGGGCAGGACGCTCCAATACCAACGCGGACGCCCTGTCCAGGATGCCCAACCTGCCGGACGGAGGAGAAGATCCGGAGGGACTGGAAGAAGTTGAACTCCCTGCGTTCCACCGTCATGGGACTATCCAGTATTCCCACCGGGTAAGGAGTAAGCAGGCTGCTACGTTGAACCCCTTACCCCACTACAACTGGGCGGAAACGCAAGACAGCGACCCTGCCGTCCGACTGGTGAAGGAGATGCTGACTCGGCCGGAGGCTCGCCTTGAACCAGACGCTCCGGAGGAAGCCAAACAACTATGGGCAGAGAAGAGTCGACTGTTCCTTTACAAAGGGAAGTTGTGCCGCAGAATGGTTAACTCCCGGACGCATGAATTACTCTGGCAAGTAGTGGTGCCACGAAGAGACGCAGCCATGGTGATGGAGGCATACCACGACGGAGCTGGACACTTCGGGTGGAAGAAGCTGGAGTTCCTGCTGCGCGAGCGGTTCCACTGGGTAGGCATGAGGGGAACCATCGAGAAGTGGTGCAGAGACTGTGGCCCGTGCAACCTGAGAAGGAAGGACCGTGCCAGCCAGAAGACTCCCCTGCAGTCCATCGTCACCCGGCAACCGTTGGAACTGGTAGCCTTGGATCATGTAAAACTGACCCCAAGCAGAAGTGGCTACGTCTACGCGTTAACCATCGTGGATCATTACTCCCGGTTTCTGGTTGTCGTCCCCGTCAAGGACTTAACGGCTCAAACAGCAGCTAGAGCCTTCCAGCAGCACTTTTGCCGTCCACACGGGTACCCGGACCAAGTGCTGACGGACCAGGGACCTGCCTTTGAAGCGGAGGTCTTCCAGGAATTCTGCAATCTGTATGGCTGCCGGAAGATAAGGACGACACCCTACCATCCGCAAACTAATGGACTTTGTGAGAAAATGAACCAGGTGGTAATGGATCTTCTAAAAACGTTGCCCCTGGAAGAACGCAGTCTGTGGCCTGAGAAGTTGCCCGATCTGGTGGACCTATACAACCACATCCCGGTAGGTTCCACCAACTGTACCCCGGCTTACCTAATGAGGGCAAGACCTGGTAAGTTACCTGTTGACCTGGAAATGGGAGTCCTGACACCCGAGGACACTTCACCAGAAGCAGACTGGGACACAGAGAGGCAGCAGCAGTACCGGAGAGTACAGGAGAGCGTGGAGCGAAGTCTCTGTCAGGCTAGGGAAAGACAAGAGAAAACTTACAACCAGTATGCTCCCGCTGTTCCCCTGGTACCCGGAGAGCAGGTCTTGAAGAGGAAGAGACGGCTCCACAAGTTGGACGACCAGTGGGAAAAGGACCCGTACACCGTACTGCCCTCAAGCCACGAGAACCCGAAGGTTTGTACCATCAGTAAAGACGGAGGGGAAACCACAGCTATTGTATCCCGGGACCACCTGAAGAAGTGTCCCGAACAACTGAGGAACCCTGAAGAGGAACAAGAAGACCATCGACCCGTAGAGGAAAGGGAAGATATGGTTAGTACTGTGCTCGGGGACTTCCCTCGGTCTTGGACTCAAGTCAATGGTGCAGTTGTGGTACCCGTACTCACCTTCCTCCAACCAGCATCCCAAGCACCTACGGAGCAACAGGTAGAGCTGGAAGAACAGCCGGTCCAGGAGGCAGAAGACTCCACACAAGCAGAACAGGAGGATCAACCCTCTGCTTATAGTGAGCCTGCCGTACCCCTAGTGAGACAAAGAGCCGGTAGACAGCTGCCCAGTTTACCCTTGACAGCTCCTACACCCTGTAGTTCAGGGCCAGACAGTCAGCTCCGTAGGTCCACTAGGGCCACTAGAGGCCAGTTACCCGCACGCTGGAGGATTTGAAGTGTATAAATTGTTTTATTTATGTTTATCTGTGTATTGTTGCTTGTGTATAATTTTGTGTTTCCAGTTATTTTTAGGAGTCCTTGGTGGATTTACCGGGAATCCTTGTACATAGTTGGAGCGTAACCCAGGATGGACTAGAGACTGTTAAGGACTCGGGGTAGGACAGACCCCTACCTGGTTACGTCTCCCTGTTTTGGTGAAATGGACACCTTGCTTTCTTCAAAGACTGCACCCGGTTGCGGACACGCCGCAACCATCTTATGTGTTTTTCTTATTGTATTGTTATTGTTATACCTTGTTATGTTTTTCTAAAAAATATGTTTAGTCCCGGAGTACTAAATTTCACTAGGGGGGAATGTGACACCCCAGGGGTCTGGTTGCCACAGTGATAGAGATATTACGTCTGAGAGCAGGTGGGAGGTCCTTTGGTCAGGGATCCTGTGCATGCCACACCTCCTGCCCAGTCTTGGGAGGGGAAGAACTTCCCCTATATAAACCCGGGGCTGAAGCAGGGTTAGCAGTCAAGGAGAGTAGAGACAAGAAACAGTCACAGGAAGAAACAGCAGAAGCTCAGTGGGAGCAATACTACTACAAGTCAGGGGCTGGCAGCTGCAGAGCTCGCCCTGACTGAGAAGATTTCTTACCGGACCCGGAGTCCGAGGCTGTGGGGACTAACTCCTACCCAGCAGCAGAATCCGTCAGGCAGGGGATTTCAGGTCCTCTGGCCAAGAAGCCCGAAGGCACGGTCACACGCGTGGGACCAGCACCGCCATCGTGGAGCGGAAGCCATTAGAAGGCCCCGAGTCACCGGCCATATGGGTGAGCACCACACAGTACACTCAGGGACGTGGGCTACTTATACCCGCTTCTAGCAAGGTAGCCAGAAGAGTACAGTCAGTTTGGGAGGCCTACAACTCCACCTGGCCAGGGGAGATCCCATCTGCTCAAGGACTGACCAGGCCCCAATCGCTAGCCAGTACTCCGGGAGGGTCTATCGTTGTTACCAGTAAAGACCCTGAACTACACCGTACCGTCTCCGAGTGGTTCCTGCTACCCCCATCATCCACATCTGCTGCCCTGAGGCCATACCCCTCCCGTTGGGGGTTATACCATCTACGCTGCACCATCCATCCACCGGCCTCAGCGGACTGTCCTGCAGCGGCAGCTCCATAGCTGCATTCAACGGGTGGCGTAGTCGTACAACATCTACCGCCGATACATCGCCGCTCAGTTTGACTCCCTGGGCACGGACCGGGTCGCCGCCACGAGACTACAACCCTCAAGAGATCCGGCTCCGGGTAAGCTCCCGCGTGCGCAACGCAGCGCGACACAGGCCCAGGGGCGCGTCAATAACAGTGACATCCACAGTGCCCCCATAATAACAGTGATATCCACAGTGCTCCCATAATAACAGTGACATCCACAGTGCTCCCATAATAACAGTGACATCCACAGTGCTCCCATAATAACAGCGACATCCACAGTGCCCCCATAATAACAGTGACATCCACAGTGCCCCCATAATAACAGCGACATCCACAGTGCCCCCATAATAACAGTGACATCCACAGTGCCCCCATAATAACAGTGACATCCACAGTGCTCCCATAATAACAGTGACATCCACAGTGCTCCATAATAACAGTGATATCCACAGTGCCCCCATAATAACAGCGACATCCACAGTGCTCCCATAATAACAGCGACATCCACAGTGCTCCCATAATAACAGTGATATCCACAGTGCTCCCATAATAACAGCGACATCCACAGTGCCCCCATAATAACAGTGATATCCACAGTGCTCCCATAATAACAGTGATATCCACAGTGCTCCCATAATAACAGTGACATCCACAGTGCCCCCATAATAACAGCGACATCCACAGTGCTCCCATAATAACAGTGATATCCACAGTGCTCCCATAATAACAGTGATATCCACAGTGCCCCCATAATAACAGCGACATCCACAGTGCTCCCATAATAACAGCGACATCCACAGTGCTCCCATAATAACAGCGACATCCACAGTGCTCCCATAATAACAGTGATATCCACAGTGCTCCCATAATAACAGTGACATCCACAGTGCTCCCATAATAACAGTGATATCCACAGTGCCCCCATAATAACAGTGATATCCACAGTGCTCCCATAATAACAGTGACATCCACAGTGCCCCCATAATAACAGTGACATCCACAGTGCTCCCATAATAACAGTGATATCCACAGTGCTCCCATAATAACAGTGACATCCACAGTGCTCCCATAATAACAGTGACATCCACAGTGCTCCCATAATAACAGTGATATCCACAGTGCTCCCATAATAACAGTGACATCCACAGTGCTCCCATAATAACAGTGACATCCACAGTGCTCCATAATAACAGTGATATCCACAGTGCCCCCATAATAACAGTGATATCCACAGTGCTCCCATAATAACAGTGACATCCACAGTGCCCCCATAATAACAGTGACATCCACAGTGCTCCCATAATAACAGTGATATCCACAGTGCTCCCATAATAACAGTGATATCCACAGTGCCCCCATAATAACAGTGATATCCACAGTGCCCCCATAATAACAGTGACATCCACAGTGTTCCCATAATAACAGTGACATCCACAGTGCCTCCATAATAACAGTGACATCCACAGTGCCCCCATAATAACAGTGATATCCACAGTGCCCCCATAATAACAGTGATATCCACAGTGCTCCCATAATAACAGTGACATCCACAGTGCTCCCATAATAACAGTGATATCCACAGTGCCCCATAATAACAGTGACATCCACAGTGCTCCCATAATAACAGTGATATCCACAGTGCCTCCATAATAACAGTGACATCCACAGTGCCCCCATAATAACAGTGACATCCACAGTGCCCCCATAATAACAGTGACATCCACAGTGCCTCCATAATAACAGTGACATCCACAGTGCTCCCATAATAACAGTGATATCCACAGTGCCTCCATAATAACAGTGACATCCACAGTGCCCCCATAATAACAGTGACATCCACAGTGCTCCCATAATAACAGTGATATCCCCAGTGCCTCCATAATAACAGCGATATCCACAGTGCTCCCATAATAACAGCGACATCCACAGTGCCCCCATAATAACAGTGACATCCAGTGTGCTCCCATAATAACAGTGACATCCACAGTGCTCCCATAATAACAATGATATCCACAGTGCCCCCATAATAACAGTGACATCCACAGTGCTCCCATAATAACAGCGACATCCACAGTGCCCCCATAATAACAGTGATATCCACAGTGCCCCCATAATAACAGTGACATCCACAGTGCTCCCATAATAACAATGATATCCACAGTGCCCCCATAATAACAGTGACATCCACAGTGCCTCCATAATAACAGTGACATCCACAGTGCCCCCATAATAACAGTGATATCCACAGTGCCCCCATAATAACAGTGATATCCACAGTGCCCCCATAATAACAGCGACATCCACAGTGCCCCCATAATAACAGTGACATCCACAGTGCCCCATAATAACAGTGACATCCACAGTGCCCCCATAATAACAGTGACATCCACAGTGCCCCCATAATAACAGTGACATCCACAGTGCCTCCATAATAACAGTGACATCCACAGTGCCCCCATAATAACAGCGATATCCACAGTGCTCCCATAATAACAGTGACATCCACAGTGCTCCCATAATAACAGTGATATCCACAGTGCTCCCATAATAACAGTGATATCCACAGTGCCCCCATAATAACAGTGATATCCACAGTGCTCCCATAATAACAGCGATATCCACAGTGCTCCCATAATAACAGTGATATCCACAGTGCTCCCATAATAACAGTGACATCCACAGTGCCCCCATAATAACAGTGATATCCACAGTGCTCCCATAATAACAGCGATATCCACAGTGCCCCCATAAAAACAGCGATATCCACAGTGCTCCCATAATAACAGTGACATCCACAGTGCTCCATAATAACAGTGACATCCACAGTGCTCCCATAATAACAGTGATATCCACAGTGCTCCCATAATAACAGTGACATCCACAGTGCCCCCATAATAACAGTGATATCCACAGTGCTCCCATAATAACAGTGATATCCACAGTGCCCCCATAATAACAGTGATATCCACAGTGCCCCCATAATAACAGTGACATCCACAGTGCCCCCATAATAACAGTGATATCCACAGTGCTCCCATAATAACAGTGATATCCACAGTGCCCCCATAATAACAGCGATATCCACAGTGCTCCCATAATAACAGTGACATCCACAGTGCCCCCATAATAACAGCGATATCCACAGTGCTCCCATAATAACAGTGACATCCACAGTGCTCCCATAATAACAGTGACATCCACAGTGCTCCCATAATAACAGTGATATCCACAGTTCCCCCATAATAACAGTGATATCCACAGTGCTCCCATAATAACAGTGATATCCACAGTGCTCCCATAATAACAGTGATATCCACAGTGCTCCCATAATAACAGTGATATCCACAGTGCTCCCATAATAACAGTGATATCCACAGTGCTCCCATAATAACAGTGATATCCACAGTGCTCCCATAATAACAGTGACATCCACAGTGCTCCCATAATAACAGCGACATCCACAGTGCCCCCATAATAACAGCGACATCCACAGTGCCCCCATAATAACAGTGATATCCACAGTGCTCCCATAATAACAGTGATATCCACAGTGCCCCCATAATAACAGTGATATCCACAGTGCTCCCATAATAACAGTGATATCCACAGTGCTCCCATAATAACAGTGACATCCACAGTGCTCCCATAATAACAGTGATATCCACAGTGCCCCCATAATAACAGTGACATCCACAGTGCTCCCATAATAACAGTGATATCCACAGTGCTCCCATAATAACAGTGACATCCACAGTGCTCCCATAATAACAGTGATATCCACAGTGCTCCCATAATAACAGTGACATCCACAGTGCCCCCATAATAACAGTGATATCCACAGTGCTCCCATAATAACAGTGACATCCACAGTGCTCCCATAATAACAGTGATATCCACAGTGCTCCCATAATAACAGTGACATCCACAGTGCTCCCATAATAACAGTGACATCCACAGTGCCCCCATAATAACAGTGATATCCACAGTGCTCCCATAATAACAGTGACATCCACAGTGCTCCCATAATAACAGTGACATCCACAGTGCTCCCATAATAACAGTGACATCCACAGTGCTCCCATAATAACAGTGACATCCACAGTGCTCCCATAATAACAGTGATATCCACAGTGCTCCCATAATAACAGTGACATCCACAGTGCTCCCATAATAACAGTGATATCCACAGTGCTCCCATAATAACAGTGACATCCACAGTGCCCCCATAATAACAGTGACATCCACAGTGCTCCCATAATAACAGTGACATCCACAGTGCTCCCATAATAACAGTGACATCCACAGTGCTCCCATAATAACAGTGATATCCACAGTGCTCCATAATAACAGTGATATCCACAGTGCTCCCATAATAACAGTGATATCCACAGTGCCCCCATAATAACAGTGACATCCACAGTGCCCCTATAATAACAGTGATATCCACAGTGCTCCCATAATAACAGTGACATCCACAGTGCTCCATAATAACAGTGATATCCACAGTGCTCCATAATAACAGTGACATCCACAGTGCTCCCATAATAACAGTGATATCCACAGTGCTCCCATAATAACAGTGACATCCACAGTGCCCCTATAATAACAGTGACATCCACAGTGCTCCATAATAACAGTGATATCCACAGTGCTCCATAATAACAGTGACATCCACAGTGCTCCCATAATAACAGTGATATCCACAGTGCCCCCATAATAACAGTGACATCCACAGTGCTCCATAATAACAGTGATATCCACAGTGCTCCATAATAACAGTGACATCCACAGTGCTCCATAATAACAGTGATATCCACAGTGCTCCATAATAACAGTGATATCCACAGTGCTCCCATAATAACAGTGATATCCACAGTGCCCCCATAATAACAGTGATATCCACAGTGCTCCCATAATAACAGTGATATCCACAGTGCTCCCATAATAACAGTGACATCCACAGTGCCCCCATAATAACAGTGATATCCACAGTGCTCCCATAATAACAGTGATATCCACAGTGCCCCCATAATAACAGTGATATCCACAGTGCCCCCATAATAACAGTGACATCCACAGTGCTCCCATAATAACAGTGACATCCACAGTGCTCCCATAATAACAGTGATATCCACAGTGCTCCCATAATAACAGTGACATCCACAGTGCTCCCATAATAACAGTGACATCCACAGTGCTCCCATAATAACAGTGATATCCACAGTGCTCCCATAATAACAGTAACATCCACAGTGCCCCCATAATAACAGTGACATCCACAGTGCTCCCATAATAACAGTGATATCCACAGTGCTCCCATAATAACAGTGATATCCACAGTGCCCCCATAATAACAGTGATATCCACAGTGCCCCCATAATAACAGTGATATCCACAGTGCCCCCATAATAACAGTGATATCCACAGTGCTCCCATAATAACAGTGACATCCACAGTGCTCCCATAATAACAGTGATATCCACAGTGCCTCCATAATAACAGTGATATCCACAGTGCCTCCATAATAACAGTGATATCCACAGTGCTCCCATAATAACAGTGACATCCACAGTGCTCCCATAATAACAGTGACATCCACAGTGCCCCCATAATAACAGTGATATCCACAGTGCTCCCATAATAACAGTGACATCCACAGTGCTCCCATAATAACAGTGACATCCACAGTGCCCCCATAATAACAGTGACATCCACAGTGCCCCCATAATAACAGCGACATCCACAGTGCTCCCATAATAACAGCGACATCCACAGTGCTCCCATAATAACAGTGACATCCACAGTGCTCCATAATAACAGTGATATCCACAGTGCCCCCATAATAACAGTGATATCCACAGTGCTCCCATAATAACAGTTACATCCACAGTGCCCCCATAATAACAGCGACATCCACAGTGCTCCATAATAACAGTGATATCCACAGTGCTCCCATAATAACAGCGACATCCACAGTGCCCCCATAATAACAGTGACATCCACAGTGCTCCCATAATAACAGCGACATCCACAGTGCTCCCATAATAACAGTGACATCCACAGTGCCCCCATAATAACAGCGACATCCACAGTGCTCCCATAATAACAGTGACATCCACAGTGCCCCCATAATAACAGCGACATCCACAGTGCTCCCATAATAACAGTGACATCCACAGTGCCCCCATAATAACAGTGACATCCACAGTGCCCCCATAATAACAGTGACATCCACAGTCCCCCATAATAACAGTGATATCCACAGTGCCCCCATAATAACAGTGATATCCACAGTGCTCCATAATAACAGTGATATCCACAGTGCTCCCATAATAACAGTGACATCCACAGTGCCCCCATAATAACAGCGACATCCACAGTGCTCCATAATAACAGCGATATCCACAGTGCTCCCATAATAACAGTGACATCCACAGTGCTCCCATAATAACAGTGACATCCACAGTGCCCCCATAATAACAGTGATATCCACAGTGCTCCATAATAACAGTGATATCCACAGTGCTCCCATAATAACAGTGACATCCACAGTGCCCCCATAATAACAGTGATATCCACAGTGCTCCATAATAACAGTGATATCCACAGTGTTCCCATAATAACAGTGATATCCACAGTGCTCCCATAATAACAGTGATATCCACAGTGCCCCCATAATAACAGTGATATCCACAGTGCTCCATAATAACAGTGATATCCACAGTGCTCCATAATAACAGTGATATCCACAGTGCTCCCATAATAACAGTGACATCCACAGTGCTCCCATAATAACAGTGATATCCACAGTGCTCCATAATAACAGTGACATCCACAGTGCTCCTATAATAACAGTGATATCCACAGTGCCCCCATTAATAACAGCGATATCCACAGTGCCCCCATAATAACAGTGATATCCACAGTGCTCCCATAATAACAGTGATATCCACAGTGCTCCCATAATAACAGTGATATCCACAGTGCCCCCATAATAACAGTGATATCCACAGTGCCCCCATAATAACAGTGATATCCACAGTGCTCCCATAATAACAGTGACATCCACAGTGCTCCCATAATAACAGTGATATCCACAGTGCCTCCATAATAACAGTGATATCCACAGTGCCTCCATAATAACAGTGATATCCACAGTGCTCCCATAATAACAGTGACATCCACAGTGCTCCCATAATAACAGTGACATCCACAGTGCCCCCATAATAACAGTGATATCCACAGTGCTCCCATAATAACAGTGACATCCACAGTGCTCCCATAATAACAGTGACATCCACAGTGCCCCCATAATAACAGTGACATCCACAGTGCCCCCATAATAACAGCGACATCCACAGTGCTCCCATAATAACAGCGACATCCACAGTGCTCCCATAATAACAGTGACATCCACAGTGCTCCATAATAACAGTGATATCCACAGTGCCCCCATAATAACAGTGATATCCACAGTGCTCCCATAATAACAGTTACATCCACAGTGCCCCCATAATAACAGCGACATCCACAGTGCTCCATAATAACAGTGATATCCACAGTGCTCCCATAATAACAGCGACATCCACAGTGCCCCCATAATAACAGTGACATCCACAGTGCTCCCATAATAACAGCGACATCCACAGTGCTCCCATAATAACAGTGACATCCACAGTGCCCCCATAATAACAGCGACATCCACAGTGCTCCCATAATAACAGTGACATCCACAGTGCCCCCATAATAACAGCGACATCCACAGTGCTCCCATAATAACAGTGACATCCACAGTGCCCCCATAATAACAGTGACATCCACAGTGCCCCCATAATAACAGTGACATCCACAGTCCCCCATAATAACAGTGATATCCACAGTGCCCCCATAATAACAGTGATATCCACAGTGCTCCATAATAACAGTGATATCCACAGTGCTCCCATAATAACAGTGACATCCACAGTGCCCCCATAATAACAGCGACATCCACAGTGCTCCATAATAACAGCGATATCCACAGTGCTCCCATAATAACAGTGACATCCACAGTGCTCCCATAATAACAGTGACATCCACAGTGCCCCCATAATAACAGTGATATCCACAGTGCTCCATAATAACAGTGATATCCACAGTGCTCCCATAATAACAGTGACATCCACAGTGCCCCCATAATAACAGTGATATCCACAGTGCTCCATAATAACAGTGATATCCACAGTGTTCCCATAATAACAGTGATATCCACAGTGCTCCCATAATAACAGTGATATCCACAGTGCCCCCATAATAACAGTGATATCCACAGTGCTCCATAATAACAGTGATATCCACAGTGCTCCATAATAACAGTGATATCCACAGTGCTCCCATAATAACAGTGACATCCACAGTGCTCCCATAATAACAGTGATATCCACAGTGCTCCATAATAACAGTGACATCCACAGTGCTCCTATAATAACAGTGATATCCACAGTGCCCCCATTAATAACAGCGATATCCACAGTGCCCCCATAATAACAGTGATATCCACAGTGCTCCCATAATAACAGTGATATCCACAGTGCTCCCATAATAACAGTGATATCCACAGTGCCCCCATAATAACAGTGATATCCACAGTGCCCCCATAATAACAGTGATATCCACAGTGCTCCCATAATAACAGTGACATCCACAGTGCTCCCATAATAACAGTGATATCCACAGTGCCTCCATAATAACAGTGATATCCACAGTGCCTCCATAATAACAGTGATATCCACAGTGCTCCCATAATAACAGTGACATCCACAGTGCTCCCATAATAACAGTGACATCCACAGTGCCCCCATAATAACAGTGATATCCACAGTGCTCCCATAATAACAGTGATATCCACAGTGCTCCCATAATAACAGTGACATCCACAGTGCTCCATAATAACAGTGATATCCACAGTGCCCCCATAATAACAGTGATATCCACAGTGCTCCCATAATAACAGTTACATCCACAGTGCCCCCATAATAACAGCGACATCCACAGTGCTCCATAATAACAGTGATATCCACAGTGCTCCCATAATAACAGCGACATCCACAGTGCCCCCATAATAACAGTGACATCCACAGTGCTCCCATAATAACAGCGACATCCACAGTGCTCCCATAATAACAGTGACATCCACAGTGCCCCCATAATAACAGCGACATCCACAGTGCTCCCATAATAACAGTGACATCCACAGTGCCCCCATAATAACAGCGACATCCACAGTGCTCCCATAATAACAGTGACATCCACAGTGCCCCCATAATAACAGTGACATCCACAGTGCCCCCATAATAACAGTGACATCCACAGTGCCCCCATAATAACAGTGATATCCACAGTGCCCCCATAATAACAGTGATATCCACAGTGCTCCATAATAACAGTGATATCCACAGTGCTCCCATAATAACAGTGACATCCACAGTGCCCCCATAATAACAGCGACATCCACAGTGCTCCATAATAACAGCGATATCCACAGTGCTCCCATAATAACAGTGACATCCACAGTGCTCCCATAATAACAGTGACATCCACAGTGCTCCCATAATAACAGTGACATCCACAGTGCCCCCATAATAACAGTGATATCCACAGTGCTCCATAATAACAGTGATATCCACAGTGCTCCCATAATAACAGTGATATCCACAGTGCTCCCATAATAACAGTGACATCCACAGTGCTCCCATAATAACAGTGACATCCACAGTGCTCCCATAATAACAGTGATATCCACAGTGCTCCATAATAACAGTGATATCCACAGTGCTCCCATAATAACAGTGATATCCACAGTGCCCCCATAATAACAGTGATATCCACAGTGCTCCCATAATAACAGTGACATCCACAGTGCTCCCATAATAACAGTGACATCCACAGTGCCCCCATAATAACAGTGATATCCACAGTGCTCCATAATAACAGTGATATCCACAGTGCTCCCATAATAACAGTGATATCCACAGTGCCCCCATAATAACAGTGACATCCACAGTGCTCCCATAATAACAGTGACATCCACAGTGCCCCCATAATAACAGTGATATCCACAGTGCTCCATAATAACAGTGATATCCACAGTGCTCCCATAATAACAGTGATATCCACAGTGCTCCCATAATAACAGTGATATCCACAGTGCCCCCATAATAACAGTGATATCCACAGTGCTCCATAATAACAGTGATATCCACAGTGCTCCCATAATAACAGTGACATCCACAGTGCTCCCATAATAACAGTGATAACCACAGTGCCCCCATAATAACAGTGATATCCACAGTGCCCCCATAATAACAGTGATATCCACAGTGCTCCATAATAACAGTGATATCCACAGTGCTCCCATAATAACAGTGATATCCACAGTGCTCCATAATAACAGTGATATCCACAGTGCTCCCATAATAACAGTGACATCCACAGTGCTCCCATAATAACAGCGACATCCACAGTGCTCCTATAATAACAGTGATATCCACAGTGCTCCCATAATAACAGTGATATCCACAGTGCTCCATAATAACAGTGATATCCACAGTGCTCCCATAATAACAGTGACATCCACAGTGCTCCCATAATAACAGCGACATCCACAGTGCTCCTATAATAACAGTGATATCCACAGTGCTCCATAATAACAGTGATATCCACAGTGCTCCCATAATAACAGTGATATCCACAGTGCTCCCATAATAACAGTGACATCCACAGTGCTCCCATAATAACAGTGATATACACAGTGCTCCTATAATAACAGTGATATCCACAGTGCCCCCATAATAACAGTGATATCCACAGTGCTCCATAATAACAGTGACATCCACAGTGCTCCTATAATAACAGTGACATCCACAGTGCTCCTATAATAACAGTGATATCCACAGTGCCCCCATAATAACAGCGATATCCACAGTGCTCCTATAATAACAGTGATATCCACAGTGCTCCCATAATAACAGTGACATCCACAGTGCCTCCATAATAACAGTGACATCCACAGTGCTCCCATAATAACAGTGATATCCACAGTGCTCCCATAATAACAGTGACATCCACAGTGCTCCCATAATAACAGCGATATCCACAGTGCTCCTATAATAACAGTGATATCCACAGTGCTCCCATAATAACAGTGACATCCACAGTGCTCCCATAATAACAGTGATATCCACAGTGCTCCCATAATAACAGTGACATCCACAGTGCTCCATAATAACAGTGATATCCACAGTGCTCCCATAACAGTGACATCCACAGTGCTCCCATAATAACAGTGATATCCACAGTGCTCCCATAATAACAGTGATATCCACAGTGCTCCCATAACAACAGTGACATCCACAGTGCCCCCATAATAACAGTGATATCCACAGTGCTCCCATAATAACAGTGATATCCACAGTGCTCCTATAATAACAGTGATATCCACAGTGCTCCCATAATAACAGTGACATCCACAGTGCTCCCATAATAACAGTGACATCCACAGTGCTCCCATAATAACAGTGATATCCACAGTGCTCCCATAATAACAGTGACATCCACAGTGCCCCCATAATAACAGCGACATCCACAGTGCCCCCATAATAACAGTGATATCCACAGTGCCACCATAATAACAGCGACATCCACAGTGCCCCCATAATAACAGCGACATCCACAGTGCCCCCATAATAACAGTGATATCCACAGTGCTCCCATAATAACAGTGATATCCACAGTGCTCCTATAATAACAGTGATATCCACAGTGCTCCCATAATAACAGTGACATCCACAGTGCTCCCATAATAACAGTGACATCCACAGTGCTCCCATAATAACAGTGATATCCACAGTGCTCCCATAATAACAGTGACATCCACAGTGCCCCCATAATAACAGCGACATCCACAGTGCTCCCATAATAACAGTGATATCCACAGTGCTCCATAATAACAGTGATATCCACAGTGCTCCCATAACAGTGACATCCACAGTGCTCCCATAATAACAGTGATATCCACAGTGCTCCCATAATAACAGTGATATCCACAGTGCTCTCATAATAACAGTGACATCCACAGTGCTCCATAATAACAGTGATATCCACAGTGCTCCCATAACAGTGACATCCACAGTGCTCCCATAATAACAGTGATATCCACAGTGCTCCCATAATAACAGTGATATCCACAGTGCTCCTATAATAACAGTGACATCCACAGTGCTCCCATAATAACAGTGACATCCACAGTGCTCCCATAATAACAGTGACATCCACAGTGCTCCCATAACAGTGACATCCACAGTGCCCCCATAATAACAGCGATATCCACAGTGCTCCTATAATAACAGTGATATCCACAGTGCTCCCATAATAACAGTGACATCCACAGTGCTCCCATAATAACAGTGATATCCATAGTGCCCCCATAATAACAGCGATATCCACAGTGCTCCTATAATAAGTGATATCCACAGTGCTCCCATAATAACAGTGACATCCACAGTGCCCCCATAATAACAGTGACATCCACAGTGCTCCCATAATAACAGTGATATCCACAGTGCTCCCATAATAACAGTGATATCCACAGTGCTCCCATAATAACAGTGACATCCACAGTGCTCCCATAATAACAGTGACATCCACAGTGCTCCATAATAACAGTGATATCCACAGTGCTCCATAATAACAGTGACATCCACAGTGCCCCCATAATAACAGTGATATCCACAGTGCTCCCATAATAACAGTGACATCCACAGTGCTCCCATAATAACAGTGACATCCACAGTGCTCCATAATAACAGTGATATCCACAGTGCTCCATAATAACAGTGACATCCACAGTGCCCCCATAATAACAGTGACATCCACAGTGCTCCCATAATAACAGTGACATCCACAGTGCTCCCATAATAACAGTGATATCCACAGTGCTCCCATAATAACAGTGACATCCACAGTGCTCCCATAATAACAGTGACATCCACAGTGCTCCATAATAACAGTGATATCCACAGTGCTCCATAATAACAGTGACATCCACAGTGCTCCTATAATAACAGTGATATCCACAGTGCCCCCATAATAACAGCGATATCCACAGTACTCCTATAATAACAGTGATATCCACAGTGCTCCCATAATAACAGTGACATCCACAGTGCTCCCATAATAACAGTGACATCCACAGTGCTCCATAATAACAGTGATATCCACAGTGCTCCCATAACAGTGACATCCACAGTGCTCCCATAATAACAGTGACATCCACAGTGCTCCCATAATAACAGTGACATCCACAGTGCTCCTATAATAACAGTGATATCCACAGTGCCCCCATAATAACAGTGACATCCACAGTGCTCCCATAATAACAGTGACATCCACAGTGCTCCATAATAACAGTGATATCCACAGTGCTCCCATAACAGTGACATCCACAGTGCTCCCATAATAACAGTGACATCCACAGTGCTCCCATAATAACAGTGACATCCACAGTGCTCCTATAATAACAGTGATATCCACAGTGCCCCCATAATAACAGTGACATCCACAGTGCTCCATAATAACAGTGATATCCACAGTGCTCCCATAACAGTGACATCCACAGTGCTCCCATAATAACAGTGACATCCACAGTGCTCCCATAATAACAGTGACATCCACAGTGCTCCTATAATAACAGTGATATCCACAGTGCCCCCATAATAACAGTGACATCCACAGTGCTCCCATAATAACAGTGACATCCACAGTGCTCTCATAATAACAGTGACATCCACAGTGCTCCATAATAACAGTGATATCCACAGTGCTCCCATAATAACAGTGACATCCACAGTGCTCCTATAATAACAGTGATATCCACAGTGCTCCCATAATAACAGTCACATCCACAGTGCTCCTATAATAACAGTGATATCCACAGTGCTCCCATAATAACAGTGACATCCACAGTGCTCCCATAATAACAGTGACATCCACAGTGCTCTCATAATAACAGTGACATCCACAGTGCTCCATAATAACAGTGATATCCACAGTGCTCCCATAACAGTGACATCCACAGTGCTCCCATAATAACAGTGACATCCACAGTGCTCCCATAATAACAGTGACATCCACAGTGCCTCCATAATAACAGTGATATCCACAGTGCTCCATAATAACAGTGACATCCACAGTGCTCCCATAATAACAGTGATATCCACAGTGCTCCCATAATAACAGTGATATCCACAGTGCTCCCATAATAACAGTGACATCCACAGTGCTCCCATAATAACAGTGACATCCACAGTGCTCCCATAATAACAGTGATATCCACAGTGCTCCCATAATAACAGCGACATCCACAGTGCCCCCATAATAACAGTGACATCCACAGTGCCCCCATAATAACAGTGATATCCACAGTGCCCCCATAATAACAGTGATATCCACAGTGCCCCCATAATAACAGTGATATCCACAGTGCTCCCATAATAACAGTGATATCCACAGTGCTCCCATAACAGTGACATCCACAGTGCCCCCATAATAACAGCGACATCCACAGTGCTCCCATAATAACAGTGATATCCACAGTGCTCCCATAATAACAGTGACATCCACAGTGCTCCCATAATAACAGTGACATCCACAGTGCTCCATAATAACAGTGACATCCACAGTGCTCCATAATAACAGTGATATCCACAGTGCTCCCATAATAACAGTGATATCCACAGTGCTCCCATAATAACAGTGATATCCACAGTGCTCCCATAATAACAGTGACATCCACAGTGCTCCCATAATAACAGTGACATCCACAGTGCTCCATAATAACAGTGACATCCACAGTGCTCCATAATAACAGTGATATCCACAGTGCTCCCATAATAACAGTGACATCCACAGTGCTCCCATAATAACAGTGACATCCACAGTGCTCCCATAATAACAGTGATATCCACAGTGCTCCCATAATAACAGCGACATCCACAGTGCCCCCATAATAACAGTGACATCCACAGTGCCCCCATAATAACAGTGATATCCACAGTGCCCCCATAATAACAGTGATATCCACAGTTCCCCCATAATAACAGTGATATCCACAGTGCTCCCATAATAACAGTGATATCCACAGTGCCCCCATAATAACAGTGATATCCACAGTGCTCCTATAATAACAGTGATATCCACAGTGCTCCTATAATAACAGTGATATCCACAGTGCTCCCATAATAACAGTGACATCCACAGTGCTCTCATAATAACAGTGACATCCACAGTGCTCCATAATAACAGTGATATCCACAGTGCTCCCATAACAGTGACATCCACAGTGCTCCCATAATAACAGTGATATCCACAGTGCTCCCATAATAACAGTGACATCCACAGTGCTCTCATAATAACAGTGACATCCACAGTGCTCCATAATAACAGTGATATCCACAGTGCTCCCATAACAGTGACATCCACAGTGCTCCCATAATAACAGTGATATCCACAGTGCCCCCATAATAACAGTGACATCCACAGTGCCCCATAATAACAGTGATATCCACAGTGCTCCCATAATAACAGTGATATCAACAGTGCCCCCATAATAACAGTGATATCCACAGTGCCCCCATAATAACAGTGACATCCACAGTGCTCCCATAATAACAGTGATATCCACAGTGCCCCCATAATAACAGTGATATCCACAGTGCTCCCATAATAACAGTGATATCCACAGTCCTCCCATAATAACAGTGATATCCACAGTGCCCCCATAATAACAGTGATATCCACAGTGCCCCCATAATAACAGTGACATCCACAGTGCTCCCATAATAACAGTGATATCCACAGTGCTCCCATAATAACAGTGACATCCACAGTGCTCCCATAATAACAGTGACATCCACAGTGCTCCCATAATAACAGTGATATCCACAGTGCTCCCATAATAACAGTGATATCCACAGTGCCCCCATAATAACAGTGACATCCACAGTGCTCCCATAATAACAGTGATATCCACAGTGCCCCCATAATAACAGTGATATCCACAGTGCCCCCATAATAACAGTGATATCCACAGTGCCCCCATAATAACAGTGATATCCACAGTGCCCCCATAATAACAGTGATATCCACAGTGCTTCCATTATAACAGCGACATCCACAGTGCTCCCATAATAACAGTGACATCCACAGTGCCCCCATAATAACAGTGATATCCACAGTGCTCCCATAATAACAGTGATATCCACAGTGCTCCCATAATAACAGTGACATCCACAGTGCCCCCATAATAACAGTGACATCCACAGTGCTCCCCATAATAACAGTGACATCCACAGTGCTCCCATAATAACAGTGACATCCACAGTGCTCCCATAATAACAGTGATATCCACAGTGCCCCCATAATAACAGTGATATCCACAGTGCCCCCATAATAACAGTGATATCCACAGTGCCCCCATAATAACAGTGATATCCACAGTGCCCCCATAATAACAGTGATATCCACAGTGCTCCCATAATAACAGTGATATCCACAGTGCTCCCATAATAACAGTGATATCCACAGTGCCCCCATAATAACAGTGACATCCACAGTGCTCCCATAATAACAGTGATATCCACAGTGCTCCCATAATAACAGTGACATCCACAGTGCTCCCATAATAACAGTGATATCCACAGTGCCCCCATAATAACAGTGATATCCACAGTGCCCCCATAATAACAGTGATATCCACAGTGCTCCCATAATAACAGTGATATCCACAGTGCTCCCATAATAACAGTGATATCCACAGTGCTCCCATAATAACAGTGATATCCACAGTGCTCCCATAATAACAGTGACATCCACAGTGCTCCCATAATAACAGTGACATCCACAGTGCCCCCATAATAACAGTGACATCCACAGTGCTCCCATAATAACAGTGATATCCACAGTGCTCCCATAATAACAGTGACATCCACAGTGCCCCCATAATAACAGTGACATCCACAGTGCTCCCCATAATAACAGTGACATCCACAGTGCTCCCCATAATAACAGTGACATCCACAGTGCCCCCATAATAACAGTGATATCCACAGTGCTCCCATAATAACAGTGACATCCACAGTGCCCCCATAATAACAGTGACATCCACAGTGCTCCCCATAATAACAGTGACATCCACAGTGCTCCCATAATAACAGTGACATCCACAGTGCTCCCATAATAACAGTGATATCCACAGTGCCCCCATAATAACAGTGATATCCACAGTGCTCCCATAATAACAGTGATATCCACAGTGCCCCCATAATAACAGTGATGTCCACAGTGCCCCCATAATAACAGTGATATCCACAGTGCCCCCATAATAACAGTGATATCCACAGTGCCCCCATAATAACAGTGATATCCACAGTGCTCCCATAATAACAGCGACATCCACAGTGCTCCCATAATAACAGTGACATCCACAGTGCTCCATAATAACAGTGATATCCACAGTGCCCCCATAATAACAGTGATATCCACAGTGCTCCCATAATAACAGTGACATCCACAGTGCTCCCATAATAACAGTGATATCCACAGTGCCTCCATAATAACAGCGATATCCACAGTGCTCCCATAATAACAGCGACATCCACAGTGCTCCATAATAACAGTGATATCCACAGTGCTCCCATAATAACAGTGACATCCACAGTGCTCCATAATAACAGTGATATCCACAGTGCCCCGATAATAACAGCGATATCCACAGTGCCCCCATAATAACAGTGACATCCACAGTGCCCCCATAATAACAGTGACATCCACAGTGCTCCCATAATAACAGTGACATCCACAGTGCTCCCATAATAACAGTGACATCCACAGTGCTCCCATAATAACAGTGATATCCACAGTGCTCCCATAATAACAGTGATATCCACAGTGCTCCCATAATAACAGTGATATCCACAGTGCTCCCATAATAACAGTGATATCCACAGTGCCCCCATAATAACAGTGACATCCACAGTGCCCCATAATAACAGTGATATCCACAGTGCTCCCATAATAACAGTGATATCCACAGTGCCCCCATAATAACAGTGATATCCACAGTGCCCCCATAATAACAGTGATATCCACAGTGCCCCCATAATAACAGTGACATCCACAGTGCTCCATAATAACAGTGATATCCACAGTGCTCCCATAATAACAGTGACATCCACAGTGCTCCCATAATAACAGTGATATCCACAGTGCTCCCATAATAACAGTGACATCCACAGTGCTCCCATAATAACAGTGATATCCACAGTGCTCCCATAATAACAGTGATATCCACAGTGCCCCCATAATAACAGTGATATCCACAGTGCCCCCATAATAACAGTGATATCCACAGTGCTCCCATAATAACAGTGACATCCACAGTGCTCCATAATAACAGTGATATCCACAGTGCTCCCATAATAACAGTGACATCCACAGTGCTCCCATAATAACAGTGATATCCACAGTGCTCCCATAATAACAGTGATATCCACAGTGCCCCCATAATAACAGTGACATCCACAGTGCCCCATAATAACAGTGATATCCACAGTGCTCCCATAATAACAGTGATATCCACAGTGCCCCCATAATAACAGTGATATCCACAGTGCCCCCATAATAACAGTGACATCCACAGTGCTCCCATAATAACAGTGATATCCACAGTGCCCCCATAATAACAGTGATATCCACAGTGCCCCCATAATAACAGTGATATCCACAGTGCCCCCATAATAACAGTGATATCCACAGTGCTCCCATAATAACAGTGATATCCACAGTGCTTCCATAATAACAGTGATATCCACAGTGCCCCCATAATAACAGTGATATCCACAGTGCCCCCATAATAACAGTGACATCCACAGTGCTCCCATAATAACAGTGATATCCACAGTGCTCCCATAATAACAGTGATATCCACAGTGCCCCCATAATAACAGTGATATCCACAGTGCCCCCATAATAACAGTGATATCCACAGTGCTCCCATAATAACAGTGACATCCACAGTGCTCCCATAATAACAGTGACATCCACAGTGCTCCCATAATAACAGTGATATCCACAGTGCTCCCATAATAACAGTGATATCCACAGTGCCCCCATAATAACAGTGACATCCACAGTGCTCCCATAATAACAGTGATATCCACAGTGCCCCCATAATAACAGTGATATCCACAGTGCCCCCATAATAACAGTGATATCCACAGTGCCCCCATAATAACAGTGATATCCACAGTGCCCCCATAATAACAGTGATATCCACAGTGCTCCCATAATAACAGCGACATCCACAGGGCTCCCATAATAACAGTGACATCCACAGTGCCCCCATAATAACGGTGATATCCACAGTGCTCCCATAATAACAGTGACATCCACAGTGCTCCCATAATAACAGTGATATCCACAGTGCTCCCATAATAACAGTGACATCCACAGTGCCCCCATAATAACGGTGATATCCACAGTGCCCCCATAATAACAGTGACATCCACAGTGCTCCCATAATAACAGTGACATCCACAGTGCCCCCATAATAACAGTGACATCCACAGTGCCTCCATAATAACAGTGACATCCACAGTGCCCCCATAATAACAGTGACATCCAAAGTGCTCCCATAATAACAGTGATATCCACAGTGCCCCCATAATAACAGTGATATCCACAGTGCCCCCATAATAACAGCGACATCCACAGTGCTCCCATAATAACAGTGATATCCACAGTGCTCCCATAATAACAGTGATATCCACAGTGCTCCCATAATAACAGTGATATCCACAGTGCCCCCATAATAACAGTGACATCCACAGTGCTCCCATAATAACAGTGATATCCACAGTGCCCCCATAATAACAGCGACATCCACAGTGCTCCCATAATAACAGTGATATCCACAGTGCTCCCATAATAACAGTGATATCCACAGTGCTCCCATAATAACAGTGATATCCACAGTGCCCCCATAATAACAGTGACATCCACAGTGCTCCCATAATAACAGTGATATCCACAGTGCCCCCATAATAACAGTGATATCCACAGTGCCCCCATAATAACAGTGATATCCACAGTGCCCCCATGATAACAGTGATATCCACAGTGCCCCCATAATAACAGTGACATCCACAGTGCTCCCATAATAACAGCGACATCCACAGTGCTCCCATAATAACAGTGACATCCACAGTGCCCCCATAATAACAGTGATATCCACAGTGCTCCCATAATAACAGTGACATCCACAGTGCTCCCATAATAACAGTGATATCCACAGTGCCCCCATAATAACAGTGATATCCACAGTGCCCCCATAATAACAGCGACATCCACAGTGCTCCCATAATAACAGTGATATCCACAGTGCTCCCATAATAACAGTGATATCCACAGTGCTCCCATAATAACAGTGACATCCACAGTGCCCCCATAATAACAGTGACATCCACAGTGCTCCCATAATAACAGCGACATCCACAGTGCTCCATAATAACAGTGATATCCACAGTGCCCCCATAATAACAGTGATATCCACAGTGCTCCATAATAACAGTGATATCCACAGTGCCCCCATAATAACAGTGATATCCACAGTGCTCCCATAATAACAGTGATATCCACAGTGCCCCATAATAACAGTGACATCCACAGTGCTCCCATAATAACAGTGACATCCACAGTGCTCCCATAATAACAGTGATATCCACAGTGCCCCCATAATAACAGTGATATCCACAGTGCTCCCATAATAACAGTGATATCCACAGTGCTCCCATAATAACAGTGACATCCACAGTGCTCCCATAATAACAGTGATATCCACAGTGCCCCCATAATAACAGTGATATCCACAGTGCTCCATAATAACAGTGATATCCACAGTGCTCCCATAATAACAGTGACATCCACAGTGCTCCCATAATAACAGTGATAACCACAGTGCCCCCATAATAACAGTGATATCCACAGTGCCCCCATAATAACAGTGATATCCACAGTGCTCCATAATAACAGTTATATCCACAGTGCTCCATAATAACAGTGACATCCACAGTGCTCCCATAATAACAGCGACATCCACAGTGCTCCCATAATAACAGCGACATCCACAGTGCTCCCATAATAACAGCGACATCCACAGTGCTCCCATAATAACAGTGATATCCACAGTGCTCCCATAATAACAGTGACATCCACAGTGCTCCATAATAACAGCGATATCCACAGTGCTCCCATAATAACAGTGACATCCACAGTGCTCCCATAATAACAGCGACATCCACAGTGCTCCCATAATAACAGTGATATCCACAGTGCTCCCATAATAACAGTGACATCCACAGTGCTCCATAATAACAGTGATATCCACAGTGCTCCTATAATAACAGTGACATCCACAGTGCTCCCATAATAACAGCGACATCCACAGTGCTCCCATAATAACAGTGATATCCACAGTGCTCCTATAATAACAGTGACATCCACAGTGCTCCCATAATAACAGTGACATCCACAGTGCTCCCATAATAACAGTGATATCCACAGTGCTCCTATAATAACAGTGACATCCACAGTGCTCCCATAATAACAGTGATATCCACAGTGCTCCATAATAACAGTGATATCCACAGTGCTCCCATAATAACAGTGATATCCACAGTGCTCCCATAATAACAGTGACATCCACAGTGCTCCCATAATAACAGTGATATCCACAGTGCTCCTATAATAACAGTGATATCCACAGTGCCCCCATAATAACAGTGATATCCACAGTGCTCCATAATAACAGTGACATCCACAGTGCTCCTATAATAACAGTGATATCCACAGTGCTCCATAATAACAGCGATATCCACAGTGCTCCTATAATAACAGTGATATCCACAGTGCTCCCATAATAACAGTGATATCCACAGTGCTCCTATAATAACAGTGATATCCACAGTGCCCCCATAATAACAGTGATATCCACAGTGCTCCATAATAACAGTGACATCCACAGTGCTCCTATAATAACAGTGATATCCACAGTGCTCCATAATAACAGCGATATCCACAGTGCTCCTATAATAACAGTGATATCCACAGTGCCCCCATAATAACAGTGACATCCACAGTGCTCCCATAATAACAGCGACATCCACAGTGCTCCCATAATAACAGTGATATCCACAGTGCTCCCATAATAACAGTGACATCCACAGTGCTCCCATAATAACAGCGACATCCACAGTGCTCCATAATAACAGCGATATCCACAGTGCTCCTATAATAACAGTGACATCCACAGTGCTCCCATAATAACAGCGATATCCACAGTGCTCCTATAATAACAGTGACATCCACAGTGCTCCCATAATAACAGTGATATCCACAGTGCTCCTATAATAACAGTGACATCCACAGTGCTCCCATAATAACAGTGATATCCACAGTGCTCCATAATAACAGTGATATCCACAGTGCTCCCATAATAACAGTGATATCCACAGTGCTCCCATAATAACAGTGACATCCACAGTGCTCCCATAATAACAGTGATATCCACAGTGCTCCTATAATAACAGTGATATCCACAGTGCCCCCATAATAACAGTGATATCCACAGTGCTCCATAATAACAGTGACATCCACAGTGCTCCTATAATAACAGTGATATCCACAGTGCTCCATAATAACAGCGATATCCACAGTGCTCCTATAATAACAGTGATATCCACAGTGCTCCCATAATAACAGTGACATCCACAGTGCCCCCATAATAACAGCGATATCCACAGTGCTCCTATAATAACAGTGATATCCACAGTGCTCCCATAATAACAGTGACATCCACAGTGCCTCCATAATAACAGTGACATCCACAGTGCTCCCATAATAACAGTGATATCCACAGTGCTCCCATAATAACAGTGACATCCACAGTGCTCCCATAATAACAGCGATATCCACAGTGCTCCTATAATAACAGTGATATCCACAGTGCTCCCATAATAACAGTGACATCCACAGTGCTCCCATAATAACAGTGATATCCACAGTGCTCCCATAACAGTGACATCCACAGTGCTCCCATAATAACAGTGATATCCACAGTGCTCCCATAATAACAGTGACATCCACAGTGCTCCCATAATAACAGTGACATCCACAGTGCTCCATAATAACAGTGATATCCACAGTGCTCCATAATAACAGTGACATCCACAGTGCTCCTATAATAACAGTGATATCCACAGTGCTCCTATAATAACAGTGATATCCACAGTGCTCTCATAATAACAGTGACATCCACAGTGCCCCCATAATAACAGCGACATCCACAGTGCTCCCATAATAACAGTGACATCCACAGTGCTCCCATAATAACAGTGACATCCACAGTGCTCCATAATAACAGTGATATCCACAGTGCTCCATAATAACAGTGACATCCACAGTGCTCCTATAATAACAGTGATATCCACAGTGCTCCCATAATAACAGTGACATCCACAGTGCTCCCATAATAACAGTGACATCCACAGTGCTCCTATAATAACAGTGACATCCACAGTGCTCCCATAATAACACTGACATCCACAGTGCTCCCATAATAACAGTGATATCCACAGTGCTCCCATAATAACAGTGATATCCACAGTGCCTCCATAATAACAGTGACATCCACAGTGCCCCCATAATAACAGTGACATCCACAGTGCTCCCATAATAACAGTGATATCCACAGTGCTCCCATAATAACAGTGATATCCACAGTGCTCCCATAATACAGTGATATCCACAGTGCTCCCATAATAACAGTGACATCCACAGTGCTCCCATAATAACAGTGACATCCACAGTGCTCCCATAATAACAGTGATATCCACAGTGCTCCCATAATAACAGTAATATCCACAGTGCCCCCATAATAACAGTGACATCCACAGTGCCCCCATAATAACAGCGATATCCACAGTGCTCCCATAATAACAGTGATATCCACAGTGCTCCCATAATAACAGTGATATCCACAGTGCCCCCATAATAACAGTGACATCCACAGTGCCCCATAATAACAGTGATATCCACAGTGCTCCCATAATAACAGTGATATCCACAGTGCCCCCATAATAACAGTGATATCCACAGTGCCCCCATAATAACAGTGATATCCACAGTGCCCCCATAATAACAGTGATATCCACAGTGCCCCCATAATAACAGTGATATCCACAGTGCCCCCATAATAACAGTGATATCCACAGTGCTCCCATAATAACAGCGACATCCACAGTGCTCCCATAATAACAGTGATATCCACAGTGCTCCCATAATAACAGCGACATCCACAGTGCCCCCATAATAACAGTGATATCCACAGTGCTCCATAATAACAGTGATATCCACAGTGCTCCCATAATAACAGTGACATCCACAGTGCTCCCATAATAACAGTGATATCCACAGTGCTCCCATAATAACAGTGACATCCACAGTGCTCCCATAATAACAGCGATATCCACAGTGCTCCCATAATAACAGCGACATCCACAGTGCCCCCATAATAACAGTGATATCCACAGTGCTCCCATAATAACAGTGACATCCACAGTGCTCCATAATAACAGTGATATCCACAGTGCTCCCATAATAACAGTGACATCCACAGTGCTCCCATAATAACAGTGATATCCACAGTGCTCCCATAATAACAGTGACATCCACAGTGCTCCCATAATAACAGTGACATCCACAGTGCTCCCATAATAACAGTGACATCCACAGTGCTCCCATAATAACAGTGATATCCACAGTGCCCCCATAATAACAGTGACATCCACAGTGCCCCATAATAACAGTGATATCCACAGTGCTCCCATAATAACAGTGATATCCACAGTGCCCCCATAATAACAGTGATATCCACAGTGCCCCCATAATAACAGTGACATCCACAGTGCCCCCATAATAACAGTGACATCCACAGTGCTCCCATAATAACAGTGATATCCACAGTGCCCCCATAATAACAGTGATATCCACAGTGCCCCCATAATAACAGTGATATCCACAGTGCTCCCCATAATAACAGTGATATCCACAGTGCTCCCATAATAACAGTGATATCCACAGTGCCCCCATAATAACAGTGACATCCACAGTGCTCCCATAATAACAGTGATATCCACAGTGCTCCCATAATAACAGTGATATCCACAGTGCCCCCATAATAACAGTGATATCCACAGTGCTCCCATAATAACAGTGATATCCACAGTGCCCCCATAATAACAGTGACATCCACAGTGCTCCCATAATAACAGTGACATCCACAGTGCTCCCATAATAACAGTGATATCCACAGTGCCCCCATAATAACAGTGACATCCACAGTGCCCCCATAATAACAGTGACATCCACAGTGCTCCCATAATAACAGTGATATCCACAGTGCCCCCATAATAACAGTGATATCCACAGTGCCCCCATAATAACAGTGATATCCACAGTGCCCCCATAATAACAGTGACATCCACAGTGCCCCCATAATAACAGTGATATCCACAGTGCTCCCATAATAACAGTGATATCCACAGTGCTCCCATAATAACAGTGATATCCACAGTGCCCCCATAATAACAGTGATATCCACAGTGCCCCCATAATAACAGTGACATCCACAGTGCTCCCATAATAACAGTGATATCCACAGTGCTCCCATAATAACAGTGACATCCACAGTGCTCCCATAATAACAGTGACATCCACAGTGCTCCCATAATAACAGTGATATCCACAGTGCTCCCATAATAACAGTGATATCCACAGTGCCCCCATAATAACAGTGACATCCACAGTGCTCCCATAATAACAGTGATATCCACAGTGCCCCCATAATAACAGTGATATCCACAGTGCCCCCATAATAACAGTGATATCCACAGTGCCCCCATAATAACAGTGATATCCACAGTGCCCCCATAATAACAGTGATATCCACAGTGCTCCCATAATAACAGCGACATCCACAGGGCTCCCATAATAACAGTGACATCCACAGTGCCCCCATAATAACAGTGATATCCACAGTGCTCCCATAATAACAGTGACATCCACAGTGCTCCCATAATAACAGTGATATCCACAGTGCTCCCATAATAACAGTGACATCCACAGTGCCCCCATAATAACGGTGATATCCACAGTGCCCCATAATAACAGTGACATCCACAGTGCTCCCATAATAACAGTGACATCCACAGTGCCCCCATAATAACAGTGACATCCACAGTGCCCCCATAATAACAGTGACATCCAAAGTGCTCCCATAATAACAGTGATATCCACAGTGCCCCCATAATAACAGTGATATCCACAGTGCCCCCATAATAACAGCGACATCCACAGTGCTCCCATAATAACAGTGATATCCACAGTGCTCCCATAATAACAGTGATATCCACAGTGCTCCCATAATAACAGTGATATCCACAGTGCCCCCATAATAACAGTGACATCCACAGTGCTCCCATAATAACAGTGATATCCACAGTGCCCCCATAATAACAGTGATATCCACAGTGCCCCCATAATAACAGTGATATCCACAGTGCTCCCATAATAACAGTGATATCCACAGTGCTCCCATAATAACAGCGACATCCACAGTGCTCCCATAATAACAGTGACATCCACAGTGCCCCCATAATAACAGTGATATCCACAGTGCTCCCATAATAACAGTGACATCCACAGTGCTCCCATAATAACAGTGATATCCACAGTGCCCCCATAATAACAGTGATATCCACAGTGCTCCCATAATAACAGCGACATCCACAGTGCTCCCATAATAACAGTGACATCCACAGTGCTCCCATAATAACAGTGACATCCACAGTGCCCCCATAATAACAGTGACATCCACAGTGCTCCCATAATAACAGCGACATCCACAGTGCTCCATAATAACAGTGATATCCACAGTGCCCCCATAATAACAGTGATATCCACAGTGCTCCATAATAACAGTGATATCCACAGTGCCCCCATAATAACAGTGACATCCACAGTGCTCCCATAATAACAGCGACATCCACAGTGCTCCATAATAACAGTGATATCCACAGTGCTCCATAATAACAGTGACATCCACAGTACTCCCATAATAACAGTGACATCCACAGTGCCCCCATAATAACAGTGACATCCACAGTGCTCCCATAATAACAGCGACATCCACAGTGCTCCATAATAACAGTGATATCCACAGTGCCCCCATAATAACAGTGACATCCACAGTGCTCCCATAATAACAGCGACATCCACAGTGCTCCCATAATAACAGTGATATCCACAGTGCTCCCATAATAACAGTGACATCCACAGTGCTCCCATAATAACAGTGATATCCACAGTGCTCCCATAATAACAGTGACATCCACAGTGCTCCCCATAATAACAGCGACATCCACAGTGCTCCCATAATAACAGCGACATCCACAGTGCTCCCATAATAACAGTGACATCCACAGTGCTCCCATAATAACAGTGATATCCACAGTGCTCCCATAATAACAGTGATATCCACAGTGCTCCCATAATAACAGTGACATCCACAGTGCTCCCATAATAACAGTGATATCCACAGTGCTCCCATAATAACAGTGACATCCACAGTGCTCCCATAATAACAGTGATATCCACAGTGCTCCCATAATAACAGTGACATCCACAGTGCTCCCATAATAACAGTGATATCCACAGTGCTCCCATAATAACAGTGATATCCACAGTGCCCCCATAATAACAGTGATATCCACAGTGCCCCCATAATAACAGTGATATCCACAGTGCCCCCATAATAACAGTGACATCCACAGTGCTCCCCATAATAACAGCGACATCCACAGTGCTCCCATAATAACAGCGACATCCACAGTGCTCCCATAATAACAGTGACATCCACAGTGCCCCCATAATAACAGTGATATCCACAGTGCTCCCATAATAACAGTGATATCCACAGTGCTCCCATAATAACAGTGATATCCACAGTGCCCCCATAATAACAGTGATATCCACAGTGCCCCCATAATAACAGCGACATCCACAGTGCTCCCATAATAACAGTGATATCCACAGTGCCACCATAATAACAGTGACATCCACAGTGCCCCCATAATAACAGTGACATCCACAGTGCCCCCATAATAACAGTGATATCCACAGTGCTCCCATAATAACAGTGATATCCACAGTGCCACCATAATAACAGTGACATCCACAGTGCCCCCATAATAACAGTGACATCCACAGTGCCCCCATAATAACAGTGACATCCACAGTGCTCCCATAATAACAGTGATATCCACAGTGCTCCCATAATAACAGTGACATCCACAGTGCTCCCATAATAACAGTGATATCCACAGTGCTCCCATAATAACAGTGACATCCACAGTGCCCCCATAATAACAGTGACATCCACAGTGCTCCCATAATAACAGCGACATCCACAGTGCTCCCATAATAACAGTGACATCCACAGTGCCCCCATAATAACAGCGACATCCACAGTGCTCCCATAATAACAGCGACATCCACAGTGCTCCCATAATAACAGTGACATCCACAGTGCCCCCATAATAACAGTGATATCCACAGTGCTCCCATAATAACAGCGATATCCACAGTGCTCCCATAATAACAGTGATATCCACAGTGCTCCCATAATAACAGTGACATCCACAGTGTCCCATAATAACAGTGACATCCACAGTGCTCCCATAATAACAGTGATATCCACAGTGCTCCCATAATAACAGTGATATCCACAGTGCCCCCATAATAACAGTGACATCCACAGTGCTCCCATAATAACAGTGACATCCACAGTGCCCCCATAATAACAGTGACATCCACAGTGCCCCCATAATAACAGTGACATCCACAGTGCTCCCATAATAACAGTGACATCCACAGTGCTCCCATAATAACAGTGACATCCACAGTGCTCCCATAATAACAGTGACATCCACAGTGCTCCCATAATAACAGTGATATCCACAGTGCTCCCATAATAACAGTGACATCCACAGTGCTCCATAATAACAGTGATATCCACAGTGCCCCCATAATAACAGTGATATCCACAGTGCCCCCATAATAACAGTGATATCCACAGTGCTCCCATAATAACAGCGACATCCACAGTGCTCCCATAATAACAGTGACATCCACAGTGCCCCCATAATAACAGCGACATCCACAGTGCTCCCATAATAACAGTGATATCCACAGTGCTCCCATAATAACAGCGACATCCACAGTGCCCCCATAATAACAGCGATATCCACAGTGCTCCCATAATAATAGTGACATCCACAGTGCTCCATAATAACAGTGATATCCACAGTGCTCCCATAATAACAGTGATATCCACAGTGCCCCCATAATAACAGTGATATCCACAGTGCTCCCATAATAACAGTGATATCCACAGTGCCCCCATAATAACAGTGACATCCACAGTGCTCCCATAATAACAGCGACATCCACAGTGCCCCCATAATAACAGTGACATCCACAGTGCTCCCATAATAACAGTGACATCCACAGTGCTCCCATAATAACAGCGACATCCACAGTGCCCCCATAATAACAGTGATATCCACAGTGCTCCCATAATAACAGTGATATCCACAGTGCCCCCATAATAACAGTGACATCCACAGTGCTCCCATAATAACAGTGACATCCACAGTGCCCCCATAATAACAGCGACATCCACAGTGCTCCATAATAACAGTGATATCCACAGTGCTCCCATAATAACAGTGATATCCACAGTGCTCCCATAATAACACTGATATCCACAGTGCTCCCATAATAACAGTGATATCCACAGTGCTCCCATAATAACAGTGACATCCACAGTGCTCCCATAATAACAGCGACATCCACAGTGCTCCCATAATAACAGCGACATCCACAGTGCTCCATAATAACAGTGATATCCACAGTGCTCCCATAATAACAGTGATATCCACAGTGCTCCCATAATAACAGTGACATCCACAGTGCTCCCATAATAACAGTGATATCCACAGTGCTCCCATAATAACAGTGACATCCACAGTGCTCCCATAATAACAGTGACATCCACAGTGCTCCCATAATAACAGTGACATCCACAGTGCTCCCATAATAACAGTGACATCCACAGTGCTCCCATAATAACAGCCACATCCACAGTGCTCCCATAATAACAGTGACATCCACAGTGCTCCCATAATAACAGTGATATCCACAGTGCTCCCATAATAACAGTGACATCCACAGTGCTCCCATAATAACAGCGACATCCACAGTGCCCCCATAATAACAGTGATATCCACAGTGCTCCCATAATAACAGCGACATCCACAGTGCTCCCATAATAACAGTGACATCCACAGTGCTCCCATAATAACAGCCACATCCACAGTGCCCCCATAATAACAGTGACATCCACAGTGCCCCCATAATAACAGTGATATCCACAGTGCTCCCATAATAATAGTGACATCCACAGTGCTCCATAATAACAGTGATATCCACAGTGCTCCCATAATAACAGTGACATCCACAGTGCTCCCATAATAACAGTGACATCCACAGTGCTCCCATAATAACAGCCACATCCACAGTGCTCCCATAATAACAGCGATATCCACAGTGCTCCCATAATAACAGTGATATCCACAGTGCTCCCATAATAACAGCGACATCCACAGTGCTCCCATAATAACAGTGACATCCACAGTGCTCCCATAATAACAGTGATATCCACAGTGCTCCCATAATAACAGCGACATCCACAGTGCCCCCATAATAACAGTGATATCCACAGTGCTCCCATAATAAGTGATATCCACAGTGCTCCCATAATAACAGCTACATCCACAGTGCTCACATAATAACAGTGATATCCACAGTGCCCCCATAATAACAGTGACATCCACAGTGCCCCCATAATAACAGCGATATCCACAGTACTCCCATAATAACAGTGACATCCACAGTGCTCCCATAATAACAGTGACATCCACAGTGCTCCCATAATAACAGCGACATCCACAGTGCCCCCATAATAACAGTGATATCCACAGTGCCCCCATAATAACAGTGACATCCACAGTGCTCCCATAATAACAGCGACATCCACAGTGCCCCCATAATAACAGTGATATCCACAGTGCTCCCATAATAAGTGATATCCACAGTGCTCCCATAATAACAGTGACATCCACAGTGCTCCCATAATAACAGTGATATCCAGAGTGCCCCCATAATAACAGTGACATCCACAGTGCTCCCATAATAACAGTGATATCCACAGTGCTCCCATAATAACAGCGATATCCACAGTGCTCCCATAATAACAGTGACATCCACAGTGCCCCCATAATAACAGTGACATCCACAGTGCCCCCATAATAACAGTGATATCCACAGTGCCCCCATAATAACAGTGACATCCACAGTGCTCCCATAATAACAGTGATATCCACAGTGCTCCCATAATAACAGTGACATCCACAGTGCTCCCATAATAACAGTGATATCCACAGTGCTCCCATAATAACAGTGACATCCACAGTGCCCCCATAATAACAGTGATATCCACAGTGCCCCCATAATAACAGTGACATCCACAGTGCCCCCATAATAACAGTGACATCCACAGTGCTCCCATAATAACAGTGATATCCACAGTGCTCCCATAATAACAGTGATATCCACAGTGTCCCCATAATAACAGTGACATCCACAGTGCTCCCATAATAACAGTGACATCCACAGTGCTCCCATAATAACAGTGATATCCACAGTGCTCCCATAATAACAGTGATATCCACAGTGCCCCCATAATAACAGTGACATCCACAGTGCTCCCATAATAACAGTGATATCCACAGTGCTCCCATAATAACAGTGACATCCACAGTGCTCCCATAATAACAGTGATATCCACAGTGCTCCCATAATAACAGTGACATCCACAGTGCTCCCATAATAACAGTGATATCCACAGTGCCCCCATAATAACAGTGACATCCACAGTGCTCCCATAATAACAGTGATATCCACAGTGCTCCCATAATAACAGTGACATCCACAGTGCCCCATAATAACAGTGATATCCACAGTGCTCCCATAATAACAGTGACATCCACAGTGCTCCCATAATAACAGTGATATCCACAGTGCTCCCATAATAACAGTGATATCCACAGTGCTCCCATAATAGCAGTGATATCCACAGTGCTCCCATAATAACAGTGATATCCACAGTGCCCCCATAATAACAGTGATATCCACAGTGCCCCCATAATAACAGTGACATCCACAGTGCTCCCATAATAACAGTGATATCCACAGTGCTCCCATAATAACAGTGACATCCACAGTGCTCCCATAATAACAGTGATATCCACAGTGCTCCCATAATAACACTGACATCCACAGTGCTCCATAATAACAGTGATATCCACAGTGCTCCCATAATAACAGTGACATCCACAGTGCTCCCATAATAACAGTGATATCCACAGTGCCCCCATAATAACAGTGACATCCACAGTGCTCCCATAATAACAGTGATATCCACAGTGCTCCCATAATAACAGTGATATCCACAGTGCCCCCATAATAACAGTGATATCCACAGTGCTCCCATAATAACAGTGACATCCACAGTGCCCCATAATAACAGTGATATCCACAGTGCTCCCATAATAACAGTGATATCCACAGTGCTCCCATAATAACAGTGACATCCACAGTGCTCCCATAATAACAGTGACATCCACAGTGCCCCATAATAACAGTGATATCCACAGTGCTCCCATAATAACAGTGATATCCACAGTGCTCCCATAATAACAGTGACATCCACAGTGCCCCATAATAACAGTGATATCCACAGTGCTCCCATAATAACAGTGATATCCACAGTGCTCCCATAATAACAGTGACATCCACAGTGCTCCCAAATACAGTGACATCCACAGTGCTCCATAATAACAGTGATCCCAGTGCTCCCATAATAACAGTGATATCCACGTGCTCCCATAATAACAGTGACATCCACAGTGCCCCATAATAACAGTGATATCCACAGTGCTCCCATAATAACAGTGATATCCACAGTGCTCCCATAATAACAGTGACATCCACATGCTCCCATAATAACAGTGACATCCACAGTGCTCCCATAATAACAGTGATATCCACAGTGCTCCCATAATAACAGTGACATCCACAGTGCTCCCATAATAACAGTGACATCCCAATGCTCCCATAATAACAGTGATATCCACAGTGCTCCCATAATAACAGTGATATCCACAGTGCTCCCTAATAACAGTGACATCCACAGTGCTCCCATAATAACAGTGACATCCACAGTGCTCCCATAATAACAGTGATATCCACAGTGCTCCCATAATAACAGTGATATCCACAGTGCTCCCATAATAACAGTGACATCCACAGTGCTCCCATAATAACAGTGATATCCACAGTGCTCCCATAATAACAGTGATATCCACAGTGCTCCCATAATAACAGTGACATCCACAGTGCCCCATAATAACAGTGATATCCAGAGTGCCCCCATATAACAGTGGACATCCACAGTGCTCCCATAATAACAGTGATATCCACAGTGCTCCCATAATAACAGCGATATCCACAGTGCTCCCATAATAACAGTGACATCCACAGTGCCCCATAATAACAGTGATATCCAGAGTGCCCCCATAATAACAGTGACATCCACAGTGCCCCATAATAACAGTGACATCCACAGTGCTCCCATAATAACAGTGACATCCACAGTGCCCCCATAAATAACAGTGATATCCACAGTGCTCCCATAATAACAGTGATAATCCAATGCCCCCAAAATAACAGTGACATCCACAGTGCTCCCATAATACAGTGATATCCACAGTGCTCCCATAATAACAGTGACATCCACAGTGCCCCATAATAACAGTGATATCAGAGTGCCCCCATAATAACAGTGACATCCACAGTGCCCCATAATAACAGTGATATCCACAGTGCTCCCATAATAACAGTGATATCCACAGTGCTCCCATAATAACAGTGATATCCACAGTGCTCCCATAATAACAGTGACATCCACAGTGCCCCCATAATAACAGTGATATCCACAGTGCTCCCATAATAACAGTGATATCCACAGTGCTCCCATAATAACAGTGATATCCACAGTGCCCCCATAATAACAGTGACATCCACAGTGCTCCCATAATAACAGTGATATCCACAGTGCCTCCCATAATAACAGTGATATCCACAGTGCTCCCATAATAACAGTGATATCCACAGTGTCCCCATAATAACAGTGACATCCACCAGTGCTCCCATAATAACAGTGACATCCACAGTGCCCCCATAATAACAGTGACATCCACAGTGCTCCCATAATAACAGTGATATCCACAGTGCTCCCATAATATCAGTGATTATCCACAGTGCTCCCATAATAACAGTGATATCCACAGTGCTCCCATAATAACAGTGACATCCACAGTGCTCCCATAATAACAGTGATATCTACAGTGCTCCCATAATAACAGTGACATCACAGTGCTCCCATAATAAAAGTGACATCCACAGTGCCCCCATAATAACAGTGATATCCACGTGCTCCCATAATAACAGTGATATCCACAGTGCTCCCATAATAACAGTGACATCCACAGTGCTCCCATAATAACAGTGACATCCACAGTGCCCCCATAATAACAGGTGACATCCACAGTGCCCCATAATAACAGTGACATCCACAGTGCTCCCATAATAACAGTGACATCCACAGTGCTCCCATAATAACAGTGATATCCACAGTGCTCCCATAATAACAGTGATATCCACAGTGCTCCCATAATAACAGTGACATCCACAGTGCTCCCATAATAACAGTGATATCTACAGTGCTCCCATAATAACAGTGACATCCACAGTGCTCCCATAATAACAGTGACATCCACAGTGCTCCCATAATAACAGTGACATCCTACAGTGCCCCCATAATAACAGTGATATCCACAGTGCTCCATAATAACAGTGATATCCACAGTGCTCCTATAATAACAGTGGACATCCACAGTGCTCCCATAATAACAGTGACATCCACAGTGCTCCCATAATAACAGTGATATCCACAGTGCTCCCATAATAACAGTGACATCCACAGTGCTCCCATAATAACAGTGATATCCACAGTGCTCCATAATAACAGTGATATCCACAGTGCTCCCATAATAACAGTGACATCCACAGTGCTCCCATAATAACAGTGATATCCACAGTGCTCCATAATAACAGTGATATCCACAGTTCTCCCATAATAACAGTGACATCCACAGTGCTCCCATAATAACAGTGACATCCACAGTGCTCCATAATAACAGTGACATCCACAGTGCCCCCATAATAACAGTGATATCCACAGTGCTCCATAATAACAGTGACATCCACAGTGCTCCCATATAACAGTGACATCCACAGTGCCCCCATAATAACAGTGATATCCACAGTGCTCCTATAATAACAGTGACATCCACAGTGCTCCCATAATAACAGTGACATCCACAGTGCTCCCATAATACAGTGATATCCACAGTGCTCCCATAATAACAGTGATATCCAGAGTGCCCCATAATAACAGTGACATCCACAGTGCCCCCATAATAACAGTGACATCCACAGTGCTCCCCATAATAACAGTGGACATCCACAGTGCTCCCATAATAACAGTGATATCCACAGTGCCCCATAATAACAGTGACATCCACAGTGCTCCCATAATAACAGTTGACATCCACAGTGCTCCCATAATAACAGTGACATCCACAGTGCCCCCATAATAACAGTGATATCCACAGTGCGCCTATAATAACAGTGACATCCACAGTGCTCCCATAATAACAGTGACATCCACAGTGCTCCCATAATAACAGTGATATCCACAGTGCTCCCATAATAACAGTGATATCCACAGTGCCCCATAATAACAGTGACATCCACAGTGCCCCCATAAAACAGTGATATCCACAGTGCTCCTATAATAACAGTGACATCCACAGTGCTCCCATAATAACAGTGACATCCACAGTGCCCCCATAATAACAGTGATATCCACAGTGCTCCTATAATAACAGTGACATCCACAGTGCTCCCATAATAACAGTGACATCCACAGTGCTCCCATAATAACAGTGACATCCACAGTGCTCCCATAATAACAGTGATATCCACAGTGCTCCCATAATAACAGTGATATCCACAGTGCCCCCATAATAACAGTGACATCCACAGTGCTCCCATAATAACAGTGACATCCACAGTGCTCCCATAATAACAGTGATATCCACAGTGCTCCCATAATAACAGTGATATCCACAGTGCTCCCATAATAACAGTGATATCCACAGTGCCCCATAATAACAGTGACATCCACAGTGCTCCCATAATAACAGTGACATCCACAGTGCTCCCATAATAACAGTGATATCCACAGTGCTCCCATAATAACAGTGATATCCACAGTGCCCCCATAAATAACAGTGACATTCCCAGTGCTCCCATAATAACAGTGACATCCACAGTGCTCCCATAATAACAGTGATATCCACAGTGCCCCCATAATAACAGTGATATCCACAGTGCCCCCATAATAACAGTGACATCCACAGTGCCCCCATAATAACAGTGACATCCACAGTGCTCCCATAATACAGTGACATCACAGTGCTCCCATAAATAACATGATCCACAGTGCCTCCCATAATAACAGTGATATCCACAGTGCCCCATAATAACAGTGATATCCACAGTGCCCCATAATATCAGTGATATCCACAGTGCTCCCATAATAACAGTGATATCCACAGTGCTCCCATAATAACAGTGATATCCACAGTGCTCCCATAATAACAGTGAATCCACAGTGCTCCCATAATAACAGTGATATCCACAGTGCTCCCATAATAACAGTGATATCCACAGTGCTCCCATAATAACAGTGACATCCACAGTGCCCCCATAATAACAGTGATATCCACAGTGCTCCCATAATAACAGTGATATCCACAGTGCTCCATAATAACAGTGATATCCACAGTGCCCCATAATAACAAGTGACATCCACAGTGCTCCCATAATAACAGTGATATCCACAGTGCCCCATAATAACAGTGACATCCACAGTGCTCCATAATATCAGTGACATCCACAGTGGCTCCCATAATAACAGTGATATCCACAGTGCTCCCATAATAACAGTGATATCCACAGTGCCCCCATAATAACAGTGACATCCACAGTGCTCCCATAATAACAGTGACATCCACAGTGCCCCATAATAACAGTGACATCCACAGTGCTCCCATAATAACAGTGACATCCACAGTGCTCCCATAATTACAGTGATATCCACAGTGCTCCATAATAACAGTGATATCCACAGTGCCCCATAATAACAGTGACATCCACAGTGGCCCCCATAATAACAGTGACATCCACAGTGCTCCCATAATAACAGTGACATCCACAGTGCTCCCATGATAACAGTGATATCCACAGTGCTCCCATAATAACAGTGATATCCACAGTGCCCCCATAATACATGATACCACAGTGCCCCCATAATAACAGTGATATCCACAGTGCCCCTCATAATAACAGTGAATCCACAGTGCTCCCATAATAACAGTGACATCCACAGTGCCCCCATAATAACAGTGATATCCACAGTGCCCCATAATAACAGTGAATCCACAGTGCCCCCATAATAACAGTGATATCCACAGTGCCCCCATAATAACAGTGACATCCACAGTGCTCCCATAATAACAGTGACATCCACAGTGCCCCCATAATAACAGTGATATCCACAGTGCCCCCATAATAACGGGGATATCCACAGTGCCCCATAATAACAGTGATATCCACAGTGCCTCCATAATAACAGTGACATCCACAGTGCTCCCATAATAACAGTGACATCCACAGTGCCCCCATAATAACAGTGATATCCACAGTGCCCCATAATAACAGTGATATCCACAGTGCCCCCATAATAACAGTGATATCCAATGCCTCCATAATAACAGTGACATCCACAGTGCTCCCATAATAACAGTGACATCCACAGTGCTCCCATAATAACAGTGATATCCACAGTGCTCCATAATAACAGTGATATCCACAGTGCTCCCCATAATAACAGTGATATCCACAGTGCCTCCATAATAACAGTGACATCCACAGTGCTCCCATAATACAGTGACATCCACAGGTCCCCATAATAACAGTGACATCCACAGTGCTCCCATAATAACAGTGATATCCACAGTGCTCCCATAATAACAGTGATATCCACAGTGCTCCCATAATAACAGTGACATCCACAGTGCTCCCATAATAACAGTGATATCCACAGTGCTCCCATAATAACAGTGATATCCACAGTGCTCCCATAATAACAGTGAATCCACAGTGCTCCCATAATAACAGTGATATCCACAGTGCTCCATAATAACGTGACATCCACAGTGCTCCCATAATAACAGTGATATCCACAGTGCCTCCATAATAACAGTGACATCCACAGTGCTTCCATAATAACAGTGATATCCACAGTGCTCCCATAATAACAGCGACATCCACAGTGCTCCATAATAACAGTGATATCCACAGTGCTCCCATAATAACAGTGACATCCACAGTGCTCCCATAATAACAGTGACAACCGTGCCCCCATAATAACAGTGATATCCACAGTGCCTCCATAATAACAGTGACATCCACAGTGCTCCCATAATAACAGTGACATCCACAGTGCTCCATAATAACAGTGATATCCACAGTGCTCCCATAATAACAGTGACATCCACAGTGCTCCCATAATAACAGTGAATATCCACAGTGCTCCCCATAATAACAGTGACATCCACAGTGCTCCCATAATAACAGTGACATCCACGTGCTCCCATAATAACAGTGATATCCACAGTGCTCCCCATAATAACAGTGACATCCACAGTGTCCCTCATAATAACACAGTGATATCCACAGTGCTCCCTAATAACAGTGACATCCACAGTGCTCCCCATAATAACAGTGACATCCACAGTGCTCCCCATAATAACAGCGACATCCACAGTGCTCCATAATAACAGTGATACCACAGTGCTCCCATAATAACAGTGACATCCACAGTGCTCCCATAATAACAGTGACATCCACAGTGCTCCCATAATAACAGTGACATCCACAGTGCCCCATAATAACAGTGACATCCACAGTGCTCCCATAATAACAGTGATATCCACAGTGCTCCCATAAATAACAGTGACATCCACAGTGCTCCCATAACAGTGACATCCACAGTGCTCCCATAATAACAGTGATATCCACAGTGCTCCCATAATAACAGTGACATCCACAGTGCTCCCATAATAACAGTGACATCCACAGTGCTCCCATAATAACAGTGTTATCCACAGTGCTCCCATAGTAACAGTGACATCCACAGTGCTCCATAATAACAGTGATATCCACAGTGCTCCCATAATAACAGTGATATCCACAGTGCTCCCATAATAACAGTGACATCCACAGTGCTCCAGAATAACAGTGATATCCACAGTGCTCCCATATAACAGTGACATCCACAGTGCTCCCATAATAACAGTGATATCCACAGTGCTCCCATAGTAACAGTGACATCCACAGTGCTCCATAATAACAGTGATATCCACAGTGCTCCCATAATAACAGCGACATCCACAGTGCCCCCATAATATCAGTGATATCACAGTGCTCCCATAATAACAGTGACATCCACAGTGCTCCCATAATAACAGTGACATCCACAGTGCCTCCATAATAACAGTGACATCCACAGTGCCCCCATAATAACAGTGATATCCACAGTGCCCCCATAATAACAGTGACATCCACAGTGCTCCATAATAACAGTGATATCCACAGTGCTCCCATAATACCAGTGATATCCACAGTGCTCCCATAATAACAGTGATATCCACAGTGCCTCCATAATAACAGCGACATCCACAGTGCTCCCATAATAACAGTGATATCCACAGTGCCCCCATAATATCAGTGATATCCACAGTGCTCCATAATAACAGTGACATCCACAGTGCTCCCATAATAACAGTGACATCCACAGTGCTCCCATAATAACAGTGACATCCACAGTGCTCCCATAATAACAGTGATATCCACAGTGCTCCCATAATAACAGTGACATCCACAGTGCCCCCATAATAACAGTGACATCCACAGTGGCTCCCATAATAACAGTGATATCCAGAGTGCCCCATAATAACAGTGACATCCACAGTGCTCCCATAATAACAGTGATATCCACAGTGCTCCCATAATAACAGTGATATCCACAGTGCTCCCATAATAACAGTGACATCCACAGTGCCCCCCATAATAACAGTGACATCCACAGTGCTCCCATAATAACAGTGATATCCACAGTGCCACCATATAACAGTGATATCCACAGTGCTCCCATAATAACAGTGATATCCACAGTGCTCCCATAATAACAGTGATATCCACAGTGCTCCCATAATAACAGTGACATCCACAGTGCCACCATAATAACAGTGATATCCACAGTGCTCCCATAATAACAGTGATATCCACAGTGCTCCATAATAACAAGTGACATCCACAGTGCTCCCATAATAACAGTGACATCCACAGTGCTCCCATAATAACAGTGATATCCACAGTGCTCCCATAATAACAGTGATATCCACAGTGCTCCCATAATAACAGTGATATCCACAGTGCCCCCATAATAACAGTGACATCCACAGTGCTCCCATAATAACAGTGATATCCACAGTGCTCCCATAATAACAGTGACATCCACATGCTCCCATAATAACAGTGATATCCACAGTGCTCCCATAATAACAGTGACATCCACAGTGCTCCCATAATAACAGTGATATCCACAGTGCTCCCATAATAACAGTGATATCCACAGTGCCCCCATAATAACAGTGATATCCACAGTGCTCCCATAATAACAGACATCCACAGTGCTCCCATAATAACAGTGACATCCACAGTGCCCCCATAATAACAGTGATATCCACAGTGCTCCCATAATAACAGTGATATCCACAGTGCCCCCATAATAACAGTGACATCCACAGTGCTCCCATAATAACAGTGACATCCACAGTGCTCCCATAATAACAGTGACATCCACAGTGCTCCCATAATAACAGTGATATCCACAGTGCTCCCATAATAACAGTGACATCCACAGTGCTCCCATAATAACAGTGATATCCACAGTGCTCCCATAATAACAGTGACATCCACAGTGCTCCCATAATAACAGTGATATCCACAGTGCTCCCATAATAACAGTGATATCCACAGTGCTCCCATAATAACAATGATATCCACAGTGCCCCCATAATAACAGTGATATCCACAGTGCTCCCATAATAACAGTGATATCCACAGTGCCCCCATAATAACAGTGATATCCACAGTGCTCCCATAATAACAGTGACATCCACAGTGCTCCCATAATAACAGTGACATCCACAGTGCTCCCATAATAACAGTGATATCCACAGTGCTCCCATAATAACAATGATATCCACAGTGCCCCCATAATAACAGTGATATCCACAGTGCTCCCATAATAACAGTGATATCCACAGTGCTCCCATAATAACAGTGATATCCACAGTGCCCCCATAATAACAGTGATATCCACAGTGCTCCCATAATAACAGTGATATCCACAGTGCTCCCATAATAACAGCGACATCCACAGTGCTCCCATAATAACAGTGATATCCACAGTGCTCCCATAATAACAGTGATATCCACAGTGCCACCATAATAACAGTGATATCCACAGTGCTCCCATAATAACAGTGATATCCACAGTGCTCCCATAATAACAGTGACATCCACAGTGCCCCCATAATAACAGTGACATCCACAGTGCTCCCATAATAACAGTGATATCCACAGTGCTCCCATAATAACAGTGATATCCACAGTGCCCCCATAATAACAGTGACATCCACAGTGCCCCCATAATAACAGTGACATCCACAGTGCTCCCATAATAACAGTGACATCCACAGTGCTCCCATAATAACAGTGACATCCACAGTGCTCCCATAATAACAGTGACATCCACAGTGCTCCCATAATAACAGTGATATCCACAGTGCTCCCATAATAACAGTGACATCCACAGTGCTCCCATAATAACAGTGACATCCACAGTGCCACCATAATAACAGTGATATCCACAGTGCTCCCATAATAACAGTGACATCCACAGTGCTCCCATAATAACAGTGACATCCACAGTGCTCCCATAATAACAGTGACAACCACAGTGCTCCCATAATAACAGTGACATCCACAGTGCCACCATAATAACAGTGATATCCACAGTGCTCCCATAATAACAGTGACATCCACAGTGCTCCCATAATAACAGTGACATCCACAGTGCCACCATAATAACAGTGATATCCACAGTGCTCCCATAATAACAGTGACATCCACAGTGCCCCCATAATAACAGTGATATCCACAGTGCCCCCATAATAACAGTGATATCCACAGTGCTCCCATAATAACAGTGACATCCACAGTGCTCCCATAATAACAGTGACATCCACAGTGCTCCCATAATAACAGTGATATCCACAGTGCTCCCATAATAACAGTGATATCCACAGTGCCCCCATAATAACAGTGACATCCACAGTGCTCCCATAATAACAGTGATATCCACAGTGCTCCCATAATAACAGTGATATCCACAGTGCTCCCATAATAACAGTGACATCCACAGTGCCACCATAATAACAGTGATATCCACAGTGCTCCCATAATAACAGTGATATCCACAGTGCCCCCATAATAACAGTGATATCCACAGTGCCCCCATAATAACAGTGACATCCACAGTGCTCCCATAATAACAGTGATATCCACAGTGCTCCCATAATAACAGTGATATCCACAGTGCCCCCATAATAACAGTGACATCCACAGTGCTCCCATAATAACAGTGATATCCACAGTGCTCCCATCATAACAGTGACATCCACAGTGCTCCCATAATAACAGTGATATCCACAGTGCTCCCATAATAACAGTGACATCCACAGTGCCCCCATAATAACAGTGACATCCACAGTGCTCCCATAATAACAGTGACATCCACAGTGCTCCCATAATAACAGTGATATCCACAGTGCTCCCATAATAACAGTGACATCCACAGTGCCCCCATAATAACAGTGACATCCACAGTGCTCCCATAATAACAGCGATATCCACAGTGCCCCCATAATAACAGTGATATCCACAGTGCCCCCATAATAACAGTGATATCCACAGTGCCCCCATAATAACAGTGACATCCACAGTGCCCCCATAATAACAGTGACATCCACAGTGCTCCCATAATAACAGTGATATCCACAGTGCCCCCATAATGACCCTGGTGTGGGGGTCTCTCTTCCTGGCTTTGGTGGTGAGCTGTACAGATACATATCGGACCCCCGCTCCGGCACTGGGGGGACACTGTGTGTGGATCACTTTCCCGTCTCCTCGGTGTCTGATTCCTCCGCTGATATCTCTGGAATCTCGGCCGCCGCTGATCCTTTCTATCTGCCGCTTCCATCAGGAAACCGGAGAGGAGAGAAAGCGACTAATGGAGGCGAAGAAGCATCAGGAGCGGCCGAGGCGAGACTCCCAAATGTCACCGCGCTGCCACGCCCCCCACAGGGCGAGAGGTGCACTGCTGCCAGATGGGGGCGCCCCGGAGCAGAGGCCACAAGATCAGCTATACGGTATCACACAGGAGAGGATTAGATACACAGCTCAGCAGACAGTATCACACAGGAGAGGATTAGATACACGGCTCAGGAGACAGTATCACACAGGATAGGATTAGATACACGGCTCAGCAGACAGTATCACACAGGAGAGGATTAGATACACGGCTCAGCAGACAGTATCACACAGGAGAGGATTAGATACACGGCTCAGCAGACAGTATCACACAGGATAGGATTAGATACACGGCTCAGCAGACAGTATCACACAGGAGAGGGTTAGATACACGGCTCAGCAGACAGTATCACACAGGACAGGATTAGATACACGGTTCAGCAGACAGTATCACACAGGAGAGGATTAGATACACAGCTCAGCAGACAGTATCACACAGGATAGGATTAGATACACAGCTCAGCAGACAGTATCACACAGGAGAGGATTAGATACACGGCTCAGCAGACAGTATCACACAGGAGAGGATTAGATACACGGCTCAGCAATCAGTATCACACAGGAGAGGATTAGATACACGGCTCAGCATTCAGTATCACACAGGAGAGGATTAGATACACAGCTCAGCAGACAGTATCACACAGGAGAGGATTAGATACACAGCTCAGCAGACAGTATCACACAGGAGAGGATTAGATACACAGCTCAGCAGACAGTATCACACAGGAGAGGATTAGATACACGGCTCAGCAGACAGTATCACACAGGATAGGATTAGATACACGGCTCAGCAGACAGTGTCAGACAGGATAGGATTAGATACACGGCTCAGCAGACAGTATCACACAGAAGAGGATTAGATACACAGCTCAGCAGACAGTATCACACAGGAGAGGATTAGATACACGGCTCAGCAGACAGTATCACACAGGATAGGATTAGATACACGGCTCAGCAGACAGTGTCAGACAGGATAGGATTAGATACACGGCTCAGCAGACAGTATCACACAGGATAGGATTAGATACACAGCTCAGCAGACAGTATCACACAGGAGAGGATTAGATACACAGCTCAGCAGCCAGTATCACACAGGAGAGGATTAGATACACGGCTCAGCAGACGGTATCACACAGGAGAGGATTAGATACACGGCTCAGCAGACAGTATGACACAGCAGAGGATTAGATACACAGCTCAGCAGACAGTATCACACAGGAGAGAATTAGATACACAGCTCAGCAGACAGTATCACACAGGATAAGATTAGATACACGGCTCAGCAGGCAGTATCACACAGGAGAGGATTAGATACACGGCTCAGCAGACAGTATCACACAGGAGAGGATTAGATACACGGCTCAGCAGACAGTATCACACAGGAGAGGATTAGATACACGGCTCAGCAGACAGTATCACACAGGAGAGGATTAGATACACAGATCAGCAGACAGTATCACACAGGAGAGGATTAGATACACGGCTCAGCAGACAGTATCACACAGGAGAGGATTAGATACACGGCTCAGCAGGCAGTATCACACAGGAGAGGATTAGATACACGGCTCAGCAGACAGTATCACACAGGAGAGGATTAGATACACGGCTCAGCAGACAGTATCACACAGGAGAGGATTAGATACCAAGATCAGCAGTCAGTATCACACAGTAGAGGATTAGATACACGGCTCAGCAGACAGTATCACACAGGAGAGGATTAGATATACGGCTCAGCAGACAGTATCACACAGGAGAGGATTAGATACACGGCTCAGCAGACAGTATCACACAGGAGAGGATTAGATACACGGCTCAGCAGACAGTATCACACAGGAGAGGATTAGATACACGGCTCAGCAGACAGTATCACACAGGAGAGGATTAGATACACGGCTCAGCAGACAGTATCACACAGGAGAGGATTAGATACACGGCTCAGCAGACAGTATCACACAGGAGAGGATTAGATACACGGCTCAGCAGACAGTATCACACAGGAGAGGATTAGATACACGGCTCAGCAGTCAGTATCACACAGGAGAGGATTAGATACACGGCTCAGCAGACAGTATCACACAGGAGAGGATTAGATACACGGCTCAGCAGATAGTATCACACAGGAGAGGATTAGATACACGGCTCAGCAGACAGTGTCACACAGGAGAGGATTAGATACACGGCTCAGCAGACAGTGTCACACAGGAGAGGATTAGATACACGGCTCAGTAGACAGTATCACACAGGAGAGGATTAGATACACGGCTCTGCAGACAGTATCACACAGGAGAGGATTAGATACACGGCTCAGCAGACAGTATCACACAGGATAGGATTAGATACACGGCTCAGCAGACAGTATCACACAGGAGAGGATTAGATACACGGCTCAGCAGACAGTATCACACAGGATAGGATTAGATACACGGCTCAGCAGACAGTATCACACAGGAGAGGATAAGATACACGGCTCAGCAGACAGTATCACACAGGAGAGGATTAGATACATGGCTCAGCAGACAGTATCACACAGGAGAGGATTAGATACACGGCTCAGCAGACAGTATCACGCAGGATAGGATTAGATACACGGCTCAGCAGACAGTATCACGCAGGAGAGGATTAGATACACAGCTCAGCAGACATTATCACACAGGACAGGGTTAGATACACGGCTCAGCAGACAGTATCACACGGGATAGTGTAATGCAGCGACTTGCTGGCATTACGGTAATGGTCCAGGATGTGTTTTACCTGACCATGTACCTTCCCCCTGAGGTGACTGGTCACATGACTGTGACATAGCACAGGTCTTGCGCGCACAGAATGTCTGTCTGATCACATGACTGTGACATCAGCAAGGTCCTGTCAGTATGTGTGTGTGTGTGCACGGGATGCATATATAAACCCTGCTTGATGGGAGACAGGTGTGTTCTGTGAGAGGCGTGAGGCCTGTTCCCCATGTGTGTGGGACACCTTTCGTGTGAGGCCGAGAGTGAAGCCTGGCAGCCTGAAAGGTCGAGCCTGGATCCTGTGCGTGGATGCCAGTGACCTTTGAGGGAGAGCCGGCTTGGCATACAAGAGTCCTGAAAGGCGCAGACTGGATGTGAGTGAAAACATACCAGTAGCCTTCGAAGGTACAAGGGCTGGAGACCCCCACCTGGGAAGCCTAAAAGCGAAAGTGGTGGCAAACTAAACCTGGAACCGTTAAGACCCTGCAAAAGGTAAAAGCGGTACGTTATATGGACATTGTGATATATGGACATTGTTATCGTTTGCTGAAGCCAAGTGTTATAGTTTACCTGGAGCCAAGTGGGCGTAGCTGCCACTGGAAAGGCTCGTGGACTTTATATGTGTGAACTGCGGTTTATGAAGTACAATAATAAACTGCTGAATTGAGAAATACCGGAAGGACATTGCACGTGTGCTTAATTTACCCGGTGCAGCGAGTATCCCCCATTATGATGACTAGTGCTGCCTTACAATAGGATTAGATACACGGCTCAGCAGACAGGATCACACAGGAGAGGATTAGATACACAGCTCAGCAGACAGTATCACACAGGAGAGGATTAGATACACAGCTCAGCAGTCAGTATCACACAGGAGAGGATTAGATACACGGCTCAGCAGACAGGATCACACAGGAGAGGATTAGATACACAGCTCAGCAGACAGTATCACACAGGAGAGGATTAGATACACAGCTCAGCAGATAGTATCACACAGGAGAGGATTAGAAACACGGCTCAGCAGACAGTATCACACAGGAGAGGATTAGATACATGGCTCAGCAGACAGGTTCTGTTACCCGCACGCCACTAGGTTCAGATAGGGGTGAGACAAGTTACATTAATTCTTTGGAATCCTGGGGGAACCGTTACTCAGGACGACCATAGACCATGTGCTGCAGCTTCTCTCAGGCACACAGGGGTATTCACCCTCAGGCACAGACACGTAGGTTGTTTCACTTGCTGACAAGAGTCCTCATAAACGATAGAACAGTAGCATTTAATAAGAAGCCGCACAGCCAGTTCAAGCTAAGTCTTATGAGACTCCAGTGACAAACAGTACAGTTTCCTTAGCAGCACAGCAGTTCACAGTCTTCCCAGTAGTACAGGACAGCACAGTTCTAATGCAAAGGCACATTAAAGAACACAGCAATCTTTACAGCACAGTGAGATGTCGGAGGGGGGGAGGGTTTGCTGAGGGAGATGATCCCTGTGACACCATTTCTTCCAGTGCTTATCTTTCTGCCTGACAATACTCTGCACTGCTATTTCAGGAACTCTATCTGACCTGTGCTTAGCTTCACTCCTGACTTGAATCCTTTTCACTTGCAGAACACACACACCACCTTTCTCTTGGGCTGCAGCCAGACAGTAAACAACTTCCCCACAATCCTCCTGGGGCTCTGCTAAAACACTCCCCTTCTCCTGTGACTGTGTTAACCCCTCTAGTTGCTGGATGTTTTTGAAGCAACAGCACTACTTCTGCATGTCACACTCTTCCCTCCTTTCTGAATGTCGTCCTCGACATTCGTCTTAATTGGTCAATCTGACCAATTCTGAGACAGTGGTGAAAGTTGAATAACTTTATATACAAATTGGTATAACATTCATAAATATTGATAACAACCTAATCTTTCGACCTTTTTCTTGTAGGATGCCTGTAAGAAATAAACAATTAACACAATTAATACAATCAGCATCTCTTCAGCTGGAGCTTTTCCTACGTCTTCAACCAGTTCTGTCTCTCTATGCTTTAACAGTTCTTTATTTCTACAAAGTCTTTTTAGAAAAATCAAAGCATGAAAACAAGTCTTTCCAGTAGGCAACATCTTCCATATTGCCTCTCGGTGATGAATACCACTCCAGTGGGCTTACCTGGTCCGCAGGCAGAGATACCTGTTTCCAGTCGACAGTCCTTGGCACTTGACTTGGTTCACCAAGTGTCTCATACGTCAGCATCACGAGCCTCCTCACTTCTTGAGTCAACATCCTCCTGGTGGGTTGCGTTGCATCGACGTCTCTGCCTCCTGCCGGGCAGAGACGCTGTTCCCCTCACCGCCGCAGTCCCGGTCCGGCGTCCTCCTGCTCCCATTTTGATGCTGCTGTGGCGCGCACCGCGCGCAGCTTCCCGGGCACTGGGCTTAGGCGCGCATGCGCGCTCCCTCCCTCTTAAAGGGGCTGCGCGCCGTCCTAAAGAGTCCCCACTTCCTCTTTATAAGGCACCTCCTCCAAAATGGAGGTTCCTGTGCAAGGTTGTTGTTTTGTATGTTAACACTTTCCTCAGCCCTCAAGTCCCGCTGCCTGTCAGTCCTGCCCGCCAGTCTGTCTAACAGTCCAGTCCGCCAGTCTGTCTATCAGCCGTGCCCATCAGTCAGCCTACCTGGAGCACTTGCCAGTTACCTGCCGTGCCCGCCAGTCTGCCTACCTGGAGCACCTGCCAGTTACCTGCCGTGCCCGCCAGCCTCCCACCCGGAGCACCTGTCTGGCTATCTGCCGTACCTGTCTGCTTATCTACCCGGACCACACGCCAGCCTTCCTGCCGTGCTCATCCGCTGTACCGGTCAGTTCCTGCCATCTGACCGATGGGAGTCACCTGCTCTCACACAAGGTCGGTCCCAGAGTGGCAGCTGGTTCACCTGCCCGGTCCCTCCCTTGTTCACGGAGTCGACTAAGCCGCCGTGTGACCTGGGTCGGTCCGAGTAGGCACTTACTTACGCCCCTCTGGTCCCTCCTTGCACCAAAGCACAAAGGTTCCACCACTCGGACCCGTAACAAGTTGTTCCTCAGAGACCACGGGTTCTTCGGTCACAGGAGTTTTTTCCGCCGCACTCATTTCCCGTGCTTCCTCAGATGCTCTTGGAGCTGCCTCTGTAAGTTCCTGTACTTCTCCTGAGTCGCTTGTTTCCGCATGGTCTGGTAATTCCGCTCCTCCTGAGTGTCGATCGGTCTCTTCAGGGACCGATGTTCGATCATCAGATCTGAATTGGACTTCATCTGTACTCCTTGGTACAAACTCTGGAGCCTCAGGACTTAGTTCACTCTCCTGAGGATTTTACATCCCTCTCCTTGCCGGTCCGAGAAATACAACGGTGTATTCTTCTGCATCGGAACTGTCAAGGTCACTATCCACCTTCGGAGCTTCAGTCTCTGGTGGTCCCTTATTCGATCTCGGGCGATGTCGGTCTACTTCTGGGAAGTCTTTTTGAGGTGGGAGATAATCACAGGGTAGTAGTAAATTCCGATGGACTCTTCTGGTTTTCTTGTCTCCCGTTTCCAATCGGATTTCATACTCTGGACTGTGATCAGCTTTCCTCCTTATGATGACATACACCCTGTCTTCCCAGTACGAACCAATTCTGCTCCATAACATTTTCGATCATAGTACTCCTTACTCTTGCTCTGTCCTTGCGTAACCACTTTGGACACTATGTTGTATGCCTCTGCCATCCGTTTCTTCCATTTCTGAACGTACTCCGGATACGTTCTGTAAGTATCTGACACCGGAGCATCGAACATGATGCAGATTGGCAGTCTTGACGATCATCCATACAATAGGAAAAACAGTGAGTAACCCGTTGCATCGCTCTTTGTACAGTTATAGGTGACGCGCCCCCTGGGCCAGTGCTGTAGTGCGGCGCACGTGTGCGCGGGGGAATACCCGGAGCCGAATCCGATGGGGGTAGTAGTCTCCGAGTGGCGGGGACCCGGTCCGTGCCCAGGGTGGTCAAACTAAGTGTGTGGCAGTCTTTGTAGATGTTGTTTAAGTGTCGACTACGCCACCCGTTGATTTGCGGTCGCAAGGCCGCCGCTGCAGAACAGTCCGCTGAGGCCGGTGGTATGTGTGCAGCAATGGTGGTATAACCCCCAACGGGAGAGGTATGGCCTCAGGGCAGCTGGTGCGGGTGAAGGGAGTGATAGAAAGGGCGTCCCGGTACCTTTAGTGCTGGTAGTGTGATGGAACACAGAGACTGATTGCAGTTTTCAATGCTTTACTCACAGATGTTATCAGTGTCAGTCCTGCAGGTGATGACGACCCGAGCCGTGCTGCGTCCACCAGGTACGGGGCTCGACCAACCCCCAGGCAGTTCCAGAGTGTGACCTTGAACTCCTTTCTCCGTTCCTTCCTCTGGCCGTCCCCACTAGGGACCCACCCATGTCCAGCTTCCTCGGGCCTTCTGGTGGCGAAACCTATCTCCGGTTTCCCTGACCCTATGTGGCGTGCCTTCGTGGTGAGTGTAGTGAGTGGTCGCGCCAAGACGTGGCCACGACCTCCGGTTCCTGGCTGAGGATAAGTGGCCTCCACCAGTTCGGGATCCGGTACCCTGATCTGCCAACCCTTCACCCGCTGACTCCTAGCGTGTTCGGGTTCCCTCTTCCTTCATGTCTCTGGGCCTTTCTCCAGGTTCCATTCCTTCCTTGTTCCTTGTTCCTTTCCTCTTGTCTTTCTCTCTCTTGCTCCCTTCAGGAGCAGCACCCAGACAGGGCTGCTGCTCCCTGTCACTTCTCTTCTCCTCTTCTTCTGTCTGACTGAACTGAACTCCTAAGATGGTGCCCACCTTTTATACTCCCTCTGACACCCGAGCCCAGGTGACTAGCACCCAATGGGCTCCTTCCTATGCCCAGAGTCCCTCCCCTGTCTGCTCCTACACTACTGGGATGTTCCTCCCCCCCTCCCACTCCAGCCAGGGACAGACGCTGTCGTACCTGCACATCTATCTAGTGGGAGTACCGTTGTTCTGTCCCCCGGAAATGGGATGAGTGTAGTGCATGCAACTAACTGAGCTCGGTCCCACACTCCATCCTTACCCGGGAGTGGAATACCACACCTCTGGTTCGAGGTGCAATACCCCTGTAGCAGCCGAGCCCTCGGGGTGCTACATTGGCATGTACCACTTTTGACAGAGAACTCTTCCAGTCTTTCTTCTCATCAGCTGCTAATGTCCCTTTAAAACGTTCCACTTGTCCATTACCCTCTGGGTAATAGGGCGTTGTGTGGGATCTCTGAATTCTACAGTACTTTCCTAGCAAACAGCTGGTTCTCAAATTCTCTTCCTTGGCCGTGGTGTAACCTTGTAGAGAATCCAAACCTCAAAGCAAAATCATTGAAGATCTTCTCTGCCGCTGTTCAACCTGATTTATTGGTGGTGGCATATGCTTGAGCAAATCGAGTGAAATGGTCCATCACCACCAAGATGTATTCGTAACCACCCTTGCACGTCTCGAGATGTAGAAAGTCTATTGAGACCATCTCAAATTGATACGTAGTTTGGATGTTGCTCATAGGTGCCCGGGTTGATGTGTTGGGACATTTATCTTTCAGACACCCACACTCCCTGGTCACGTACCTCTCAATATCTCTCTGTATGTACAGCCAGAAGAAACGTTCACGGATCAAGTTGGTTGTCCTTTCCACTCCCAGGTTTCCCATGTTTTCATGGAGTTCTTTGAAGACCAACCTACGGAATACTCTGGGAAGTATGAACTGCCAGTTTTGTCCTCCTTTACGATACAGGATACCGTGTTCACTGAGGTAGAGCTTTGTCCATTCTTTAACTAAAACAGATACTGCTGGTGACTCATTGTCTCTCTCCGTTTTACTTGGAAACCGATTTTGGTCGACATAAAGTAGTATTCTACCAATTATCTGATCTTCCCATTGTGCTCTACGGATTTTTCCTTTTGGTAGCTGTTGAATAGACTGGGGATGATCTTGTTCTCTCGCTTTTATGGTGGTTTCCACCATCAACAGATACCACAATGGTGTGTCTTCCTCCTAAGAAGCTTGCACTGCTTGGGTAGTGCTCTCAATTGCTTCCAGATTGACTTCCTCCCAGCATTCTTGCATGAACTCCTCAGGCTCTAGTGGCATTCTTGATAATCCGTCAGCATCCGCATTGCATTTTCCTGGCCTGTACTTGATGCTGAAATTGAAATCAGCAAGTTCAGCGACCCATCTCTGACCCATTGCATTCAGTTTGGCTGTAATGAGGACATAGGTCAAAGGATTGTTGTCAGTGTATACCTCAAACTCTTTGCTGTAGTAGAGATAATCTCTAAATCATTTACAGATAGCCCATTTCAGTTCCAGGAACTCCAATTTTCCGGAATGTAGATGGTAATTCTTCTCGGCGTCTGTCAATGTTCTAGAAACGTAACCGATGACTCTCAATTTTCCATCTTGATGCTGATACAGGGCAGCTCCCAGTACAACTTGAGAAGCGTCCCAATGAAGAACAAATTGAAATCAGGATATCCCAAGATGGGTGGTTTTACCAGGTATTCTACTAGTTCTTCCAATACCTCCTGGTGGTCTGCTGTTCAGAGAATGGGCTGTTGGGATGAAGCCGCGTTGTTTCTTTTAAGCCCGGTCCTGCCTCCTTTATTTTTTTTCTGTCAGTGTTGTCGGCTCTGTCCCCCCCACACCTCCCCAAGAGGAGGTATAGTGGGGCAGCAATCCTGGAGAAGTTCCGAACGTAAGTATGATAGTACGAGAGGAATCTTAATATCTGCCTCAACTCCCTGACAGTAGAGGACTGCTTGTCTTTTAAGGCCAGTACTGGAGCGATTTCTGCTGGGTCCATGGTGTATCCTTCTCCGGACACAATTTTCCCTGAAATCGGACTTGCCTTTTGAACAGTTCACACTTCTTTGGGGTCAACTTAACCCCGTGTTGTTGATACCGTTGTAATACTGTCCTCACGTGTTCAACACGCTCCCGGAAGGTTTTGCTGTGTACCACATTGTCATCCAAGTACGGCTGGCAGATATCGCCACTCAATCTTTCTAAACATGTCACCATGCTCCCTTGGAATTCTGCTGGAGCTGAACAGAGCCCAAAAAGTATAAGGATCCACTCATATAATCTCCACGGTGTGATGAATGCTGTCAAAGGTCTACTGGACTCTTCGACAAAGCGTTGATGGTATGCCTTACCCTGATCAAGGACATCGAACGTGGTGCTTCCAGATAGACTCTCCGGCATATCTTGGATCTTTGGTATCGGGTGCCGATCAGGTACGGACTTTCGGTTTAGTTCCCGGTAATCACAGCAGAGTCTATACGTACCGTCCTTCTTCCTAACACAAACAATAGGAGAGGAATAAGACGACTTTCACTTTTGGACCCAACCTCTGTTGATGAGATCTTGAAAATACTCTTTCACTTCACGGTGTAATACTTTCGGTACAGACATGTAACTTCTGGTTACTGGGGTCGTGTCTTTCAAATTGATTTTCAACTGCAACAACGGGATACAGCCTATATCAGAGTCCTCTTTGGAGAACGCATGACACTCTTCTCTCAGCATCTGTTTTGCTATTGCTATATCTACAGCACACAAGTGTTCCAGGGGTACTGGGGGATCCCAGGACCCTGAGGTAGGTCGTGCAATTTCCTCCCCTGGGCAACTCCTGTACCTTGGTGGGGAGACTGAATTCACTGCTGACCCCTGGGCTGGTCTCACACTGGCTGGATATACAGTTTTAACGGTTTCATTGAGACCTAACAGTCTTTGGATCCAGTCTAATTTCGTGTTTCGTGGTATTCATCACTGGTACTGTCACTCGAACAAACCCACCAGTAGGAATCGTAAGCACAGTGGCACCTTTAACTAGGCCTTCTGGAAGTTCTGAGGAGTCTTTTGGCACGAACAGTCTTTTCTGGACTTTTCTTCCCGGTTCTACCCGGACTCCATACCTCACCCCCACCATTTGGTTTGCAGGGATGATGGTTGGGCGCCAGCCTACCTTGACTTCTTTTAGGTCCATTGTATTCTGTGCTTTCTTTACTCTATGAATCACATTTTCAGCCACGGCGTTGGGTATAGCAAGCGATGTGGCAATTGCATCCACCACCAGCGTCCCTGACTTGTGTTTCGTGATGACCTCACTGATTACATTATAACCCAGGACAGGATCCTCTGCCACGTTCTGATCACTGGTCACGAGAAAAGGTACCAAAAGCTCAATGGTGTTTTTGTTCTTCGTGGCCCTCAATTGGAAAGTCCCTTCCACCCAGCCTATGAAATGGATTTCGGGCAGGTTGACGGCTTTGCCGTGGAGTTCCACTGGTCCTAAGAGTTCTTTTAAAGACCGAAGGCAAGTGTGTGGCAGGTAGTGCCTTCTCCATTCTTCATTTAAAAGGCTCGCTTAGGCTCCTGTGTCCCACAGTGCTATTACCAGGAGTCCATCTAGCTGGCACTGTATAAAGCACCTTTCACCAATTAGGCTGATGAGGTTATCTTTACTGACCAAGGTATCTTCTGTTTTGGAACCCACTCCTGGGTCTGAGGGATACAGGTTCTGGCCTGGAACGAATTAACTTTTTCACCTCCATCAACTTAGCTCGCAGTTCTCCTATTGCTTCCTCCCAGTCAGCGCTGGCGGTCCTCTCTTTTGTTGGTGATTTTAAGGTTCCCTCTCGGAGACAGCACTGGAGGGTCTCCATGATGATCTTCAGACTGGCCACTGGGGGTCTCCAACTTCAGCTGACTCATTTTGGTGATTTTAGGAGCAGAGCCTTTCTTTAACTTCTGTTCGCTCTCTGACTCCAAACTAGCGGCCTCATTAATTTCTTCAATTAGGACTTCGTCCAGAATGCCAGGATCTTCTAGGTACTGTTTCAGCTGCAACTTGATGTATTTGCTGATTAACCCTGTTCCCAATGATCTCAAGAACTTCTTCTGGACTAGTCCAGCATCAAACTTCTCTTACCCTTCTACATCTCTGGATGCAAACAACAGTCTATCCTTCAGTTCAACTGCTCTGAACAAGAAACTTTGGGGTGATTCATTAGTTTTCTATGAGAGGTTAATGAGTCTGTGGAACAATTCTGAAGTACTCTTTTCTTTATAGTGCCCTTCCCTTTTAAAATCATCTTCAGCTGTTGCAAGGTCAGTTGACTCCTCATTTCTAGCATACTACGGAGGTTCAGTCCTGGGCTGATCGCTTTCACCACCCCCTCAACGATCTCATCTAGCTGGTAGCCTTTCTGTAAGCCTGCATCGATCTGGTGCAACAAGTTCCTATAAGACAGTTTCTCTTTCTGTTCACACTCTCCAATCTGTCCCAGGATCTTGAATTCTTTCCTTATGGTGATTTGTGGTGTTGGAGAGGACTGTCTCCCTGATTTATCTAACCTGAGCAGGTTAAAGGTCCTGTCTGAGTCTATCACCCGTTCAGAGGTTTTGGTCGATTCCTGCAGGGCTGTTGTTAGAGCTTTGAATTGTTCTTTCAATTCCTGTAGTTCAGTCTGTGGACGGAATTTCCCGCTTTTGGTAATTGGTGCAGCCCCTCCATCCTCCAACTTCAACCTGGTTAGAAACTGTGTTAGTTCCTGGAGGAATGTCCCCATGATGTCTTCAGCTTCTTTCTACCCCAGCTCATCCATTTTTGCATTAATGGCAGCTCACAGTTTCCTGCGGTTGTGTGCTTTAGAAATCTGCTCTACTGACATCTCTATGTGTTCTGCTACTGTTCTCAATTCTTCACAGGTTAACTGAAGAAGCAACTCACTAATTCTGTCCATATGTATTTCCACATCCATTGCTGCTAGTGAGTTTTCTTTAGGGCTGGTCCCCTTTACCTGGTGTAGCAGAGTTGAGTTGAGGTGCTGTGCTGCTGTGTTTTTCCAGACACTTTTCCTCTTCTCCCTCTACACGCTATTTCCCACTCAGGACTCCCCGTACGGGCCACCTATGTTACACGCACGCCGCTAGGTTCAGATAGGGGCGAGACAGATTACATGAATTCTTTGGAATCCTGGAGGAACCGTTACTCAGGGCGACCATAGACCATGTGCTGCAGCTTCTCTCAGGCACACAGGGGTATGGACCCTCAGGCACAGACACGTAGGTTGTTTCACTTGCTGACCAGACACACTTAACAAGAGTCCTCATAAACGGTAGAACAGTAGCATTTAATAAGAAGCCGCACAGCCAGTGCAAGTTAAAGGGGTATTCCCATCTCCAAGATCCTATCCCAATATGTAGTAGGTGTAATAATAATAATATTAGCAAATACCTCCAATTAGAAATGTAGTATAGTATTTTTGATTCGCTATGTCACTTACCTCATGTGCAGACAATTCAGGACCTTAGATATCCACGGTTACGACCACTAGCAGCTAGCTAACTAACTGTCACTTTATCAGTGGACGTAACCGTGGATACCTAAGGTCCTGCCATGCCTGCACATGAGGAAAGAGAGATAGCGAGTGAAAAATACTATACTACATTTTTAATTGGAGGTATTTGCTAATATTATTATTATTACACCTTTTACGTATTGGGATAGGATCTTGGAGCTGGGAATACCCCTTTAAGTCTTATGAGCAACAGGCTGCTGTGACAAACAGTACAGTTTCCTTAGCAGCACAGCAGTTCACAGTATTCCCAGTAGTACAGGACAGCACAGTTCTAATGCAAAGGCACATTAATGAACACAGCATTCTTTACAGCACAGTGAGATGGAGGAGGGGAGGAGGGTTTGCTGAGGGAGATGATCCCTGTGACACAATTTCTTCCAGTCCTTATCTTTCTGCCTGACAATACTCTCCACTGCTAGTTCAGGAACTCTACCTGACCTGTGCTTAGCTTCACTCCTGACTTGAATCCTTTTCACTTGCAGGGGAGCTTCTGTGAGATACAGAACACACACACCACCTTTCTCTTTGGCTCCAGCCAGACAGTAAACAACTTCCCCACAATCCCCCTGGGGCTCTGCTAAAACACTCCCCTTCTCCTGTGACTGTGTTAACCCCTCTAGTTGCTGGATGCTTCTGGAGCACAACACTTCCTTTCTCCTGTGTTTGTGTTACTTCTAATAGTTGCTGAATACTTTTAAAGCAACAGCACTACTTCTGCATGTCACATATCACACAGGCTAGGTTTAGATACACGGCTCAGCAGTCAGTATCACACAGGAAAGGATTAGATACACGGCTCCGCAGACAGTATCACACAGGAGAGGATTAGGCACACAGCTCGGCAGACAGTATCATATGCTTGGATACCCCAGGGGAGATGGACCACACAGAAGGTTAGATACATTTTCGTATTCTTTCGGGGGGTCGGATGCTGTGGACGGTTATGTGGAATGAGATATTGGCTGACACCAGAGAGCAGGCGACGCTCAGCACAGATGTCACACTATTATTGTTATTCATAGATGACGTCACATTATCTGGTGGCAGCAGTTGTCATTGTGCCGGAGAGAAGGTGCAATACTGAGAGCCGGTAATAAAGGTAAGAAACTGTAAGGAGCCGGCGCCGGTCAGAGTCAGTCAGGAGATGCCGTATAATCAGTGCAGGGATAGGGGGAAGGACGGACATGATTATAGGTACAGCTTGGATCCAACCAGGAAAAACTGCAGTGTGCAGAACGAGCCACAAGATTCCAATATCAGATTCATGCATATGAGACTCAGGACTGCCTGAGCCAAACCATGGGGGCTGCCTCCCCAACGCGCGTTTTGCCGGCAGCATTCTTCTGGGGGAGTCTCTTTATCTTCTGTCACCAATGTTTTTGTCCTGTTTTTAATATATATTTAATAAAGTTTTTTTCTATATGTTTTCTAATCTGTTTCTGATCCCTTCTTTCTATGTGATCGCTTTCCAGTATGACCCTGACATGTTCTATCCTGCTCAATACATGAGATTATGGATTATATCGACTAGACAAACAATCCACAACAGGCAGCGGGGATCAGACGTCCCATCATCTGCAGATATTGTATATCCCACCGTCTACAGAAATCCTGTAATCCAGCGGCAGCGGACTATCAGAAATATCATCTGTAGAACGAGGCTGAAGATGGTTTCTTATTCAGCAATTTCTTTTTTTTCTGTCTTTTTACAGGTTTAATGACAAAAATAAAAATTACAATAATAAAATATATTGCAGCATGTATGTAATGGCGGTGTGAGATCAGCGGCCCAAAGTCATTTAACCCTTTCAATAACGCCCTTCAGTGCCCACTTTGATGCCCATTTTTGTGCAAGTTTTATAACTTTTATAGCTGCTTTTAAGCATATTCACACCAGGGCTCCTCGCTGCAATATATTTTATTATTGTAATTTTTATTTTTGTCATTAAACCTGTAAAAAACAGAAAAAAAGAAATTGCTGAATAACAAAACTGACAAATAAAAACCAACTTCAGCCTGGTATCTGTAGATCAGCTTCAAATCTAATCACAGCTAGAGCTGAATTCACTATTCTGCTGTCTTCCTGTTAGCTCACAGTTTCCATGACTTGTCATTCTCAGCACATGTACAGATACGTTTACTGAGTGTATAGCGGTAATGATTGTTTGCTGGCACCTCGGAGGCACGTTCACAGGGCACGATGCCTCCTCCCACTGCCCCCGTGCCCCCTCCTGCTGCCCCTGCACCCCCTCCTGCCCCTGCGCCTCCTCCCACTGTCCCTACGCCCCCTCCTGCCCCCACCTGCTTCCCCTGCACCCCCTCCTGCCCTTGCCTGCTGCCCCTGCGCCTCCTCCCGCTGCCCCTGCGCCCCCTCCTGCTGTCCCTCAGCCCCCTCCTGCCCCTGCGCCCCCTCCTGCCCCTCCTGCTGTCCCTCAGCCCCCTCCTGCCCCTGCGCCCCCTCCTGCCCCTGCCTGCTGCCCCTGCGCCTCCTCCCGCTGCCCCTGCGCCCCCTCCTGCTGTCCTTGCGCCCCCTCCTGCCCCCGCCTGCTTCCCCTGCACCCCCTCCTGCTGCCCCTGCGCCCCCTCCTGCTGCCCTTGCGACCCCTCCTGCTGCCACTGCGCCCCCTCCTGCTGCCCCTGTGCCCCCTCCTGCTCCCTCCTGCTTCCCCTGCGCCCCCTCCTGCTTCCCCTGCGCCCCCTCCTGCTTCCCCTGTGCCCCCTCCTTCTCCCTCCTGCAGCCACTGCGCCCCCTCCTGCTGCCCTTGCGCCCCCTCCTGCTGCCACTGCGCCCCCTCCTGCCCCCGACTGCTGCCCCTGCGCCCCTCCTGCTGCTCCTGCGCCCCCTCACAGGGGGGCACAGGGGTAGCAGGAGAGGTGGCGCAGGGGCAGCAGGAGGTGGCGCAGGGGCAGCAGGAGGTGGCGCAGGGGCAGCGGGAGAGGGGAAGGGGCAGCAGGAGGGGGTGCAGGGGCAGCAGAAAGGGGTGCAGGGGCAGCAGGAGGGGGCGCGGGGGCAGCAGAAGGGGGCACGGGGGCAGCAGCAGGGGGCGCAGGGGCAGCAGGAAGGGGCACGGGGGCAGCAGCAGGGGGCGCAGGGGCAGCAGACGGGGGCAGGAGGGGGTGCAGGGGCAGCAAGCGGGGGCAGGAGGGGGCGCAGGGGCAGCAGGAGGGGGCGCGGGGGCAGCAGGAGGGAGCGCGAGGGCAGCAGAAGGAGGCGCAGGGGCAGTAGGAGGGGGCGCAGGGGCAGCAGGAGGGGGGCAGAAGGGGGCGCAGGGGCAGCAGGAGGGGGCGCAGGGGCAGCAGGAGAGGGGGCAGGGGCATCAGGCGGGGGCAGGAAGGGGCGCAGGGGCAGCAGACGGGGGCAGGAGGGGGTGCAGGGGCAGCAAGCGGGGGCAGGAGGGGGCGCAGGGGCAGCAGGAGGGGGCGCGGGGGCAGCAGGAGGGAGCGCGAGGGCAGCAGGAGGGGGGCAGAAGGGGGCGCAGGGGCAGCAGAAGGGGGCGCAGTGGCAGCAGGAGGGGGCGCAGGAGCAGCAGGAGGGGACGCTGGGGCAGCAGGAGGGGGCGCAGGGGCAGCAGGAGGGGGCGCAATGGCAGCAGGAGGGGGCGCAATGGCAGCAGGCGGTGGCAGGAGGGGCAGCAGGAGGGAGCAGGAGAGGGTACAGGGGCAGCAGGAGGGGGTGCGGGGGCAGCAGAAGGGGGGGCAGGGACAGCAGAAGGGGGGGCAGTGGCAGCAGGAGGGGGTGCAGGGGCAGTAGGAGGGGGCCCAGGAGCGGCAGGAGGGGGCGCAGGGGCAGCAGGAGGGGGCGCAGGAGGGGGGCAGGAGGGGCGCAGGGGCAGCAGGAGGGAGCGCAGGGGCAGCAGTAGGGGGCAGGAGGGGGCGAAGTGGCAGCAGGAGGGGGCACAGGGGCAGCAGAAGGGGGGGCAGGGGCAGCAGGAGGGGGCACAGGGGCAGCAGAAGGGGGGGCAGGGGCAGCAGTAGGGGGCAGGAGGGGGCACAGGGGCAGCAGAAGGGGGGGCAGGGGCAGCAGAAAGGGGTGCAGGGGCAGCAGGAGGGGGCACGGGGGCAGCAGCAGGGGGCGCAGGGGCAGCAGGAAGGGGCACGGGGGCAGCAGCAGGGGGCGCAGGGGCAGCAGGAGGGGGCGCAGGGGCAGCAGGCGGGGGCAGGAGGGGGCGCAATGGCAGCAGGAGGGGGCGCAATGGCATCAGGCGGGGGCAGGAAGGGGCGCAGGGGCAGCAGACGGGGGCAGGAGGGGGTGCAGGGGCAGCAAGCGGGGGCAGGAGTGGGCGCGGGGGCAGCAGGAGGGAGCGCGGGGGCAGCAGGAGGGGGCGCAGGGGCAGCAGGAGGGGGCGCTGGGGCAGCAGGAGGGGGCGCTGGGGCAGCAGGAGGGGGCGCAGGGGCAGCAGGCGGGGCAGGAGGGGGCGCAATGGCAGCAGGAGGGGGCGCAATGGCAGCAGGCGGTGGCAGGAGGGGCAGCAGGAGGGAGCAGGAGAGGGTACAGGGGCAGCAGGAGGGGGTGCGGGGGCAGCAGAAGGGGGGGCAGGGACAGCAGAAGGGGGGGCAGTGGCAGCAGGAGGGGGTGCAGGGGCAGTAGGAGGGGGCCCAGGAGCGGCAGGAGGGGGCGCAGGGGCAGCAGGAGGTGGCGCAGGAGGGAGCGCAGGGGCAGCAGTAGGGGGCAGGAGGGGGCAGGAGGGGGCGAAGTGGCAGCAGGAGGGGGGCAGGGGCAGCAGTAGGGGGCAGGAGGGGGCACAGGGGCAGCAGAAGGGGGGGCAGAGGCAGCAGTAGGGGGCACGGGGGCAGCAGCAGGTGGCACAGAGGTAGCAGGAGGGGGCGCGGAGGCAGCAGAAGGGGGCGCTGGGACAGCAGAAGGGGGCACGTGGGCAGCAGCAGGGGGCGCTGCACCCTCCTGCTGCCCCTGCTGCCCCTGCACCCCCTCCTGCTGCCCCTGCACCCCCTCCTGCTGCCCCTGCACCCCCTCCTGCTGCCGCCGTGCCCCCTCCTGCTGCTTCTGTGCCCCCTCCTGCTGCCCCCTCTTGCTGCCCCTGCGACCCCTCCTGCTGCCCCCGCGCCCCCTGGGGCCGTGGGGTACTCGGTAGCCCAGCCGGGCCTTTTCTATTGGGGTAGTCACGGTGGCAGTGACCCGGTCCATGGCCCAGGGCGGTCAAATAAAGAAAAGTGTCAATTGGGGAATAAAGTGTTTGGGGATAATGTTTGTGATGCCACCTGTGGTATGCGGCTATATGGAGCCGCTGCTGCGGTGCTGATCCTCTGGAGCTGATGGTGACGCAGCAGAGTTGGTTCAGCTCTCCACAGGCAGAGCTTAGCTCCAGGGCAGGATATGAAGATTGATGAGGCTGATGTTGGTGGTGTAGTGCAGGGCAGGTGGTGCAGCAATTAGTCAAGGACACAGTGAGGTGCAGTCTTCAAGTATTTACTCACAGTTATCAAGATGCTCCAGATTATAACCACCCACATTGTCCTGTGATCCAGCCAACTCTCAGATAACTTGGGTGCACTTGATCGGGACCCCTTTCTGTGTACCTTCCCAGGTTGTCTCTGCGCTGGCTCTCGCCCTCCTGCCCTGCGCCTCACACACAGTGTCCCGAGCCAGTGGCCGCAGGCCTTGTCGGGCGTCTGTCCCCTTGGTCCTATATGGCCACCTTTTCAGCGAATGTGTGTGGATTGTGGCTATGGCACATGAAGATACCGCAACCTCCGGTTTGCTAGCTGAGCCTTAAAGTCCTCCACTAGTCTGGGGCCGGTTCCCTCCTGCGGGCCTGATCCCTCCACGGTCAGCCTGAACTCTGGCGCACAGGTGGCCTCTGCACTTGCCGTGCCCGTAGGATCCCTTCTATCTCTGGAGCCCCTCTTACTGCTCCGGTCTTCTCTCCTCTCTCTCCTCCTGGGCCCCCGCGCCTCCATCTGCCCTTGCATGCTTCCCCTGCGTCCCCTCCTGCCCCGCCTGCTTCCCCTGCGCCCCCTCCTGCCTCCGCATGCTTCCCATGCACCCCCTCCTGCTTCCCCTGCGCCCCCTCCTGCCCCTGCCTACTTCCCCTGGGCCCCCTACTGCCCCCTCCTGCTTCCCCTGCACCCCCTCCTGCTTCCCCTGCGCCCCCTCCTGACCCTGCCTGCTGCCTCTGCGCCCCCTCCTCCACCCTCCTGCTGCCACTGCGCCCCCTCCTGCCCCCGCCTGCTGCCACTGTGACGCGCCCCCGGGGCCGTGGGGTACTCGGCAGCCGGGCCTCCGGTTGCTGGGGGATATCACGGTGGCTGGCCCGGTCCGTGACCCAGGGCGGTCAGTAAAAAGGGGAATATTTATAGGGGATTTAAGTGTTCGTGACGCCACCTGCGGATTGCGGCCAAAGGGAGTCGCCGCTGCGGAGCAGTCCTCTGGAGCTGGTGTTGCGGCTGCAGGGATGGTGTGGCTCTCCACAGGTAAAGCTAGCTCCAGGGCAGCGTGAGGTGGTGTGGGTTGCGCTGAGTGTTGTAGTGCAGGGAGGGAACGGTGGCGCAGATCAAAGAATGGATGGAGGCAGTACGGTGCAGTCATCCAAGTTTTTACTCACAGTTCTTATGACAGTTCCACTGGTGTACTGTACAGGTGCCAGCCTCCCACGTCGCGCTGCGTTCACCAAGCAGGGGTTCAGCACTTCCTCAGGTAGATCAGGGGTACCTGGCAGAACCCCACTTTCTTGTGTTCCTAGCTAGACTGTCTTCACGCTGGGTCTTTCTCCCTCCTGCCCTGCGCTTCCCCACTCTCAATCCTGCTCGGGTGCTCTGAAGTCCCTCCTGTGCGTCGGAGTTCACAGACCTGCTTGACCCTCCTGGGGATTAGAATGCAGCTTCGGCAACCGACTATATAAGCCAGAAGCCTCCGTTTTTTCCAGCCGGGACTTGAAGTACACAGCTGGTTCAGGGGACGGTCCCCTTCCTGCGGCCTACGATCCCTCTGTCTTCTGACAGATGCGGGGCGTACGGGTGCTGTCCTGCACTCGCCGTACCCCCTGGGATCCCTTCAACAGAATGGAGCCTACTCCCTGCTCCCCTCCTGGGCCTCTGACACTAGGCCCTACTTGTGGAGCAGAGCTCCTACTGAGACTCTGCTCCCGGACTGTTCTTCTGAACTGTCCTACCGAACTCTACTCATCTATCTGCCACCCTAAGATGGCTTCCCTATTTATATACCTACCACTATGGTGCTCCCCTAACTACTTCCTCCACCAACACCCACTACTGGTTCCCCCCTACCTTTGGGTTCCCCCCACTCCAGCCAGGGTCAGGGCTCAGCAGAAAACATACATTGCATCTTGCCCCCCCCAGCCTGCCTGGAGCAGTGTAGTGTTGGATGCAGGTGTTGGGGTTCCGGGCAGCACTCCCTCCTTACCTGAGAGAAGGAGATACCACACCTCTGGGTGAGGTGCAGTACCTCTGTGGCGACTGAACCCTCAGGGGCGCCACAACTGCGCCCCCTCCTTCCCCCACCTGCTGCCTTTACGCCCCCTCCTGCCCCTGCGCCCCCTCCTGCTGTTTCTGCGCCCCCTCCTGCTTCCCATGCACCCCCTCCTGCTGCCACTGCGCCCCCTCCTGCTGCCCCTGCGCCCCCTCCTGCTGCCCCTGCGCCCATTCCTGCTGCCCCTGCGCCCCCTTCTGCCCCCCACATGCTGCCACTGCGCCCCCTCCTGCTGCTCTTTCGCCCCCTCCTGCTGCCCCTGCGCCCCCACCCACTGCCCCTGCACCCCCTCCTGCCCCTGCGCCCCCTCCCGCTGTCCCTGCACCCCCTCCTGCTGCACCTGTGCCCCCTCCTGCTGCCCCTGCACCACCTCCTGCTGCCCCTGCGCCCTCTCCTGCTGCCCCTATGCCCCCTCCTGCTGCCCCTGCACCCCCTTCTGCCCCCCTCCTGCTGCCCCTGCGCCCCCTCCTGCTGCCCCTACACCCCCTTCTGCTGCCCCTGCGCTTCCTCCTGCTGTCCCCACCTGCTGCCCCCGCGCCTCCTCCTGCTGCTCCTGCGCCCCCTCTTGCCCCCTTCTGCTGTCCGTGCGCCCCCTCTTGCTGTCCCTGCGCCCCCTCCTGCTGCCCCTGTACCCTCTCCTGCCCCCTCCTGCTGCCCCTGCGCCCCCTCCTGCTGCCCCTGCACCCCCTCCTGCTGCCCCTGCTCCCCCTCCTGCTGCCACTGCGCCCCCTTCTGCCCCTGCCTGCTGCCCCTGCGCCCTCTTCTGCTGCCCATGCGCCATGTGGGGGGTCCCGTCCAAAACAAACCCCCAACGTAGGCCCCGGGCGTGGCTGCAGGGCATAGTTGATCCACTCGTTGGACCAGGTCTTCGGCCACGCCAAACGGGTTTTTGTTCAATGGTCTGTAAAACCAACAACAAGCACCTTAAGAAGCGCTAACTTTTTACATATACACCGCGTGCAGAATTATTAGGCAAATGTGTATTTTGATCCCATGATACGTTTTATACATGTTGTCCTACTCCAAGCTGCATAGTCTTGAGAGCCAACTACCAATGAAGTAAATCTGGTGATGTGCATCTCTGTAATGAGGAGGGGTGTTGACTAATGACATCATCACCCTATATAAGGTGTGCTTAATTATAAGGCAACTTCCTTTCCTTTGGCAAAATGGGTCAGAAGAGAGATTTGACGGCTCTGAAAAGTCCAAAATTGTGAGATGTCTTGCAGAGGGATGCAGCAGTCTTGACATTTCCAAACTTTTGAATCGTGATCACCGAACAATCAAGCGTTTCATGGCAAATAGCCAACAGGGTCGCAAGAAGCGTGCTGGCCAAAAAAGGCGCAAAATAACTGCCCATGAATTGAGGAAAATCAAGCGTGAAGCTGCCAAGATGCCATTCGCCACCAGTTTTGCCATATTTCAGAGCTTCAACGTTACTGGAGTATCAAAAAGCACAAGGTGTGCGATACTCAGGGACATGGCCAAGGTAAGAAAGGCTGAAAAACCACCACCTCTGAACAAGAAATGTAGCACCCCGAGGGCTCGGCTGCTACAGGGGTATTGCACCTCAAACCAGAGGTGTGATATTCCACTCCCGGGTAAGGATGGAGTGTGGACCAGGACTCAGTAAGCTGCATGCACCACACACACCCCATTTCCGAGGGACAGCTCAACGGTGCTCCCACGAGACGAGTGCAGGCACGACAGCATCTGTCCCTGGCTGGAGTGGGGAGGGGGAGGAAAACCCAGTGGTGTAGGAGCAGATAGGGGTGGGTCTCTGGGCATAGGTAGGAGCTCATTGGTTGCTAGTCACCTGGGCTCGGGTGTTAGAGGGAGGTATATAAGGTGGGCACCATCTTAGAACAGAGTTCAGTCCAGTCCAGGAGAGGAGCTCAGCCAGAGAGGGCTGACAGGGAGCTGTGGCTCAGTCTGGGCCCAGCTCCAGAGGCAGGCCTGGAGTGGAGGCCAGAAACAGCAGAAAGAGAGAAGAGAAGGAGCGGAAAGGAAAGGAAAGTAAGAAAGGAACTGGAACAGAGGAGAAAGGAAGCAAGGAACACAGAGAAAGGCCCAGAGACACGAGTAAAGAAGGAACCCCATATGCCCAGGAGATACAGGGTGAAGGGTTGGCAGAGCAGGGTACCGGAACCCAAATTGGTGGAGGCGACTAATCCTCAGCCAAAACCGGAGGTTGTGACCCCATCTTGGTGTGACCCCTCACTACATCCACCAGAAAAGCATACCACATAGGGTCAGGGAAACCGGAGAGAGGTTTCGCCAACAGAAGGCCCGAGGAAGCTGGACAAAGGTGGGTCACTGGTGGGGACGGCCAGAGAAGGGAGCCCTGTGCCACGCTCTGGAATTGCCTGGGAGTTGACCGAGTCCCTCACCTGGTGGACGCAGCATGACTCGGGCGGTCCTACCTGTGCACAAGTGACCTGATAAAGAACTGTGAGTAAAGCATTGAAAACTGCAACCACACGCCTCTGTGTTTCATCGCCGCAGCAGCACCATTAGTATTGGGACGCCCACACCATCACTACCATCATCTACTCTAGCTGCCCTGAGGCAATACTTCTCCCGTGGGGAGTTATCCCAATCTTGGCTGCGCATATAACATCAGCCTCAGCGGTCTGCAGCACAGCGGCGGTCCCCACTGACCGCAATCCACGGGTGGTGTAGTCGGATAATTACAATACAACTAGACTGCCACTGGTTTGACCACCCTGGGCACGGACCGGGTCGCTGCCACACGGAGACTACAACCCCCAGCATCCCACCAGCGATCCGGCTCCGGGTATCCCCTGCACAGCACAGGCCCAGGGGGCGCGTCAGAAACATAAGATAAAACCTCAAGAATGGGCCAAGAAATATCTTAAGACTGATTTTTCAAAGGTTTTATGGACTGATGAAATGAGAGTGACTCTTGATGGGCCAGAGACTGGATCAGTAAAGGGCAGAGAGCTCCACTCCGACTCAGACACCAGCAAGGTGGAGGTGGGGTACTGGTATGGGCCGGTATCATCAAAGATGAACTTGTGGGACCTTTTCGGGTTGAGGATGGAGTGAAGCTCAACTCCCAGACCTACTGCCAGTTTCTGGAAGACAACTTCTTCAAGCAGTGGTACAGGAAGAAGTCAGTATCGTTCAAGAAAAACATGATTTTCATGCAGGACAATGCTTCATCACATGCATCCAACTACTCCACAGCGTGGCTGTCCAGTAAAGGTCTAAAAGAAGAAAAAATAATGACATGGCCCCCTTGTTCACCTGATCGGAACCCCATAGAGAACCTGTGGTCCATCATAAAATGTGAGATCTACAGGGAGGGAAAACAGTACACCTCTAGGAGCAGTGTCTGGGAGGCTGTGGTGAGATCTACAGGGAGGGAAAACAGTACACCTCTGGGAGCAGTGTCTGGGAGGCTGTGGTGGCTGCTGCACGCAATGTTGATCGAAAACAGATCAAGAAACTGACAGAATCTATGGATGGAGGCTGTTGAGGGTCATCATAAAGAAAGGTGGCTATATTCATCACTAATTGTTTTGTTTTTGCATGTCAGAAATGTTTATTTCTATATTTTGTGCACTGATATTGGTTTACGTGGTGAAAATAAACAAGTGAGATGGGATTATATTTGGTTTTTATTAAGTTGCCTAATAATTCTGCACAGTAATAGTTACCTGCACAAACAGATATCCTCCTAAGATAGCCAAATCAAAAAAATCACACTCCAACTTCCAAAAATATTAAGCTTGGATATTTATGAGTCTTTTGGGTTGATTGAGAACATAGATGTTGATCAATAATAAAAATAATCCTCTAAAATACAACTTGCCTAATAATTCTGCACACAGTGTAAGTTTTTGGGTTAATCACCGTCCTTAACCAGCAGCGTCTCTTTTCTTTAAACCTGGTACACACAAAACAAACAAAAACTTTTCACACAAGGATTATACCAGTTCCATTCCTGGTAACTATATACAGTTTTCTGATCATAAGTTCAGTTCAGTAGTGGTGCTCCCTCCGGGGAAGCATTTGTTCACCACTGTATGGCCCTGCCGGGTCATCAGCCTCCGATGGCGGGGATGCGTTCTTCTCCTGTTCCACACTACGCACATGTAGAGCGTACCACCCCTGTTCTCCATGGTGACGGGTGTAGGTGACCGTCTCCAGGTTATAGATCCCGTCCCGGGTGTCCCTGCTGTAGGTGGGACTCCAAATCGCGGTGGTTTAAGAAGAGGTCCATGGCTACTTGAGGCTCTCAAATGAAGCCCCAACCTCCTTCGAGATCAAACTTGACCACGGTTCCCTCGGCGCGGGGACTGGATTTGGTGGGATTGGCTTTGCAGGCCGGGTTCTTAGCCTTCATGTTGCGGGCCTCCATCGCCTCCCAACGCACTCGACGTTCCCGCCGCTCCTCCTCCAGGTTTAGGACTTCTCGCCGACAATACTGGTGGTTGGGTCCCGGGTAGTACTCCCTCCTTACCTGAGAGTGGGGTACCACACCTCTGGGTGAGATGTAACACCTCTGTGGCAACTGGACCCGCCGGGGCGCCACACCCCTGCGCCCCTCCTGCTGCTTCTGTGCCCCCCACCTGCTGCAACTGCACCCCCCCTGCTGCCCCTGCAATCTCTCCTGCTGCCCCCACGTCCCCTCTTGCTGCTCCCTCTTGCTGCACCTGCGCCCACTCCTGCTGCTTCTGTGCCCCCTCCTGCTGCCCTCGCGCCCCCTCCTGCTGACCCTATGCCCACTCCCACTGCCCCCGCGCCCCCTCCTGCTGCTCCTGCACTTCCTCCTGCCCCACCTGCTCCCCCTCCTGCTGCCCTGCGCCCACTCCTGCTGTCCCAGCGCCCCCTCCTGCTGCCCCCGCACCCCCTCCTGCTGCCCCCTCTTGCCTCCCTTGCGCCCCCTCCTGCTGCCCCCGCTCCCCCTCCTGCCCCGCCTACGCTTACTACTGCTGCTTTTGCACCCCCTCCCGCTGCCCCCGCGCCCCCTCCTGCTGCCTCCGTGCCCCCTCTTGCCGCCCCCGCGCCCCCTCCTGCCTCGCCTGCTACCCCCTGCGCTTCCTACTGCTGCTTCTGTGCCCCCTCCTGCTGCCCCCACGCCTCCTCCTGCCCCCATGCCCCTCCTGCTGCCCCTGCTCCCCCTCTTGTTGCCCCTGCGCCCCCTCCCACTGCCCCCGCGCCCCCTCCTGCCGCCGCTGTGCCCCCTCCTGCTGCTACTGCCGCCCCTGTGCCCCCTCCTGCGCCCCCTCTTGCTGCCCCCGCCCGCGCCCACACGTAACACAATGCAGCACATTAGAGTAATTGTCTGGGCCTCGGGTGACACAGGGATTTCATATCATATCCTGCCCGGGGCGCAGACACCTGATCCCGCCGGCCACACTGCAGCCGCACCGCCTTTCACCAGCACAATGACACCAGCACAGCGGCCCCCAGAGCGTCCCCAGGGCCGGCACCTCATTATCCCGGCGGGGTCAGGTTCCCCGGGAAGCTCGTTATACACCGAGAATCCGCCGCTGACCTCGGCGACATATGGCGGCCGGGGAAACCGAGAGCTTTCATTAAGTATTGCAGTCTTCATATTGGCCACTAGATGTCAGCACCAGAGACCTGCAGGTGGCAGGCGCTGTCCAGTCCTGAGCCCTCCAGTGCTGCCCTGATTGGACGGGGCAGGACACACCCCTGAGTGGTAACGCCCACTTGTCAATGTATTCATACATTTCCAGGAGGAATAACAGAGGGACCAGGCAGAGTGAAGAATATTTACTTAAGTGGTCATAAGGGATGACGCCCCCATAAAGCAGCAGGAGGACCTGGGGATGAGGGGGCGCAGTCAGTCCGGCCCCACTCTTTGCACCATTGTATCTTGTGTTCTATACTCCAATCACATCCAAAGCTGCATCTAAACTTCTCTTAGCTGCCATTAGCTCACAGATAATCCCTTGTGAAATCCCAAGTGTTGTGAAAATCCATTTTCTCTGCACCTTTCAGTAAACTTATGTCTGATCCTCCACTCACATCCAAAGCTGCATCCACAATTGTCTTGGCTGCCGTCAAGGTTGAGAAAAAACATTAATATGAGAATCCTGCGCGATGTGACCGTTCACCTTCCCCTACACCCGACAGATCTTACCCTCTAGTTACATCCAAAGCTGCATACACAGGAGAGAATAAAAAGCCTGGATGCAGCTTTAGATGTGATTAGAGCATAAAATATGGTATTGCTCAAGATTACTGTGAGACAAGTAAAGCCTGGATGCAGCTTTGGTTGTGATTGGAGTAAGAGATGAAATATCTCAAGATCATTGTCAGATAGGTAAAGAATAGATGCAGCTTTAGATCTGATTGGAGTAAGAGACATAACTGGATGGATGCAGCTTTGGATGCGATTGGAGTAGGAGATACGATATAGTTCAGGATCAGTGTGCATCTTTGGACGTGGTTGGAGTAGAAGCTATACTATTGCTCAAGAGTATTGTGTGATAGGTAAAGCCTGGATGCAGCTTTGGGTGTGATTAGAGTAAGAGATGAAATATCTCAAGATCAATGTCAGATAGGTAAAGACTAGATGCAGCTTTGCATGTGATTGGTGTAGGAGGTATGATATAGTTCAAGATCAATGTGCCGCAAGCATGCATACAGCTTTGGGTGTGATTGGAGTGTAAGAGGTGAAATAATTTAAGATCAGTATTAGTTAACTATGGATGCAGCTTTGGGTGCGATTGGAGTGTGACATTTGCTTTGAGCATCAGCGGGGTCTTCTCTGTGCCCCCTGGATCGGCTGTGATCGACACTGGTCTGACTTTCCGCAGGGGCAGACGCCGTGTGTGACCTGCGCCCCCTGGTGGTGATTCCTTCCATTGCAGCCTGCCCCCTGGTGGTGAGTCCTTCCATTGCAGCCTGCCCCCTGGTGGTGAGTCCTTCCATTGCAGCTTGCCCCCTGGTGGTGAGTCCTTCCATTGCAGCCTGTCCCCTGGTGGTGAGTCCTTCCATTGCAGCCTGCCCCCTGGTGGTGAGTCCTTCCATTGCAGCTTGCCCCCTGGTGGTGAGTCCTTCCATTGCAGCTTGCCCCCTGGTGGTGAGTCCTTCCATTGCAGCCTGCCCCCTGGTGGTGAGTCCTTCCATTGCAGCCTGCCCCCTGGTGGTGAGTCCTTCCATTGCAGCCTGCCCCCTGGTGGTGAGTCCTTCCATTGCAGCCTGCCCCCTGGTTCTTCCATTACTGTCACCTCACCCGATCCCCGGGTTTAGATGCCGCAGTAGATTGTGCCTCTGCAGTCGGATGCTCTGCTGGACCCCGCCAGGAGCAATGCTCTGCAGACGACCCGCCAGCAGATGGTGAATTTCAGTGAGATGTTGGGGGTTATTGTCCTGCAGCCTGCTGTCACTCTCTGGCATCGCTGGCATTTGTGGTTCTCCAGCACCCAGGAGCCTAATCCGGAGACAATGGAGGCGCAGGTGATGCTCTGCAGGATGTCACCGCCAGCGGTGCGGGGAGGACGGGAGGGACGGCGACAGAGAGAGGAGCCGGGGCAGAGGAGCCGGGGCAGAGGAGCCGGGGAGAGAGGAGCCGGGGAGAGCCGGGGCAGAGGAGCCGGGGAGAGAGGAGCCGGGGCAGAGGAGCCGGGGAGAGAGGAGCCGGGGCAGAGGAGCCGGGGAGAGAGGAGCCGGGGCAGAGGAGCCGGGGAGAGCCGGGGCAGAGGAGCCGGGGAGAGAGGAGCCGGGGAGAGCCGGGGCAGAGGAGCCGGGGAGAGAGGAGCCGGGGCAGAGGAGCCGGGGCAGAGGAGCCGGGGAGAGCCGGGGCAGAGGAGCCGGGGCAGAGGAGCCGGGGCAGAGGAGCCGGGGAGAGAGGAGCCGGGGAGAGCCGGGGCAGAGGAGCCGGGGAGAGAGGAGCCGGGGCAGAGGAGCCGGGGAGAGAGGAGCCGGGGCAGAGGAGCCGGGGAGAGAGGAGCCGGGGCAGAGGAGCCGGGGAGAGCCGGGGCAGAGGAGCCGGGGAGAGAGGAGCCGGGGAGAGCCGGGGCAGAGGAGCCGGGGAGAGAGGAGCCGGGGCAGAGGAGCCGGGGCAGAGGAGCCGGGGAGAGCCGGGGCAGAGGAGCCGGGGAGAGAGGAGCCGGGGCAGAGGAGCCGGGGAGAGAGGAGCCGGGGACAGAGGAGCCGGGGAGAGAGGAGCCGGGGAGAGAGGAGCCGGGGCAGAGGAGCCGGGGAGAGCCGGGGAGAGAGGAGCCGGGGCAGAGGAGCCGGGGAGAGCCGGGGAGAGAGGAGCCGGGGAGAGAGGAGCCGGGGCAGAGGAGCCGGGGAGAGCCGGGGAGAGAGGAGCCGGGGCAGAGGAGCCGGGGAGAGAGGAGCCGGGGATAGCCGGGGCAGAGGACAGAGGAGCCGGGGAGAGAGGAGCCGGGGCAGAGGAGCCGGGGAGAGCCGGGGCAGAGGACAGAGGAGCCGGGGCAGAGGAGCCGGGGAGAGAGGAGCCGGGGCAGAGGAGCCGGGGAGAGCCGGGGCAGAGGAGCCGGGGCAGAGGAGCCGGGGAGAGAGGAGCCGGGGCAGAGGAGCCGGGGAGAGCCGGGGCAGAGGAGCCGGGGCAGAGGAGCCGGGGAGAGAGGAGCCGGGGAGAGAGGAGCCGGGGATAGCCGGGGCAGAGGAGCCGGGGCAGAGGAGCCGGGGAGAGCCGGGGAGAGAGGAGCCGGGGAGAGAGGAGCCGGGGATAGCCGGGGCAGAGGACAGAGGAGCCGGGGAGAGAGGAGCCGGGGAGAGCCGGGGCAGAGGAGCCGGGGAGAGCCGGGGCAGAGGAGCCGGGGAGAGCCGGGGAGAGAGGAGCCGGGGATAGCCGGGGCAGAGGACAGAGGAGCCGGGGAGAGCCGGGGCAGAGGAGCCGGGGAGAGAGGAGCTGGGGAGAGCTGGGGAGAGAGGAGTCGGGGAGAGAGGAGCCGGGGAGAGAGGAGCTGGGGATAGCTGGGGCAGAGGACAGAGGAGCCGGGGAGAGAGGAGCCGGGGAGAGCCAGGGCAGAGGAGCCGGGGAGAGAGGAGCCGGGGCAGAGGAGCCGGGGAGAGCCGGGGCAGAGGAGCCAGGGCAGAGGAGCCGGGGAGAGAGGAGCCGGGGCAGAGGAGCCGGGGCAGAGGAGCCGGGGAGAGCCGGGGCAGAGGAGCCGGGGCAGAGGAGCCGGGGAGAGAGGAGCCGGGGCAGAGGAGCCGGGGAGAGAGGACAGAGGAGCCGGGGCAGAGGACAGAGGAGCCGGGGAGAGCCGGGGCAGAGGAGCCGGGGCAGAGGAGCCGGGGAGAGCCGGGGCAGAGGAGCCGGGGAGAGCCGGGACAGAGGAGCCGGGGAGAGCCGGGGAGAGAGGAGCCGGGGCAGAGGACAGAGGAGCCGGGGCAGAGGACAGAGGAGCCGGGGCAGAGGAGCCGGGGCAGAGGAGCCGGGGCAGAGGACAGAGGAGCCGGGGCAGAGGACAGAGGAGCCGGGGAGAGCCGGGGCAGAGGACAGAGGAGCCGGGGCAGAGGACAGAGGAGCCGGAGACAGAGGAGCCGGGGACAGAGGAGCCGGGACAGAGGAGCCGGAGACAGAGGATAGAGGAGCCGGGGAGAGAGGAGCCGGGGCAGAGGAGCCGGGGAGAGAGGAGCCGGGGAGAGAGGAGCCGGAGACAGAGGAGCCGGAGACAAAGGACAGAGGAGCCAGAGACAGAGGAGCCGGAGACAGAGGACAGAGGAGCCGGAGACAGAGGACAGAGGAGCCGGGGACAGAGGAGCCGGGGACAGAGGAGCCAGGACAGAGGAGCCGGGGATAGAGGAGCCGGGGAGAGAGGAGCCGGGGAGAGAGGAGCCGGGGAGAGAGGAGCCGGGACAGAGGAGCCGGGGATAGAGGAGCCGGGGAGAGAGGAGCCGGGACAGAGGAGCCGGGGAGAGAGGAGCCGGGACAGAGGAGCCAGGACAGAGGAGCCGGGGATAGAGGAGCCGGGACAGAGGAGCCGGGGAGAGAGGAGCCGGGAAGAGAGGAGCCGGGAAGAGAGGAGCCGGGGAGAGAGGAGCCGGGAAGAGAGGAGCCGGGACGGTGGAGCCGGGGACGGAGGAGCCGGGGGCAGAGGACAGAGGAGCCAGGACGGTGGAGCCGGGGAGAGAGGAGCCGGGGAGAGAGGAGCCGGGGACAGAGGAGCCGGGGACAGAGGAGCCGGGGGCAGAGGAGCCGGGGGCAGAGGACAGAGGAGCCAGGACGGTGGAGCCGGGGACGGAGGAGCCGGGGGCAGAGGACAGAGGAGCCGGGGAGAGAGGAGCCGGGGACAGAGGAGCCGGGGAGAGAGGAGCCGGGGACAGAGGAGCCGGGGACAGAGGAGCCGGGGGCAGAGGACAGAGGAGCCAGGACGGTGGAGCCGGGGAGAGAGGAGCCGGGGAGAGAGGAGCCGGGGAGAGAGGAGCCGGGGACAGAGGAGCCGGGGACAGAGGAGCCGGGGAGAGAGGAGCCGGGGGCAGAGGACAGAGGAGCCAGGAAGGTGGAGCCGGGGACGGAGGAGCCGGGGGCAGAGGACAGAGGAGCCGGGGAGAGAGGAGCCGGGGACAGAGGAGCCGGGGACAGAGGAGCCGGGGACAGAGGAGCCAGGACAGAGGAGCCAGGGAGAGAGGAGCCAGGACGGTGGAGCCGGGGACGGAGGAGCCGGGGGCAGAGGACAGAGGAGCCAGGACGGTGGAGCCGGGGACGGAGGAGCCGGGGAGAGAGGAGCCGGGGAGAGAGGAGCCGGGGAGAGAGGAGCCGGGGACGGAGGAGCCGGGGTCAGAGGACAGAGGAGCCAGGACGGTGGAGCCGGGGAGAGAGGAGCCGGGGAGAGAGGAGCCGGGGACAGAGGAGCCGGGGAGAGAGGAGTCGGGGAGAGAGGAGCCGGGGAGAGAGGAGCCGGGGAGAGAGGAGCCGGGGAGAGAGGAGCCGGGGAGAGAGGAGCCGGGGACAGAGGAGCCGGGGAGAGAGGAGCCGAGGAGAGAGGAGCCGGGGACAGAGGACAGAGGAGCCGGGGACAGAGGAGCCGGGGACAGAGGACAGAGGAGTCTCACAGGTGGCAGCACAGCGGCTGGCATGGCAGCAGGAGGCAGGTAATGGGATGCTCTGCAGAGCCCGGGGCAGCTGGGGGCACAGGGTATAGCAGGGGAGTCTGAAGCAGAAAGGTGTAATATATAGTGCAATGTTCTGCAGAGATCTGGGGCATGTCAGTGAGGGGCACAGGGTATAGGAAGGGGGTCTGCAGCAGAAAGGTGTAATATTTGGTGCAATGCTCTGCAGAGCTCTGAGGCATCTGGTTGTGGTGGGCACAGGTTATAGGAGGGGGGTCTGCAGCAGAAACGTAATATATGGTGCGATGTTCTGCAGAGCTCTGGGCAATCTGTCTGTGGGGGGCACAGTTTATAGGAGGTGGGTCTGCAGCAGGAAGTGCATGTAATATATGGTGCAATGGTCTGCAGAAGTGGGGGGCTTCTAATCATTTTCTGGGGGGGTCAAAATAGGGGTAATAAGTAGGGGGCATCAGACCGCAAAGAGTTAAGTGCAGGTAATGTTTGGTGCAATGCTCTGCAGAGCCTTGGGGCATCTGTGTGTGGGGAAGGGGGCACAGACATGGGCAGGTTATAGGGTGGTCTGCAGGAGAATTGTGCTTGTAATATATGGTGCAATGGTCTGCAGAAGTGGGGGGCTTCTAACCATTTTCTAGGGTAGTAAAGAAAAGGGCCAGTAAGTAGAGGGGGGGGGGGGGGCATCAGACCACAGAGGGGCTAAGTGCAAGTAATGTCAGGTGCAATGTTCTGCAGATTCTTGGTGCACTCATTACAGACTTGGGGGGGGGGGCTTCTAACCATTTTTTGGGATAGTCAAAAATAGTTGTTATAAGTGAGGGGGGGGGGGGGGGTGCCAGACCACAAGTGCAGGTTGTGTCTGGTGCAATGCTCTGCAGAGCCCTTGCACACAGTATATACTGCACTGCGATTTGAGTGCAATGCTCTGCAGATTGGTTTACATTCATAGGTCTCCCATTTCCTCCGATCAATTGCATTAAAATACAGGTGTGATGCTCTGCAGGTGAAGTGTATAACACGGCCTGCTTGCTGTCAGTGAATGGAATCGCTCTTGTTTCTGCCGATCCTTCTCACAGCTGCAGGTTTGTTACAATGTGTCAGCGGATTTGTGTTCACTGACAGCAATCGGAGGTGGGAAGAAGTCAAGGAAAAAGTAACATAAAAAGTTTCTGGGAAAGTTTTTTTTTTTTTTTTTCTGCTCTGCTTCCTCCGCAGCTGTGAGTGACGGCGGTGACTCTGCGGTGACTCTGCGGTGACTCTGCGGTGATCCGTCTGCGCAGGACACTGATAAGAGGGATCAGGTCCCTCAGGAGCTGCAATCTAACACCGGCTCTGAGGATGTGAAATATTGATCAGCCGCAGTCTGCGACATGTCGCGCAGCCCGGGGGAGAGCAGGGGGCTCCCCCTCTACAACCGCTACACGGCGCCCCCGACCCCGGATCCCCTGCATTACTCATCTGTGGCCCTCAGCGTGGACCCCCCCTTAAACAATGGCTCCGGGACCCCCTGCTCTGCGCAGCAAGACCCCACGCTGCAGGTGAGCAGCCCGAGTGGGGGCGCCAAGGACACCCACGCGGAATATTCCCCCAAGTGCTTCTACCGCCACTACCTGACCCGCACCAGCATGCAGGGCGACATCTACAACTTCCTGGAGAGACCCAGCGGATGGCGCTGCTTCATCTACCACTTCAGCGTGTGAGTACCGGCCGGCGGGGGCAGTGGGGGGTCTGCAGGTGGGCCCCCCACCACTAGCTAGCCAACATCCATTATTTATACACAGGTGCATCAGAGAGGACTTTATCAGGTGCAGATTTTATCACCTTTGGCAGAGCTAAGTTTTCCACATGTCTTTTTTTTACATGCGGCAGAGCTGACTTTTTTTTTACATGTAGTAGAGCTGATTTTATCAGAAGTAGCAGAACTGAATTTGTCAACTGTAACAGTGCAGCTTTTTTGTACCTTACAGTTGAGCTGAATTTGTCACATGTAGTAGTATTTATTTTTTTACATGTAGTGATGAGTTTGTAGTGATGTAGCAGAGCTGTTTTTTTTGGTACCTTGTAGCAGAGCTGAGTTTTTTAACATGTAGTAGAGCAGAGTCTACTACAAAGACTAATTTTATCTGATATAGCAGAGCTGATTTTTTTTTACATGTAGTAGAGCCGATTTTATAAGAGGTAGCAGAGCTGAATTTGTCAGCAGCTTTTTTTTTGTACCTCGTAGTTGAGCTGAATTCGTCACATGTAGCAATGCTTATTTTTATTACACATAGTGCTGAGTTTCTCAGAAGTAGCAGAGCTCAGTTTTTACATGTAGTAGAGCTGATTTTATCCGAGGTAGCAGAGCTAAATTTGCCACATAAAGTGATACTAAATTTGTCAATGTAGCAAAGCTGATTTTTTTTTTTTGTACCTTGTAGCAGAGCTGAGTTTGTCACGTCATAAGACTAATTTTATCTGATGTAGCAGAGCTGATTTCTTTACATAGACAGCTGAGTTTGTCAGATGTAGTAGAGCTGAGCTTTTACATGTAGTAGAGTTGATTTTTATCAGAAGTAGCAGAGCTGAATTTGTCACATCATAAGACTAAACTTGTCTGATGTAGCAGAGCTGATTCTTTTTGTATCTTGTAGCAGACTGAGTTTGTCAGATGTAGCAGAGCTGAGTTTTTACGTGTAGTAGAGCTGCATCAGAGAGGACTTTATCAGGTGAAGATTTTATCACATGTAGCAAAGCTAAGTTTGCCCCATGTCTTATGTTTTACATGCAGCAGAGCTGACTTTTTTACATGTAGTAGAGATGATTTTATCATAGGTAGCAGAGCTGAATTTGTCACATAAAGTGATATTAAATTTGTCAGATGCAGCAGAGCTGAGTTTTTTTTTACCTTGTTTGAGCTGAGTTTGTCAGATGTAGCAGAGCTGAGTTTTTTTTACCTTGTTTGAGCTGAGTTTGTCAGATGTAGCAGAGCTGATGTTTTTTTAACCTTGTTTGAGCTGAGTTTGTCAGATATAGCAGAGCTGAGTTTTTTACCTTGTTTGAGCTGAGTTTGTCAGATATAGCAGAGCTGAGTTTTTTACCTTGTTTGAGCTGAGTTTGTCAGATGTAGCAGAGCTGAGTTTTTCACCTTGTTTGAGCTGAGTTTTTTTGTATCTTGTTAGAGCTGAGTTTGTCAGATGCAGCAGAGCTGAGTTTTTTGTACCTTGTTTGAGCTGAGTTTGTCAGATGTAGCAGAGCTGAGTTTTTTGTACCTTGTTTGAGCTGAGTTTGTCAGATGTAGCAGAGCTGAGTTTTTTGTACCTTGTCTGAGCTGAGTTTGTCAGATGCAGCAGAGCTGATTTTTTTGTACCTTGTTTGAGCTGAGTTTGTCAGATGTAGCAGAGCTGAGTTTTTTGTACCTTGTTTGAGCTGAGTTTGTCAGATGTAGCAGAGCTGAGTTTTTTGTACCTTGTCTGAGCTGAGTTTGTCAGATGTAGCAGAGCTGAGTTTTTTGTACCTTGTCTGAGCTGAGTTTGTCAGATGTAGCAGAGCTGAGTTTTTTTGTACCTTGTTTGAGCTGAGTTTGTCAGATGTAGCAGAGCTGAGTTTTTTGTACCTTGTCTGAGCTGAGTTTGTCAGATATAGCAGAGCTGAGTTTTTTGTACCTTGTTTGAGCTGAGTTTGTCAGATGCAGCAGAGCTGAGTTTTTTTTTACCTTGTTTGAGCTGAGTTTGTCAGATGTAGCAGAGCTGAGTTTTTTTGTACCTTGTCTGAGCTGAGTTTGTCAGATGTAGCAGAGCTGAGTTTTTTGTACCTTGTCTGAGCTGAGTTTGTCAGATATAGCAGAGCTGAGTTTTTTGTACCTTGTCTGAGCTGAGTTTGTCAGATGTAGCAGAGCTGAGTTTTTTGTACCTTGTTTGAGCTGAGTTTGTCAGATGTAGCAGAGCTGAGTTTTTTTGTACCTTGTCTGAGCTGAGTTTGTCAGATGTAGCAGAGCTGAGTTTATCTACTCGTTGCTGCTTCCCATCTCCGTTAGACACTAACCCCATGGCGGTAAGTGACCGCCTCGATGCTGACGGCAGCGCGCCACCTTGCTGACACTTCCCTACGTTTGTCCATTTCTTAGTATCTTGTCCGCTTCACTTTTTTCTCTATTTCCAAACTCAAAGTTTTCTTTTCTGTGCTAAAGGATGAACTCTATTGTTTTCTGTTATCAGCCATTACAGTCAGTCGCTGTTGTGCTGATCAATGGGATGAATGACAAGAAATTCCAAAATATTAGCTGCTTGTATAATGACGCTGCCGTACCTTTAAATCACCTGAGATGGGTCAGAAGACTTTATCACTGGGGGGGGGGATCCGTGAGCCGAGACCCCAGAATATCGCCTGACAGTAATGTCTCTTCAGCTTAAAAGTATATAAATAATGATGTTGATGGGGGGTCGAAGGGGGACAGAGCACGCTGGAAATCTGCGGCCCCTTTATCTAATAATAGCGGGGTCTCATCTCATGGATGCTCCCCCCCCCCCCCCCCATCTATGACATTTTGTAACCCATTTCAATCATTTGTTCTTTTTTTTTTAAAGCTGTACATATCCAATAATTCACTCCATCCTCTCTTTAAATACACATACACAGAGTAACAGTCTCATATACACGTGGATGCAGCCTGCAGTGTAAAGCATGGAGGGTTGTCCTACAAGATGCTGTAGTTTTGCTTACGATCACTTTAATGTTCAAAAAGGTCTGGGAAAAAAAATGCTGCAAAGTAAAAAGCTTCCAGATATAAAAGGGTTAATGATTAATTTCTATATGAATTGATAAAGAATGAACTATTAACACTATAATTTCTGGAAGCTCCTTGCCCTGCCCCCCACCCCCTATAGCTCCATCAGCAGTCGACCTCCGTCCAGGATTTTGTGATGGTTACTTGCCAAGTTTTGGGATCGGCCTCTCTTTCGAGGACAGGGGCTCGGTAATCCCTGCGTGTGGATAAGCCGTGTCAGCGCTGCAGATGTTGCGGTGAGTGGCCGAGATAATCTGCGGCTTTATCCTCGCGATGTGCGGCTGAGGATAATATCAGCTCCCCCGAGGGCTCCACATGGCATCTGACAACAGCGCCCCCCGCTGATCTCTACCTCTTAGGTGAGGACATCAGCAGACCCTCTTGTTTTTCACTCAGCTTTCCAAATTTACAACTCCCAGCGTTCCTGGGAGGAGCTCCCTATATACAGAGATACATGATAAGATTCTGTCTGCAGTCACCACTAGGGGGAGCTCCCTGTATACAGAGATACATGATAAGATCCTGTCTGCAGCCACCACTAGGGGAGCTCCCTGTATACAGAGATACATGATAAGATTCTGTCTGCAGTCACCACTAGGGGGAGCTCCCTGTATACAGAGATACGCGATAAGATCCTGTCTGCAGCCACCACTAGGGGGAGCTCCCTGTATACAGAGATACGCGATAAGATCCTGTCTGCAGCCACCACTAGGGGGAGCTTCCTGTATACAGAGATACATGATAAGATCCTGTCTGCAGTCACCACTAGGGGGAGCTCCCTGTATACAGAGATACATGATAAGATTCTGTCTGCAGCCACCACTAGGGGGAGCTCCCTGTATACAGAGATACATAAGGTTCTGTCTGCAGCCACCACTAGGGGGAGCTCCCTGTATACAGAGATACATGATAAGATCCTGTCTGCAGTCACCACTAGGGGGAGCTCCCTGTACACAGAGATACACGATAAGATCCTGTCTGCAGCCACCACTAGGGGGAGCTCCCTGTACACAGAGATACATGATAAGATTCTGTCTGCAGCCACCACTAGGGGGAGCTCCCTGTATACAGAGATACATGATAAGATCCTTTCTGCAGCCACCACTAGGGGGAGCTCCCTGTACACAGAGATACATAATAAGGTTCTGTCTGCAGCCACCACTAGGGGGAGCTCCCTGTATACAGAGATACATGATAAGATCCTGTCTGCAGTCACCACTAGGGGGAGCTCCCTGTATACAGAGATACATGATAAGATCCTGTCTGCAGTCACCACTAGGGGAGCTCCCTGTATACAGAGATACATGATAAGGTTCTGTCTGCAGCCACCACTAGGGTGAGCTCCCTGTATACAGAGATACATGATAAGATCCTGTCTACAGCCACCACTAGGGGGAGCTCCCTGTATACAGAGATACATGATAAGATCCTGTCTACAGCCACCACTAGGGGAGCTCCCTGTATACAGAGATACATGATAAGATTCTGTCTGTAGCCACCACTAGGGGGAGCTCCCTGTATACAGAGATACATGATAAGATGCTGTCTGCTGCCACCACTAGGGGGAGCTCCCTGTATACAGAGATACATGATAAGATTCTGTCTGCAGCCACCACTAGGGGGAGCTCCCTGTATACAGGGATACATGATAAGATCCTGTCTACAGCCACCACTAGGGGGAGCTCCCTGTATACAGAGATACATGATAAGATCCTTTCTGCAGCCACCACTAGGGGGAGCTCCCTGTACACAGAGATACATGATAAGGTTCTGTCTGCAGCCACCACTAGGGGGAGCTCCCTGTATACAGAGATACATGATAAGATCCTGTCTGCAGATACCACTAGGGGGAGCTCCCTATATACAGAGAAACATAAGATCCTGTCTGCAGTCACCACTAGGGGGAGCTCCCTGTATACAGAGATACATGATAAGATCCTGTCTACAGCCACCACTAGGGGGAGCTCCCTGTATACAGAGATACATGATAAGATCCTGTTTGCAGCCACCACTAGGAGGAGCTCTCTGCATGAATATACAGCTGTTATTGGATTCATTGTATAAATCTCTTTGCAGTGAGCTCCTCCTAGTGGCAGCAGCAGGCACTGCTATGAACATCAGGACAGGCAGAGGATGTGGTTGTGTACCGGGTCCTTTCCGCCATTGGCCTCTATGGTACAGACACTATTGGGCTAGTAGTTTGCACCGTGTGGCTGTCAGGAAATACTAGGAGTTGTAGTGTTAGGGATGATGAATACCTTCTGTGGCGCCACTGGATCCGTGATACCTTATAATTACCGCCCAGGATACTTTGCAAAAATGGAAACATATTAAGATTTAATGTTGTGCGAGTTCACGGCTCAGACAGGGCCGAGCGCCAAGGGGCAGCCGCGGTAATGGCGCGTCACAGCAGGAGACGATGGGAGTATCAGTACCCAGTGATCTGCTGTGATCCAGGCGGGAAACTCTGCAGCGCCTCCGGAGGGGAAACAGAGGATTACCTCGAGATCCTGCTATAGCCGCTAACTACAAATGCCTCGACTGCTGCTCCCTCATGCTTTACACTGCAGCTTGCCTGATTGGTTTCTGTGCCCCCTGACGCCCCTCTGTCATCCTAGGGGGCCTTCTGCTTGTTTGAGGCTTATTTTTCCTTCATAGTCACATGACCACCTATAAGTCCCGGTGCCCCCATGGCAGACGGGCGCAGACTGGAGCTGGCATCGGGCACTTGGATTATAGCGGAGGATGGTGCAGTGATTAAGAGCTCAGAGTGTTGGAGCCATCGCTTCATTGTCATTTATTTTGCTATATTTAAAGGGCCAGAATCCGAAATATCATTACATGGGGGAGATTTCTGCAAATTTCTACCACATTGGGGGTTGTAGTGTACGGTCGTGTCCAGTGGTCGGATTATATTGGGGGTTGTAGTGTACGGTCGTGTCCAGTGGTCGGATTATATTGGGGGTTGTAGTGTACGGTCGTGTCCAGTGGTCGGATTATATTGGGGGTTGTAGTGTACGGTCGTGTCCAGTGGTCGGATTATATTGGGGGTTGTAGTGTACGGTCGTGTCCAGTGGTCGGATTATATTGGGGGTTGTAGTGTACGGTCGTGTCCAGTGGTCGGATTATATTGGGGGTTGTAGTGTACGGTCGTGTCCAGTGGTCGGATTATATTGGGGGTTGTAGTGTACGGTCGTGTCCAGTGGTCGGATTATATTGGGGGTTGTAGTGTACGGTCGTGTCCAGTGGTCGGATTATATTGGGGGTTGTAGTGTACGGTCGTGTCCAGTGGTCGGATTATATTGGGGGTTGTAGTGTACGGTCGTGTCCAGTGGTCGGATTATATTGGGGGTTGTAGTTCCCGTGTTATTGCACATGTCCCAGCGGCGTTCTACGTGTCTGTCAGGGCTGTGTGTTGTGTCCGTCTGTCAGGGCTGCGTGTTGTGTCCGTCTGTCAGGGCTGCGTGTTGTGTCCGTCTGTCAGGGCTGCGTGTTGTGTCCGTCTGTCAGGGCTGCGTGTTGTGTCCGTCTGTCAGGGCTGCGTGTTGTGTCCGTCTGTCAGGGCTGCGTGTTGTGTCCGTCTGTCAGGGCTGCGTGTTGTGTCCGTCTGTCAGGGCTGCGTGTTGTGTCCGTCTGTCAGGGCTGCGTGTTGTGTCCGTCTGTCAGGGCTGCGTGTTGTGTCCGTCTGTCAGGGCTGCGTGTTGTGTCCGTCTGTCAGGGCTGCGTGTTGTGTCCGTCTGTCAGGGCTGCGTGTTGTGTCTGTCTGTCAGGGCTGCGTGTTGTGTCTGTCTGTCAGGGCTGCGTGTTGTGTCTGTCTGTCAGGGCTGCGTGTTGTGTCTGTCTGTCAGGGCTGCGTGTTGTGTCTGTCTGTCAGGGCTGCGTGTTGTGTCTGTCTGTCAGGGCTGCGTGTTGTGTCTGTCTGTCAGGGCTGCGTGTTGTGTCTGTCTGTCAGGGCTGCGTGTTGTGTCTGTCTGTCAGGGCTGCGTGTTGTGTCTGTCTGTCAGGGCTGCGTGTTGTGTCTGTCTGTCAGGGCTGCGTGTTGTGTCTGTCTGTCAGGGCTGCGTGTTGTGTCTGTCTGTCAGGGCTGCGTGTTGTGTCTGTCTGTCAGGGCTGCGTGTTGTGTCTGTCTGTCAGGGCTGCGTGTTGTGTCTGTCTGTCAGGGCTGCGTGTTGTGTCTGTCTGTCAGGGCTGCGTGTTGTGTCTGTCTGTCAGGGCTGCGTGTTGTGTCTGTCTGTCAGGGCTGCGTGTTGTGTCTGTCTGTCAGGGCTGCGTGTTGTGTCTGTCTGTCAGGGCTGCGTGTTGTGTCTGTCTGTCAGGGCTGCGTGTTGTGTCTGTCTGTCAGGGCTGCGTGTTGTGTCTGTCTGTCAGGGCTGCGTGTTGTGTCTGTCTGTCAGGGCTGCGTGTTGTGTCTGTCTGTCAGGGCTGCGTGTTGTGTCTGTCTGTCAGGGCTGCGTGTTGTGTCTGTCTGTCAGGGCTGCGTGTTGTGTCTGTCTGTCAGGGCTGCGTGTTGTGTCTGTCTGTCAGGGCTGCGTGTTGTGTCTGTCTGTCAGGGCTGCGTGTTGTGTCTGTCTGTCAGGGCTGCGTGTTGTGTCTGTCTGTCAGGGCTGCGTGTTGTGTCCGTCTGTCAGGGCTGCGTGTTGTGTCCGTCTGTCAGGGCTGCATGTTGTCCATCCGTCTGTCAGGGCTGCATGTTGTCCATCCGTCTGTCAGGGCTGCGTGTCTCGGCTGCGTGTCACGTCCCTCGCCCTCACACACCGCCGCTCGGATTAGCCGTGTCCTGATCTCTTCATCTTTTATTCAGCGGTTACAGTTGTTCTAATCTAACGTTACACACAGCGAGGGCCGAGTCCTGTACTTAACACAGTGTCGCCATGCAGATCCACACCCGGCCCACCTAACCCGCGTCCTGCCCCAGCGACACCATGTATAACAGCGGCATACTGTGCCCACCGAGCACCAGGACCCAAACCCACAGGATTACAGATGTGTTCCCCTAATGATCCCCCACAACATGGTCTCCATGTCCCCTGATGTACATACTGGTGCCCGGTGTCCTGCACCCACCCTGTGCCCCTGTAATACCTGATATATGACACCCACAAACCCACCTACTGATGCCGCAAACATTTTTCTCCAACCGACACACCCATAACCCCCCCGATACCCTATCTGTGCTCCCCTAATATACCCTGTACCCATATACTCTACCTGTGCTCCTCTAATGTACTCTGTACCTGTCATAGAAAATATTATGAATTTCTCCAGCTGAAGATTGATCTATACTCATGCCGGGAGGTATATACCCTATAAGGAGGGGTCCTGTTCGATAACGCTTTATTGGAGCGGCTCCCCTCCAGCTAAACTGCATAGTCTCTGCGATTTGTCTAGTAAGTTTTTCTTGTTAATCCCTTTTTATTTTGTGTAACTGTATATTCTGTATTGTTTTGTCTCCCTTTTTAAAATCTTTGTATATTTTTCATAAACACTGCCTCCCTTTTGGATTAAATATAAAATTTAATAGTTCTGTTTCTTGTGCCCCTGTAATCGTTCCTCCGCAGAAGCCTTATACGCTACCAGAAAGCAGGCGTCCGATCAGGCCTGTATTATATTTTAAAACTGATCGGTGGTGGCAGCGAATATTCTAATTTGGGCTATTGTACAGGGGCATATACACATATTCCATGCATTGGAATCCGGAGGTGTGTACGCCATACGCTCACTGCTCGCTTGCTGACAGCTACATAGTGAGTAATCGGGATCGTCGTTTGCCGAATCCCCGACAATCCTGACAAAGTGACGGCAGCGGTGGGATATTGTATGGTCCTGCCAGTGTCGTTCCTTGACAATTGGTGGCAAACGGTGGGATATTACAGAACATCGGTGGCTGGATTGAGCAATCATTCCTGTCACTGAGAACTTGCACTGTTCTTGCGAGAATTCTGTGCAAAGTTTTAAGAAATCAGACTCAGTGTTTGAATATTTTTTTATCTGGGACATTACTGTACGTGTAGCAGTTGCATCCCCCCTTCTCTTGTTTTTCTGTCCTATCTTTTATTTGGCAATCATGGCTACGCGTGGAGAGCCCTGGTATCACCAGCAGTCGAAGGCCACTATCACTGCCCTCTGTGAGCTGAGACAGATTGACCCCACGGGCAAAACCAAGGCCCAAATGATTGCTGAACTGTTGCAAGCCCTGATGATAGGGCAGCCAGCCAAGGCCTGGATGCCGCTGCTGCAGGGGTCCCACCTGTGATTGCCAGCTTTACCCGCAGCCAGGGAAGTGTGGACCCCCACCTGAAGATGGTCTTGGAGCCGCTCGTCGCAGATGATCGTGACGGACGACTGCGGCTGATCCTGAAATTCCAGGAGCGAGCAGAGCAACAGGCCTAGGCTGAGAGAGCTGAGCGACAGGCCCAAGCTGACCGAGAGGCTGCTGAGCGACAGGCCCAAGCTGACCGAGAGGAGCGACAGGCCCAAGACGAGCATCTGTACCAGCTGGAGCTAGCCCGGATTCAGAAGGAGCCATTGGACCCACAGATCCGTGAGTCCAACAGTGCCAACAGCTTTAAACCCCGTCTGGAGCAGGAAGGGGACTTGGACATATTTCTGCGACGGTTTGAAAAAGCCTGCAGGCAGTACCAGCTGCCTGAAGACCAGTGGCCCACATATCTAACTCCAGGGCTCAGAGGAAAAGCTCTGGAAGGGTTTGCTTCCCTCAACACCAAGATGTAGACTATGAGGCCATCAAGCAGGCCCTGATAAAAAAAAGTACGAGCTGACTCCAGAGGTTTACTGGAAAAAGTTCAGAGCCCTCCAGCGTGGACCACATGACAGCTACGGTGATGTGGTGGATGGTCTCAGGACCACCATTGAGCAGTGGGTCCAAGGACTGTCAGTCACCACCTTCGAGGACCTGAAGGATCTAATGGTGAAGGACCAGTTTCTTCTTCTTTGCCCTGTGGAAGTGCGACAGTTTGTGCTGGACCGGGAGCCAAAGAAAGCCGCCAAAGCAGCCCAGATCGCCAATGCCTATGAAGCCAACCACACCCCAGAGGTGCGGAAGTCAGCCACTGCCAGCTGGAAAGGGGGTAAGCTGACAACCACCCCCAGTGTTCCAGCCAGCCGTCCTGGCCCATCTTCCAGTACCCGACCTGCATTTGACTTCCGTAGTTGTTATATTTGTGACCAAATGGGTCACATCAGCCTTGTCTGCCCGGAGAGGCAGAAGATGAACACCTCACCTGAGGCCCCAGGGCCTGCTGCAGCCATTCTTTTTGTGGGTGGGGTAATTGGGAGAACTTATAACTGGTTACGGTGGGCAACACGATTACTGTCGGGCTTAAGGACACTGGAGCCAAACGGACCTTCATCCGCCTTGAGTCTTGTAACCAGAAGAACTCATCCATGGGAAGACCCTGAGTGTCACCGGGAATGGGGGTGATGGCCCGAGTTTTCCTGGACTTGGGTGCGGGGAGGGGGTTAAGGGAAGTGGGGGTGTCAGAGAATTTCCCCACTAATGTGCTATTGGGAACTGATCTGGGATGGTTGGTTGCCCGATACATTCCTGAGTACCCTCCCAGATCACTGCCTCCCTTTTCGATTAAATATAAAATTAGTATATGGATAGTGACAATCTTGACAGTACCCATAAACCCTAGCTGTGCCCCTCTAATGTACTCTGTACCCATATACCCTACCTGTGCCCCCCTAATGTATTCTGTACCCAAATACCCTACCTGTGCCCCTCTAATGTACTCTGTAGCCATATACCCTACCTGTGCCCCTCTAATGTACTCTGTACCCATATACCCTACCTGTGCCCCTCTAATGTATTCTGTACCCATATACCCTACCTGTGCCCTCTAATGTACTCTGTACCCATATACCCTACCTGTGCCCCTCTAATGTACTCTGTACCCATATACCCTACCTGTGCCCCCCTAATGTACTCTGTACCCATATACCCTACCTGTGCCCCTCTAATGTACTCTGTACCCATATACCCTACGTGTACCCCTCTAATGTACTCTGTACCCATATACCCTACCTGTGCCCCTCTAATGTACTCTGTACCCATATACCCTACCTGTGCCCCTCTAATGTACTCTGTACCCATATACCCTACCTGTTCTCCTCTAATGTACTTTGTACCCATATACCCTACCTGTGTCCCTCTAATGTACTCTGTACCCATATTCCCTACCTGTGCCCTCTAATGTACTCTGTACCCATATACCCTACCTGCTCTCCTCTATTGTACTCTGTACCCATATACCCTACCTGCGCTCCTCTAATGTATCCTGTACCCATATACCCTACCTGTTCTCCTCTAATGTACTCTGTACCCATATACCCTACCTGTGCTCCTCTAATGTACTCTGTACCCATATACCCTACCTGTGCCCCTCTAATGTACTCTGTACCCGTATACCCTACCTGTGCCCCTCTAATGTACTCTGTACCCGTATACCCTACCTGTACCCCTCTAATGTACTCTGTACCCATATACCCTACCTTTGCCCCTCTAATGTACTCTGTACCCATATACCCTACCTGTGCCCCTCTAATGTACTCTGTACCCATATACCCTACCTGTGCTCCTCTAATGTACTCTGTACCCATATACCCTACCTGTGCCCCTCTAATGTACTCTGTACCCATATACCCTACCTGTGTCCCTCTAATGTACTCTGTACCCATATTCCCTACCTGTGCCCTCTAATGTACTCTGTACCCATATACCCTACCTGTGTCCCTCTAATGTACTCTGTACCCATATACCCTACCTGTTCTCCTCTAATGTACTCTGTACCCATATACCCTACCTGTGCTCCTCTAATGTACTCTGTACCCATATACCCTACCTGTGCCCTCTAATGTATCCTGTACCCATATACCCTACCTGTGCCCCTCTAATGTACTCTGTACCCATATACCCTACCTGTGCCCCTCTAATGTACTCTGTACCCATATACCCTACCTGTGCCCCTCTAATGTACTCTGTACCCATATACCCTACCTGTGTACCACTAATGTACTCTGTACCCATATACCCTACCTGCTCTCCTCTATTGTACTCTGTACCCATATACCCTACCTGCGCTCCTCTAATGTATCCTGTACCCATATACCCTACCTGTTCTCCTCTAATGTACTCTGTACCCATATACCCTACCTGTGCTCCTCTAATGTACTCTGTACCCATATACCCTACCTGTGCCCTCTAATGTATCCTGTACCCATATACCCTACCTGTGCCCCTCTAATGTACTCTGTACCCATATACCCTACCTGTGCCCCTCTAATGTACTCTGTACCCAAATACCCTACCTGTGCCCCTCTAATGTACTCTGTACCCATATACCCTACCTGTGCTCCTCTAATGTACTCAGTACCCATATACCCTACCCGTGCTCCTCTAATGTACTCTGTACCCATATACCCTACCTGTGCCCTCTAATGTATCCTGTACCCATATACCCTACCTGTGCTCCTCTAATGTATCCTGTACCCATATACCCTACCTGTGCCCCTCTAATGTACTCTGTACCCATATACCCTACCTGTACCCCTCTAATGTACTCTGTACCCATATACCCTACCTGTGCCCCTCTAATGTACTCTGTACCCATATACCCTACCTGTGTACCACTAATGTACTCTGTACCCATATACCCTACCTGTGCCCCTCTAATGTACTCTGTACCCATATACCCTACCTGTGCTCCTCTAATGTACTCTGTACCCATATACCCTACCTGTGCCCCTCTATTGTACTCTGTACCCATATACCCTACCTGTTCTCCTCTATTGTACTCTGTACCCATATACCCTACCTGTGCTCCTCTAATGTACTCTGTACCCATATACCCTACCTGTGCCCCTCTAATGTACTCTGTACCCATATACCCTACCTGTGTCCCACTAATGTACTCTGTACCCATATACCCTACCTGTGCCCCTCTAATGTACTCTGTACCCATATACCCTACCTGTGTACCACTAATGTACTCTGTACCCATATACCCTACCTGTGTACCACTAATGTACTCTGTACCCATATACCCTACCTGTGTACCACTAATGTACTCTGTACCCATATACCCTACCTGTGTACCACTAATGTACTCTGTACCCATATACCCTACCTGTGCCCCACTAATGTACTCTGTACCCATATACCCTACCTGTGCCCCTCTAATGTACTCTGTACCCATTTACCCTACCTGTGGCCCCCTACTTGATGCCCTGAGTGTTGCGATGGCCCCCGCGCCCCTTTTCGTCCCTGTGATTGCCACCATGTTATTTCGTGCTCCTGTTTCTAGTATTACCAGTTCTCTCCTCATTAATTGATGGGACGCTCCGGATTCCCGCTCCCTGGTGACAGCTGCTCCGTTCACCAGCCGCACGCAGCGCCCTCGGGGGCTCATTACGCAGCTCAGCGTTGCGGGGGTTAACTACACTAGTCGTTAGTCATCTGCTAATCAATAATTCAGTTTATTTTAATCACTTCTCTTCTGACCAATGGCGACTCCACGATAATGGGAAACGCGAAACGCTGCGGTTGTACACTTCACTACAAGGGGAGTTTCGTACTGTTCACTACATGGGGGGTCTCGCCGGGGAAGACGCCCCCAACTAGAGATGATTTCTCATCAGTGTCTTATAGGGACAACAGTAATGTAAACCAGCCATAGTAGGCCTCACGTGAAGGTGCAACCTTTACCCATAGCAACCAATCCTATTGCAGCTTTCATTTCTCCTCTGCAGGTTTGGAAATAAAAGAAGAGATCTGATTGGCTGTTAGGAGCAACTGCCTCCTTGTGTATTGTGGTTATCATAGACTGTATCACACAGGATAGGTTTAGATACACAGTATCACACAGGAGAGGATTAGATACATGGCTCAGCAGTCAGTATCACACAGGAGAGGATTAGATACACGGCTCAGCAGACAGTATCACACAGGAGAGGATTAGATACACGGCTCAGCAGACAGTATCACACAGGAGAGGATTAGATACACGGCTCAGCAGACAGTATCAGATAGGAGAGGATTAGATACACAGCTCAGCAGACAGTATCACACAGGAGAGGATTAGATACACGGCTCAGCAGACAGTATCAGATAGGAGAGGATTAGATACACGGCTCAGCAGACAGTATCACACAGGAGAGGATTAGATACACGGCTCAGCAGACAGTATCACACAGGATAGGATTAGATACACGGCTCAGCAGACAGTATCACACAGGAGAGGATTAGATACACAGCTCAGCAGACAGTATCACACAGGAGAGGATTAGATACACAGCTCAGCAGACAGTATCACACAGGAGAGGATTAGATACACGGCTGAGCAGACAGTATCACACAGGAGAGGATTAGATACACAGCTCAGCAGACAGTATCACACAGGAGAGGATTAGATACACGGCTCAGCAGACAGTATCACACAGGATAGGATTAGATACATGGCTCAGCAGACAGTATCACACAGGAGAGGATTAGATACACAGCTCAGCAGACAGTATCACACAGGAGAGGATTAGAAACACGGCTCAGCAGACAGTATCACACAGGATAGGATTAGCTACATGGCTCAGCAGACAGTATCACAGAGGAGAGGATTAGATACACAGCTCAGCAGACAGTATCACACAGGAGAGGATTAGATACACAGCTCAGCAGACATTATCACACAGGAGAGGATTAGATACACGGCTCAGCAGACAGTATCACACAGGAGAGGATTAGATACATGGCTCAGCAGAGAGTATCACACAGGAGAGGATTAGATACACGGCTCAGCTAACAGTATCACAGAGGAGAGGATTAGATACACAGCTCAGCAGACAGCATCACACAGGAGAGGATTAGATACACAGCTCAGCAGACAGTATCACACAGGAGAGGATTAGATACACGGCTCAGCAGACAGTATCACACAGGAGAGGATTAGATACACAGCTCAGCAGACAGTATCACACAGGAGAGGATTAGATACACGGCTCAGCAGACGGTATCACACAGGAGAGGATTAGATACACGGCTCAGCAGACGGTATCACACAGGAGAGGATTAGATGCTCAGCAGACAGTATCACACAGGAGAGGATTAGATACACGGCTGAGCAGACAGTATCACACAGAGGATTAGATACACAGCTCAGCAGACATTATCACACAGGAGAGGATTAGATACACGGCTCAGCAGACAGTATCACACAGGAGAGGATTAGATACACGGCTCAGCAAACATTATCACACAGGATAGGATTAGATACACGGCTCAGCAGACAGTATCACACAGGATAGGATTAGATACACGGCTCAGCAGACAGTATCACACAGGAGAGGATTAGATACACGGCTCGCAGCCGCTCTCCCCCATGCTGTTCGATGCCACTGATCTTCATTAGAGATGGTTGACATGCAGCGTGGTGTGTATGATGGGAGTAGTAGTACCCTGCAGATCACGTTATAACCATTGTCCGTCTTGTATTGTGCAGGTTCCTCCTCGTCCTCATCTGTCTGATCTTCAGCGTCTTGTCCACCATTGAACATTACTCCGAATTTGCCACTGGGACTTTATTCTGGATGGTGAGTAGCTGGGAGCACTACAAATCCCAGGCCGCCCATCAATTCCTGTTTATATGGGGAATGACCTCATTTTTATTTTTTTTGCTATGTAGCATTTATGATACGTGATAAATTATTTTATATTTCGATTGCAGGAGATCGTCCTGGTGGTCTTCTTCGGTGCCGAGTACCTGGTGCGGCTGTGGTCGGCCGGCTGTCGCAGTAAATACGTCGGCTTCAAGGGGCGGATACGTTTTGCTCGGAAGCCGATCTCTATAATTGGTGAGCGGCCATATTGGATGTACAATCTGATTATAGGGTCACCCGGTCACAAGAGTCGCCCGTCAGGCAGATGATGGATCCGCTGACAGCGGCCGCTGTGTACCTTGGGTTTGGTGACAAACACGCTGAGGTCTGAGTTCTCCAGCAGATAAGCCCCTCAGCCACGTAAGACCCCGCTATTATATGTGCCCCACGTGGTATAAAGTGCAGGCAAGGAGCCATCACTCACACCTCACCTATCTCCTCCTCCCTCCAGATCTCATCGTTGTCATCGCTTCCATCATTGTCCTCAGCGTGGGCTCCAATGGCCAAGTCTTCGCCACCTCTGCCATTAGGTTGGTGAGTTTTTTGGGCTCCAGGATTCACCAACTGCAGAATAGTGAGTGCAGCTCTGGAGTATAATACAGGATGTAACTCAGGATCAGTAATGTAATGTATGTGCACAGTGACTGCACCAGCAGAATAGTGACTGCAGCTCTGGAGTATAATACAGGATGTAACTCAGGATCAGTAATGTAATGTATGTACACAGTGACTGCACCAGCAGAATAGTGAGTGCAGCTCTGGAGTATAATACAGGATGTAACTCAGGATCAGTAATGTAATGTATGTACACAGTGACTGCACCAGTAGAATAGTGAGTGCAGCTCTGGAGTATAATACAGGATGTAACTCAGGATCAGTAATGTAATGTATGTACACAGTGACTGCACCAGCAGAATAGTGAGTGCAGCTCTGGAGTATAATACAGGATGTAACTCAGGATCAGTAATGTAATGTATGTACACAGTGACTGCACCAGCAGAATAGTGAGTGCAGCTCTGGAGTATAATACAGGAGGTAACTCAGGATCAGTAATGTAATGTATGTACACAGTGACTGCACCAGCAGAATAGTGAGTGCAGCTCTGGAGTATAATACAGGATGTAACTCAGGATCAGTAATGTAATGTACGTACACAGTGACTGCACCAGCAGAATAGTGAGTGCAGCTCTGGAGTATAATACAGGATGTAACTCAGGATCAGTAATGTAATGTATGTACACAGTGACTGCACCAGCAGAATAGTGAGTGCAGCTCTGGAGTATAATACAGGATGTAACTCAGGATCAGTAATGTAATGTATGTGCACAGTGACTGCACCAGCAGAATAGTGACTGCAGCTCTGGAGTATAATACAGGATGTAACTCAGGATCAGTAATGTAATGTATGTACACAGTGACTGCACCAGCAGAATAGTGAGTGCAGCTCTGGAGTATAATACAGGATGTAACTCAGGATCAGTAATGTAATGTATGTACACAGTGACTGCACCAGCAGAATAGTGAGTGCAGCTCTGGGGTATAATACAGGAGGTAACTCAGGATCAGTAATGTAATGTATGTACACAGTGACTGCACCAGCAGAATAGTGAGTGCAGCTCTGGAGTATAATACAGGATGTAACTCAGGATCAGTAATGTAATGTATGTACACAGTGACTGCACCAGCAGAATAGTGAGTGCAGCTCTGGGGTATAATACAGGAGGTAACTCAGGATCAGTAATGTAATGTATGTACACAGTGACTGCACCAGCAGAATAGTGAGTGCAGCTCTGGAGTATAATACAGGATGTAACTCAGGATCAGTAATGTAATGTATGTACACAGTGACTGCACCAGCAGAATAGTGAGTGCAGCTCTGGGGTATAATACAGGAGGTAACTCAGGATCAGTAATGTAATGTATGTACACAGTGACTGCACCAGCAGAATAGTGAGTGCAGCTCTGGGGTATAATACAGGATGTAACTCAGGATCAGTAATGTAATGTATGTACACAGTGACTGCACCAGCAGAATAGTGAGTGCAGCTCTGGGGTATAATACAGGATGTAACTCAGGATCAGTAATGTAATGTATGTACACAGTGACTGCACCAGCAGAATAGTGAGTGCAGCTCTGGAGTATAATACAGGATGTAACTCAGGATCAGTAATGTAATGTATGTACACAGTGACTGCACCAGCAGCATAGTGAGTGCAGCTCTGGAGTATAATACAGGATGTAACTCAGGATCAGTAATGTAATGTATGTACACAGTGACTGCACCAGCAGAATAGTGAGTGCAGCTCTGGAGTATAATACAGGATGTAACTCAGGATCAGTAATGTAATGTATGTACACAGTGACTGCACCAGCAGAATAGTGAGTGCAGCTCTGGGGTATAATACAGGAGGTAACTCAGGATCAGTAATGTAATGTATGTACACAGTGACTGCACCAGCAGAATAGTGAGTGCAGCTCTGGGGTATAATACAGGATGTAACTCAGGATCAGTAATGTAATGTATGTACACAGTGACTGCACCAGCAGAATAGTGAGTGCAGCTCTGGGGTATAATACAGGATGTAACTCAGGATCAGTAATGTAATGTATGTACACAGTGACTGCACCAGCAGAATAGTGAGTGCTGCTCTGGAGTATAATACAGGATGTAACTCAGGATCAGTAATGTAATGTATGTACACAGTGACTGCACCAGCAGAATAGTGAGTACAGCTCTGGAGTATAATACAATTGGTGATTTTGGATCCGGTAATCTTCCTGCCATCTGGTTTCTCATTCTTTCTCCTGTTCTTAGAGGGATCCGGTTCCTGCAGATCCTCCGCATGTTACATGTAGATCGTCAGGGAGGAACATGGAGACTTCTCGGATCTGTCGTGTTCATTCATCGCCAGGTGAGGACTTATCACAGCAGCCGCCGGCCTCCCTTGTCCTCGCCTGCCGGCCTCCCTTGTCCTCGCCTGCCGGCCTCCCTTGTCCTCCCCTGCCGTCCTCGTCTGCCATCCACCGGGCAATGGCCTCCCTGTGATAATGTTAATTTCTCCATCTTCGGATCTCCTTCTGTCCTCACTTCTGGCATCCTTGCCGCGTCCTTCCTCAGGAGCTGATCACCACGCTGTACATCGGGTTCCTTGGGCTGATCTTCTCCTCATACTTTGTCTACCTGGCCGAGAAAGACGCTGTAGACGAGGAAGGGAGGACCGGATTCTCCAGCTACGCCGACGCCCTCTGGTGGGGAGTGGTGAGTATGACCGTGTCTGCTGATATTCGCCAGGTCTTCTCTAGTCACAACCAAAGCTGCACTCTCTGCTGCCGCCTGCAGGTCGTATATAGGGACTGTATCCATACGGTTTCCATATACCGGTTGTCCCGCCCCGTACCCGGCCGTATGACTCGGCTCAGTCTCCTCTTGCACAGGTCACAGTGACAACCATCGGATACGGAGATAAAGTCCCGCAGACCTGGATTGGGAAAACCATCGCCTCCTGCTTCTCCGTCTTTGCCATATCGTTCTTCGCTCTTCCAGCTGTGAGTATCATCCACATGACTTCTCATTTTCTCTGCACCGATACATTGTAACAAACTCTCAGATATGAGAAGTATTAGCGTTCCATATTCCATTCAGTAAGAGCAAGCGGATCTAATCCCTCTCTCATCTCTCAGGGGATTTTGGGCTCCGGTTTTGCTCTGAAGGTTCAGCAGAAGCAAAGGCAGAAACATTTCAATAGACAGATCCCGGCGGCTGCGTCACTGATCCAGGTCCGGTGTCTGTGGTGGCGGATGGGGGGCGAAGGGTCCTGAATATATCAGATCACCTGTCTCACTGTCTCCTGTGCAGACCCTCTGGAGGTGCTACGCCGCTGAGAAGTCCTACAGCTCCACCGCCACATGGAAAATCTACCTGACCCCCCCAGATCAGGGAAGTAAGACGGCGCCGGCGCCACTCAGCCCGGGCACACGGAGGCAGGTCTGGGCACTCCGGCCAACTCTCAATCCTGACTTCATCTATATATATAATCGTCTTATCCCGTCTGTCTGTCTGTCTCTCTGTCTTATCTGTCTGTCTGTCTTTCTGTCTGTCTGTCCAGGAAATCCCGCGTCACTCATTGGTCCGGCAGCGGCCAATCAGCGCCGCGAGATTTCTGAAAAAAGATGGTGGCCGTTAGCGGCTCATCTGCGGGACGGAGCTCAGCGCCGATGCAGCCGGGAGATGAGCACCGTGAGGCGCTCATCTCCCGGCCGGTAGCAGCGGAAGGACCTCGACCGCCGGACCCATCTGCGGGACGGAGATGTAGCCGGGAGATGAGTGGCGCGAGGCGCTCATATCCCGGCCGGTAGCAGCGGAAGGACCGCCGGCGTCGCTGACCTCCATGCGGAAGAGAGGAACGGGGAGCGGCGCTGCGGGTCGGGATACTTCTGCTGCGAGCGCCCGCTCATGTCCTGGGTTCTCGCAGCGGAAGTACCCGCACAGGCAGCGCCGCTCCCCGGTCCTCACCAAGACGATCCGATGATTGGTCGCGGTCTTCGGACCCGACCAATCACTGATCTTAGCTCAAAAGTTAGACACCGCTGTGCTGATTGGTCGCGGACTCTGCCCGCGACCAATCACCAATTTGGGCGCCACATTTAAATATCAGCTGCGACCAATCAGCACAGCGGTGTTTAAATGTGGAGCCAAGATCGGTGATTGGTCGCGGCCGATATTTAAATTTGGCGCCCAAATCGGTGATTGGTCGCGGGCAGCACCAGCGACCAATCAGCGATTTTTAACACAAATGTCCAGACCTTTGTAACACCATGCGGATACTGTCGGGAGATCAGCGGCTAGGGTGTGAAGGGAGGACCGGGGAGCGGCCCTGCGGGTCGGGATACTTCTGCTGCGAGCAGGCGCTCATCTCCCGGCTTCTCGCAGCGGAAGTAGCCGCACAGGCAGCGGCGCTCCCGGTCCTCACTAATACGATTCGCTGATTGGTCGCGTTCTCTGCACGCGACCAATCAGTGATCTTGGCGCTAAAGTTAAACACCGCTGCCCGCGACCAATCACCGATTTGGGCGCCACATTTAAACACTGCTGTGCTAATTGGTCGCGGACGCCAGCCGCGACCAATCAGCGAGCTTGGCGCCAAATTTAAACAACGTTCTGCTGCTTGGTCGCGGTGGCCGGCCGCGACCAATGAATGAAATGGGCGGCAAATTTAAACGCCGCTCTGCTGATTGGTCACGGTGGCCGGCCGCGACCAATCAGCGATATAGGCTGCAAATTTAAGCGCCGCTCTGATGATTGGTCGCGGCCGCCGGCCGACCGCGACCAATCAGCGAGATTGCCGCCAAATTTAAACAACGCTCTGCTGATTGGTCGATTTTATCGCCAAATTTAAACAAGCTCTCCGGTCCTCACTAACACAGTTCGCTGATTGGTCGCGGCCGCCACCCGTGACCAATCACCGATCTTGCCGCCAAATTTAAACACCGTTTTGCTGATTGCGCCCGGTCGGCCGCATACATATTCTAGAATACCCGATGCATTAGAATCAGGCCACCATCTAGTCTATATATATAATCGTCTTATCCCGTCTGTCTGTCTGTCTGTCCTGGAAATCCCGCGTCGCTCATTGGTCCGGCAGCGGCCAATCAGCGCCGCGGGATTTCTGAAAAAAGATGGCGGCCGTTAGCGGCTCATCTGCGGGACGGAGCTCAGCGGCGATGCAGCCGGGAGATGAGCGCCGCGAGGCGCTCATCTCCCGGCCGATAAAAGTAGAAGGACCTCGACCGCCGGACCCATCTGCGGGACGGAGATGCAGCCAGGAGATGACCGGCGCGAGGCACTCATCTCCCGGCCGGTAGCAGCGGAAGGACCGCCGGCGTCGCTGACCTCCATGCGGAAGGGAGGACCGGGGAGCGGCGCTGCGGGTCGGGATACTTCTGCTGCGAGCGCCCGCTCATGTCCCGGGTTCTCGCTGCGGAAGTACCCGCACAGGCAGCGCCGCTCCCCGGTCCTCCCTTCACACCCTAGCCGCTGATGTCCCCACAGTATCCGCATGGTGTTACAAAGGTCCGGACATTTGTGTTAAAAATCGCTGATTGGTCGCTGGCGCTGCCCGCGACCAATCACCAATTTGGGCGCCAAATTTAAATATCGGCCGCGACCAATCACCGATCTTGGCTCCACATTTAAACATCGCTGTGCTGATTGGTCGCCGACGCTGGGCGCGACCAATCACCGATGTTGTCGCCACATTTAAATAGCGTCCGCGACCAATCAGCACAGCGGTGTTTAAATGTGGAGCCAAGATCGGTGATTGGTCGCGGCCGATATTTAAATTTGGCGCCCAAATCGGTGATTGGTCGCGGTCTTGGCCCGCGACCAATCAGCACAGTAGTTTTAAACTTTTGCGGCAAGATCAGTGATTGGTTGCGGGCCAAGACCGCGACCAATCACCGATTTGTGCGGCACATTTAAATAGCGGCCGCGACCAATTGGATGTCAGCGCCGCTCCCCGGTCCTCCCTTCACACCCTAGGCGCATGGATGTCAGCGACGCTGCCTGTGCGGATACTTCCGCTGTGAGAACCCGGGACATGAGCGGGCGCTCGCAGCAGAAGTATCCCGACCTGCAGCGCCGCTCCCCGGTCCTCCCTTGACACCCTAGCCGCTGATGCCCCCACAGTATCCGCATGGTGTTAGAAAGGTCCGGACATTTGTGTTAAAAATTGCTGATTGGTCGCTGGCGCTGCCCGCGACCAATCACCGATTTGGCCGCCACATTTAAATATCGGCTGCGACCAATCAGCGAGCTTGGCGCCAAATTTAAACAACGCTCTGCTGATTGGCAGCGGCCGCCAGCCGACCGCGACCAATCAGCGAGATTGGCGCTTAATTTAAACAGCGCTATGATCTCCCGACGGCAAGTGTGAACGGAGGACCGAGGAGCGGCGCCGCCGGTCGAGATGCTTCTGCTGCGAGCAGCCGCTCTTCTCCCAGCTGCTCGCAGCGGAAGTACCCGCACAGGCATTGCCGCTCCCCGGTCCTCACTAATACGACGCTGATTGGTTGCGGCCGCCGGCCCCGACCAATCATCGATATGGGCGGCAAATTTAAACCCCACTCTGCTGATTGGTCGAGGCCGGCCAGTGCGACCAATCAATGATTTTGGTGGCAAATTGAAACACCGCTCTGCTGATTGGTCGCTACCGCCGGCCGTGACCAATCTGCGATATAGGCGCCAAATTTTAACACCGCTTTGCTGATTGGTCGCGGTTGCCGGCCTCGAGCAATCAGCGATTTTGGCGCCAAATGTAAACGCCGCTCTGCTGCTTGCGCCCGGTCGGCCGCATACATATTCTAGAATACCCGATGCATTAGAATCGGGCCACCATCTAGTTATTTATATCAACCAAATTCAATGGTGATATCCTTTATACTTCCACTAGGGGGAGCGCACAGATCTATTATAGTATGCAAGGGGAAATGTAAAAAGCTGAATGCAGTGAGCTCCCTCTAGTGGTGACTGTATAAATCTGTATGTAGTGAGCTCCCTCTAGTGGTGGCTGTATAAATCTGTATATAGTGAGCTCCCTCTAGTGGTAGCTGTAGAAATCTGTATGTAGTGAGCTCCCTCTAGTGGTGGCTGTATAAATCTGTATGTAGTGAGCTCCCTCTAGTGATGGCTGTATAAATCTGTATGTAGTGAGCTCCCTCTAGTGGTAGCTGTAGAAATCTGTATGTAGTGAGCTCCCTCTAGTGGTGGCTGTATAAATCTGTATGTAGTGAGCTCCTTCTAGTGGTGGCTGTATAAATCTGTGTGTAGTGAGCTCCCTCTAGTGGTAGCTGTATAAATCTGTATGTAGTGAGCTCCCTCTAGTGATGACTGTATAAATCTGTATGTAGTGAGCTCCCTCTAGTGGTGACTGTATAAATCTGTATGTAGTGAGCTCCCTCTAGTGGTTGCTGTATAAATCTGTATGTAGTGAGCTCCCTCTAGTGGTAGCTGTATAAATCTGTATGTAGTGAGCTCCCTCTAGTGGTGACTGTATAAATCTGTATGTAGTGAGCTCCCTCTAGTGGTGACTGTATAAATCTGTATGTAGTGAGCTCCCTCTAGTGGTGACTGTATAAATCTGTATGCAGTGAGCTCCCTCTAGTGGTGACTGTATAAATCTGTATGTAGTGAGCTCCTTCTAGTGGTAGCTGTAGAAATCTGTATGTAGTGAGCTCCTTCTAGTGGTGGCTGTACAAATCTGTATGCAGTGAGCTCCCTCTAGTGGTGACTGTATAAATCTGTATGTAGTGATCTCCTCCTAGTGGTGGCTGTATAAATCTGTATGTAGTGAGCTCCCTCTAGTGGTGGCTGTATAAATCTGTATGCAGTGAGCTCCCTCTAGTGGTGACTGTATGAATCTGTATGCAGTGAGCTCCCTCTAGTGGTGACTGTATGAATCTGTATGCAGTGAGCTCCCTCTAGTGGGGGCTGTACAAATCTGTATGCAGTGAGCTCCCTCTAGTGGGGGCTGTATAAATCTGTATGTAGTGAGCTCCCTCTAGTGGTGACTGTATGAATCTGTATGCAGTGAGCTCCCTCTAGTGGTGACTGTATGAATCTGTATGCAGTGAGATCCCTCTAGTGGTGGCTGTATGAATCTGTATGCAGCGAGCTCCCCCTAGTGGTGACTGTATAAATCTGTATGTAGTGAGCTCCCTCTAGTGGGGGCTGTATAAATCTGTATGTAGTGAGCTCCCTCTAGTGGTGGCTGTATAAATCTGTATGCAGTGAGCTCCCTCTAGTGATGGCTGTATAAATCTGTATGCAGTGAGATCCCTCTAGTGGTGACTGTATAAATCTGTATGTAGTGATCTCCCCCTAGTGGTGACTGTATAAATCTGTATGTAGTGAGCTCCCTCTAGTGGGGGCTGTACAAATCTGTATGTAGTGAACTCTTTCATTATAAAAATACAAAACTTACAATTAATAAGTAGCAAAATCCAAACCCCAGCAAAAGCAAAAAGTCAAAGTCCAGCATTACCCTTCCCCCAGGCAAAGCAAAAGTCCGAGTCCAGCATTACCCCCTCAATCAAAGCAACCCCCCCCCAACCACTAAAACAAACACACAATACAAAAATAATCTCACCGAGGAACTCATGACCTCCTGCCTACAAGACAGGTGCATTAACCCAATAAGCCACAGGATCATCACCTTACAATATAACGTTACATAACTCTATATTACACCACTTACCCAGAGCCAGGATTGGTGCCGGTAAGCCATATATCAGTATTTCACTGCTGCAAAACAAAAATCTGATAGTGAGAAGCCCCCAGCCCGCCACCAGGAGACCGGAGATGACCGACTTCTATCCTAACAATCCTTACTCTACCAGCCGTCCCTACCTGTCTAGACATCTGCCCCTATTTATCTACCTACCTTGCTCTGTCTCTCCCTGCCTGATCCTACTCCCCTACCTAACTCACCGCGTGCCTACCTAACTGTCCCTCGGCTGTCCCTGTCCTGTCCCTACCTATCTACCTGTCCCTACCACTTACCTGCTCATCTAGGCCCTAGGGTACATTAAATGAGAACCCTCTCCAGAGAAGAGAGGCCCTCGCTGCACCCAGCCTGTCATACTCCAGAGAGCGCACCTTCACCAGGCCACCCAGAATGTTCCTAACAACCTCGTCCCGGGGGAGGATTTTCTGCTGAGTTGACACTAAGCACCGTGCGTTCCAAGTGTAAAACCTGATGACTAAACTGACTAGAAATAAAGTGCCCCGATCTCGGCCACCCAGGAATCTGAATGCCCCATACGCCCACTCCGCATAGGAAAGGTGTGCCAGCCGAGGCCAGCCTATGGAAGCACCCACCCAGTTATAGACCCCTGTATTAAAAGGACACTGAAGGAGGAAGTGCTCCATGCTTTCCAGTGGGTTGCAACACTTCTCACGGGGACAACCCCGACTTTCGGTGTTCCTACACTTCAGATTGTCCCTTACATACAGTTTCCCATAGAAGCAGCGCCAAGCCAAGTCCCAAAACTTCAAGGGGACCCGTGTAGAATTCAATAACCTCAGCCCGCCCTCCAGATCCCGACCTGGGCATTCTTGGAGCACCAGAGGCTCCTGGAAATGGGTCAACAAGACCCTCCTGTCAAGGAATTTCCTCGACATGGTCCTGATCTCCCACATTCCAAGACCCCAACGGCGGATTACCTTCCGAACCGGGGTAGCGTAAGCCGGGAGATGTCCATGCGGTGTGCGTAGGTCCTTCACTTGTCCTCCAGTCTCCCATTCCTGGAAGAAGGGCGGAAGCCATCCCCTGCAGGAGAATACCCACGGAGGAGCCCTCTCTGACCAGAGGTTGGCGATGTTAGTCTTGACAAAAGTGTTTACTAGAAACACCACTGGGTTGACCATACCCAACCCTCCTAGTCTCCTTGTGCGATATGTGACCTCTCGATTGACTAGGTTCAGCCTATTTCCCCATAACATCTGGAAAAACAGGCTGTAGACCCGTGTCCAGAGCGGCTCTGGCAACATGCAGACACTGCCCAGGTATATTAACAAGGGTAGCAAAAAACCCTTAATCAGGCTAACCCTTTCCCTCAGGGTCAAAGACCAAACCTTCCATTGGTCCACCTTCTGGGCAGCGATCTGAAGTCTGCCCTCCCAATTTTGCTGGGGGTAGTTCCCCCGGGCCAAATTCGTTGCCTAGAATTTTTGCCGATGCCTGGGGCTCTGGAAGAGTGTCTGGGAGACCAAGGCTAGGGTCTCCCCCTCCGAGCCAGAGACTCTCACACTTTTCCTGATTAATCCTGGACCCAGAAGCCTCCGAGTAGCGACCAACCTCGGACATGACCCACTCCGCCTCTTCACCCGAGGACACGAAAAAGAAGACGTCATCGGCATACACTACCACCCTCAGAGTGGCTTCTGGGGCCGCCTGGTCCATCCTGACTCCTGCCAACGGCCCGCGCTCAATCCTCCTTAAAAGGGGATCTATCGCGAACACGTATAACAGCGGGCTCAACGGACAGCCCTGGCGGACCCCAGACCCAACCTCAAAAGGGCGGCCAGACCAACCATTCATGAGCGTGAAAGTCCCTGCCCCCGCATACAAGATCTTTAGCTAATTTACAAACCCCCCAGGCAGACCGTTCCTCAGAAGGACTGACCAGAGATAATCGTGGTTAACCCAATCAAAAGCCTTCGCCTGGTCTAAAGACAGCGACTACTCCTTCCAGTGGCCTGCCCTACCCTGCTCCACTGCCTCTTAGACACCGAGTACTGCACTAAAAGTGCTGCGGCCTGGAACAGAGCAATGCTGAGCCCCCGAAAGGAGCCGGGGTGCAAACTTCACCAGCCGATTAAACAGCACCTTTGCCAGAATCTTCCGGTCCATATTGTGAAGTGCTATGGGACGCCAATTCTCAGTACGGGACGAGTCCTTACCCTTTGACAGGATAATCAGGGCCGACTGCCTCATTGACCGGGAAAGAGCGCCCGAGGAGAGACACTTGTTAAACACCTCAGTCAAGAGGGGGACCAAGGAGTCCCTAAAGGTCTTATAAAACTCGGATGTTAAGCCATCTGGACCTGGCGATTTCTTAGGCCGAAGCCCATCAATGGCCAGTCGCACTTCCTCTTCCCTGCCTCTGTCAAAACGTGAAGTGAGGGGTCATCCCCTGGCTCAGGGATGTCTTCGGCCAGGAAAGCCGACATCACGTACCGATCCAGATCCTTCTTCTCCAAGAGGTGTGAGTAGAATGATCTGATCACATCCAGGATCCCTGATTTGGATCTGTTCAGGGTCATCTCCAGTCGAGACGAGATGTTTGAGTTTCCTCCTCAGTTCCTGATACAGGCGATACCTGCTTAGGCTCCTGAGGCTCAAGAGTTGGCGGAAGAAACTCGCAAACCATTCCTTGAACATCTCCCACCACTCTGACTTATTGCTACAGAGATCCAAAAGCGTTTCCTGGCTCTGAAGAAAGTCCTCAAAGGATTGTCTTATCTCTGCTTCCTCCAAGAGGGACGAATTCAGCTTCCATAGTCCTGTTCCCATCCGAGGGGTTTCTGCAACATTCAGAGAAAAAGAAATCAGACAGTGATCGGAGAACTCCACCTCAACAACGGACACTGCTGAAGAGATGGCTTCCTCCTTCAAAAAAAACCTGTCTATCCTAGACCTGCAGCTACCTCTATGAAAGGTGAAACCACAGTGACATGGGGTATGCCGGATGTGGACATCCACCAGGCGAGCGTCACTAGCTATGCTTTTAAGAGTATTACTATCATAAGCCAGCCGGTCAATGGAGCCTCCCCTATCACGAAGCCTTGTGACAGTATTAAAGTCAGCTCCAAAGACCACCTGCCGGCTCGTAAAAAGATAGGGCTTAATCTTCAGGAAGAGACCTTTACGGTCCCACTTTGACTTTGGACCATAGATGTTAATGAGTCAAAGCTCCTGTCCCCTCATGAAGACGTCTAAGATCAGGCACCTCCCCATTTCTACCTCGATAACTCTCCAGCATTCAACTGATGCAGTTCTTAAAAGGACTGCCACCTCGCTACATGGCTCGGCCGCAAAAGACCAGTATGAGGGCCCGCACCTCCACTCGCTCTCCACCTTGTTTATGGCCCCCATATCCGTAAGTCTGGTCTCCTGCAAAAACAAAATGTCACACTCAAATCGGGTGAGAAAATCAAAGGCCACAAATCTAGCCGCATCAGACTTTATACTAGCGACATTAATGGACGCCAGAGTCAACGGGGTGGGTGCCGCCATCATGAGTGATCGAGTTAGATGGCCTTTTTCTTCACCCCACCCTTTTTCCTTGCCTGTTCATCTCCGGACGATGAAGCCCCCACTTCTTCTTTTCAGAGAGACAGAGGTATCCATCCCTCCCACCTCTTTCTCATCTCTCAGACCCAGGGATGGCCCCACCTCCCAAGGAAGACACACCCTCTGGAGAAGTGACCCCACCCCCTCCCAAGGACCCTCCCGATGTTACCTCCGGAACCTCACCCCCGACCCCCGTCTCAGCAGGGTCAAGGGCTTGGAATCGGTTGGAGAGGGGGATCAGAGGGGAGTCGGTGGGACCTTCCTTAGGCACTTTGGTCAGGGAGGGAGAAGATTTTCCACCTCCCTTTTCCTTACTTTTGGCATTCTTGGCACCCATTTCTTTCGTCTGTTCCCCCTCCATCCTCATCAAAACTTTCATATTGGGAGGCATCTGAGAGATCAGCCACTTCCTCTTTCTCCATCCGTCTGATCTCCTCATTCACGGCTTCCTCTCCGGGGCCTCAGTGACATGGGCCGCTGTCGCGCCCCGAGGATAATGGGGTACTCGCAGTCCGGGCCGATAGATGCTGGGGGAAAGGGATACGTCACAGTGGTTGGCCCGGTCCGTGGCCCAGGGCGGTCAACTAAAAGGGGGGAAAGTTTATATGGGGTTTATAGTTCGGTCGTGACGCCACCTGTGGTTTCTGGTAATTTGTACCAGCGCTGCTGCAGACCTCTGAGGCAGTTGATAGGGCAGCTAAGATGGAACAGCTCCCCACAGGTGGAGCGGGCCTCAGGGCAGGGTAGAGTTTGATGGTGGGTGGTGATGCTGGGGCTTGTAGTGCAGAGGGAGAGATGGGGCAGCTGAAATAATTGACGGAGGCAGTGCAGTGCAGTCATCCGAGTTTTTACTCACAGTTCTTATGTAAGTTCCACAGGTACACTGTACGGGAGTCAACCTCCCACGTCGCGCTGCGTTCCCCAGACCGGGGGTTCAGCTCTTCCTCAGATGCGTCAGGAGCGCTTGACAGAACCCCGCTTTCCTTATGTTCCTTACTAGACCGACTTCTCACGCTGGGTCTTCTCTCTCCTGCCCTGCGCTTCCCCACTCACAGTCGCGATCGGGTACTCTGAAGTCCCTCTGGGCAACCTGGAGTTCCCGGACCTACTTGACCCTCACGGTGACTACGATGAGGCTGTGGCAACTGCACCATAAAAGTCAGAAGCCTCCATTTTTCCAGCCGAGACCTGGAGTAACACGGCTGGTGCAGGGGCCGATCCCCTTCTTGCGGCCTGATCCCTCTGACACCTGGCAGATTCGGGGCGTACGGATGCCGTCCTGCATACGCCGCACCCCCTGGGATCCCTTCTATAGAACGGAGCCTTCCTCCTCTGCTCCCCTCCTGGGCCTCTATCACTAGGCCCCACTTGTGGAGCAGAGCTCCTGAAGAGACTCTGCTCCCCTCCTTACTGCTCACTCACTTCTTCACTGACTGCTCTGCCACCCTAAGATGGCTTCCCTTTATATATACCTCCTACTATGGTGCTCCCCTACTCTACTTCCTCCACCCACACCCACTACTGGTTCCCCCTACCTTTGGTTCCCCCCACTCCAGCCAGGGACAGGGCTCAGCAGAAAACACAGTGCATCTTGCCCTTCCAGCCGGCCTGGAGTAGTGTAGTGTTGAATGTGGGTGTTGGGGTTCCGGGCAGCACTCCCGCCTTACCTGAGAGAAGGAGACACCACACCTCTGGGTGAGGTGCAGTACCTCTGTGGCGACTGAACCCTCAGGGGCGCCACACCGCCACCTCGGAGGAGGGGGCAGCCATTACCCCAGTTTCCCGAGGCTCCTCCTGACGCCTGCCCTCCTGACGCCTTGCCTGCCTCTGCTGGTAATAGGGTCCCTTAGCCCTGCCATTGCTCACCGGCCCCTCAGCTCCTCCCCCACTGCCACCTCCAACCTCTGTGTGTCACCCTGGGGGATATAGGGGACTCGGTACCCGGGCCTTTTACCTTGCTTAGGATGTCACGGCAGTCTGCTCCCGGGCCCGTACTCTGGGGTCTCTCTTGAAAAAGTTTTTTTTTTAGTGTATAGTTTGTTTCGTGACGCCAACTGTGGTTTCCGGTAATGGTTACCGACGCTGCTGCTAACCTCCGGGTGTGATGAAACGGCAGCTGGGATGTTTCTGCTCCCCACAGGCGGAGCGGACTCCCGGGGCAGAGTTGATGGAAGGGATGCAGGTGAAAGATGGCCAGGTCAAGGGGAATGACGGACACGCACACAGGGGGTTCGCTTCAGTACCTTTACTGGAGTAACGGCAGGTATGGTTCAGGGTACTTGCTAGAAAGGGTGCACTTCAAGACTTCTCCCCAGTGAGCGGGTAATAGGCCTCCTGATCCGTGTCTCCCTCTCTCTAAGGTTCTAGCCAGTCTGAAACTTTGCCTAGCTTCTGTGTTGTGTTGCTCTCTCACCTGACCGCTTGGTAGTAGGACCTTTCTTTGGCAACCACTATCCATGGACGCCGGGGCCTTCGTGGTTCCTAGTCCAGTTATTGCTGGTAGGCTCAGGATGACCAGGGGTCTGGAAGCCTCCTGGTAAGCTGGTAGTCCCTACTGGGTATAGAGGACCATGTAGGTGCGGACCCGGTGTCCCATTTGTGTCTTGGGGTGAGTCTATGATGCTCCTCTGCCCCCTCAACTCCTCTCTCCTCTCCTCCTTGCCTCCGGACACACTCGGGGCCCTCAATCCAGCAGCAGACGTGCTGCGTCTTCACTGCTCTCAGTGGCAGCACACTCTCTGAACTCTGTCTCAGACTGACTGAGACTCAACTGCCTGGCTCCACCCTCCATATATATATCCCTAACGGGCTCCCTCTGGTGGTATGAGGTGGAAGGGTGGAGGTGTTTGTTTGTAACGAGGGCCTCTTGTGGAGAAGTCCATCCATGCACCCTTTTGGGTCCTGTGGTACCTGTGAACAGCAGGGTGCCACATCTGCAGAAGTTGCACCGCGAAAAGCATCATTCCCTGGGTCCGGAGATGAGGAAGACCCCTGTAGAACCCCACCACATAACTAATGGTGCCTGCAGGCGAGGGGGGCGATGGACCAGCCCCAAAATTCCCTGAACCTTCAACCTCAAAGTCAATCATCTCCACCTCGCTTACCTCAGCTTTGCCATTTCCACTAGTAGAAGTCCCCGCGCTGGCACCATTCACACCCCCCATTCCCACAGCAGAAACCGCCCCTCCAACACCTGACCCTACACCATTGTCACAGACACTATTCACACCACTCGCACCATTCACTCCACTTTCGCTCATTTTTCCACTTCCATTCTTATTTAGATTTTCATCTCTATTTTTTACACGGCTTTCTGCTGGGGGGGTTGTTATTTGCAGTGCAGCTGCCCCTTTAAGGGCGATGCTGCAGGGTTTAACTACCACACCCTGCTTTTCAGCAGAGCATGTGCTGGCAGCTGCTGCTGCAGACTGTTGCTCCAGCCTCCCCTGCAGACCATCTCCACGCTCCTGTGTGCACTTCACCACCGGGTCCCCCGCAGATACAGGAGGTGATACACACTCAGGTGACCCCGGTGGCGACCCCCTCCGGGCCGGCATTACCGCAGCCATTACAGCTGCACCCGAGATGATAACCGGTGCCGGGGTCCCTGACTTTGACCCAGCATCGGATCTGCATTCGGGGGACCCCGACACCACAGCACACGCCGCCGATGATGCGGCTCCGGCTGACAGCGCACCGCCAACACTGCGGGGAGCGGCGACCGCCCGCAAGGTGCCCACAGTCTCCACCCCCCGAGGGTCAGCGAGTGCAGCTGGCGCCAGCCCGTCCCCCGTCCCCACTGAGGACCGGGCCTGGACACCTCCACAGATCTTATTACCGCCCGCCACAGGGCCACACTCCAGACCACGCACATTGTCCGGCTCTGCAGCCACATGCCCATTCTCGCCCCCTCTGCTACCGCCAGCAGAGACGGCAACCTATGTCTTGTACTCTCCCCGCTCCCTCGCAACCGACCCACTGTAGGGCCTGGGCCAGGGTGAGTAGCGGGCTTCTCACAGCGGGATCGAGGGGTCCCAGGAAGGGGACAAACACCAACCTCTCCTCCGATGTTTTCTGCCTTTTTTTCCCCATTTCTTTTCCCCCTCCAGGTTGCCTCGTCCCCGCAGACCTCATCCCCAAACTTCAGGTGGGCATAATTTACTGGGGGCTCAAGCTGACAGATCTGCTGCATGACGAGGCAACCCCCACTACTGCTGTTATCCGCATCACCCCCATCATCCTCTGAAATGCTATTGTCTGATGGGAGTGGGACCTGCTCTGGATCTATCCCCCTGTGTGTGGCCTGGAGATCACATACCAAGCCCCCAGGTGGGTACGGTGCCTCCATCTCCACATGGTCAGACACAGAGACCCCTCTGGCTCCTTTGCAGCAGCCATGTTGTGGAACCGGTCCTCATTTTCCAGCTTTTCCCAAAAGGGCCCGCTGTTGTCCAATATGGCCGCTCTCCAGGCTTCCATGCCCTTGATGCATATCCCCAGGCTGGATATCCTGGCTGTTAGGGCAGACTTGTCCATGCGGGAGGCTCAGTCTGCGGCCTGCCTCGCCTCCTTCATCTCCTCCCGGAGCCTCCTCAGGATCTTCCCAGCCTCTTCATACTCAGAGGTACACATGGATGCGGGAGCCATAGCTGGTAACCGACTCCCGTGTGGCCCTAGTGCCCCAATCCTTCTGCACCGCTGCTGCTGCACCTCTGCGAGTACTCCGCTCACCTCCGGGAGGAGACACCGCAGTGGCCCTCGCCTCAGCCTTGGGGGCTTTGCAGCCTTCCTGGGGTCCTCCATGCTCTGGGCCTTGTTGGATCTGGTGACCCTCTGAGCCAATAGCAATGAGCTCCCACCCCTTGCCGGCTTAGACCGAGGTGTGGGAGACGGGGACTCAGCCCCACAGTTCATCCACTAAACCCCGCTCTTTCCTGGGTCAGAGAAGGGGGGGGATTCCTGGGTGCAGAAAAAATCAACTGGTGGCTCCTGTGGAGCAGACGAAATGCCACACTTTCTTTCACAGACTACAGGCTCCTAGCGTTGGCTGTGTAAATCTGTATGTAGTGAGCTCCCCCTAGTGGTGGCTGTATAAATCTGTATGCAGTGAGCTCCCTCTAGTGGTGGCTGTATAAATCTGTATGCAGTGAGCTCCCTCTAGTGATGGCTGTATAAATCTGTATGTAGTGAGCTCCCTCTAGTGGTGGCTGTATGAATCTGTATGTAGTGAGGTCCCTCTAGTGGTGGCTGTATAAATTTGCATGTAGTGAGCTCCCTCTAGTGGTGGCTGTATAAATCTGTATGTAGTGAGGTCCCTCTAGTGATGGCTGTATGAATCTGTATGCAGTGAGCTCCCTCTAGTGATGGCTGTATAAATCTGTATGTAGTGAGCTCCCTCTAGTGGTGGCTGTATGAATCTGTATGTAGTGAGCTCCCTCTAGTGGTGGCTGTATGAATCTGTATGTAGTGAGCTCCCTCTAGTGGTGGCTGTATAAATCTGTATGCAGTGAGCTCCCTCTAGTGATGGCTGTATAAATCTGTATGTAGTGAGCTCCCTCTAGTGGTGGCTGTATAAATCTGTATGTAGTGAGCTCCCTCTACTGGTGGCTGTATAAATCTGTATGTACTGAGCTCCCTCTAGTGGTGGCTGTATAAATGTGTATGTAGTGAGCTCCCTCTAGTGGGGGCTGTATAAATCTGTATGTAGTGAGCTCCCTCTAGTGGTGGCTGTATAAATCTGTATGCAGTGAGCTCCCTCTAGTGATGGCTGTATAAATCTGTATATAGTGAGCTTCCTCTAGTGGTGGTTGTATAAATCTGTATGTAGTGAGCTCCCTCTAGTGGTGGTTGTATAAATCTGTATGTAGTGAGCTTCCTCTAGTGGTGGTTGTATAAATCTGTATGTAGTGAGCTTCCTCTAGTGGTGGCTGTATAAATCTGTATGCAGTGAGCTCCCTCTAGTGGTGGCTGTATAAACCTGTATGTAGTGAGCTCCCTCTAGTGGTGGCTGTATAAACCTGTATGTAGTGAGCTCCCTCTAGTGGTGGCTGTATAAATCTGTATGCAGTGAGCTCCCTCTAGTGATGGCTGTATAAATCTGTATGTAGTGAGCTCTCCCTAGTGGTGGCTGTATAAATCTGTATGTAGTGAGCTCTCCCTAGTGGTGGCTGTATAAATCTGTATGTAGTGAGCTCTCCCTAGTGGTGGCTGTATAAATCTGTATGTAGTGAGCTCCCTCTAGTGGTGGCTGTATAAATCTGTATGCAGTGAGCTCCCTCTAGTGGTGGCTGTATAAACCTGTATGTAATGAGCTCCCTCTAGTGGTGGCTGTATAAACCTGTATGTAGTGAGCTCCCTCTAGTGGTGGCTGTATAAATCTGTATGTAGTGAGCTCCCTCTAGTGGTGACTGTATAAATCTGTATGTAGTGAGCTCCCTCTAGTGGGGGCTGTATAAATCTGTATGTAGTGAGCTCCCTCTAGTGGGGCTGTATAAATCTGTATGTAGTGAGCTCCCTCTAGTGGTGGCTGTATAAATCTGTATGTAGTGAGCTCCCTCTAGTGGTGGCTGTATAAATCTGTATGTAGTGAGCTCCCTCTAGTGCTGGCTGTATAAATCTGTATGTAGTGAGCTCCCTCTAGTGCTGGCTGTATAAATCTGTATGTAGTGAGCTCCCTCTAGTGGTGGCTGTATAAATCTGTATGTAGTGAGCTCCCTCTAGTGGTGGCTGTATAAATCTGTATGTAGTGAGCTCCCTCTAGTGGTGGCTGTATAAATCTGTATGCAGTGAGCTCCCTCTAGTGATGGCTGTATAAATCTGTATATAGTGAGCTTCCTCTAGTGGTGGTTGTATAAATCTGTATGTAGTGAGCTCCCTCTAGTGGTGGCTGTATAAATCTGTATGCAGTGAGCTCCCTCTAGTGGTGGCTGTATAAACCTGTATGTAGTGAGCTCCCTCTAGTGGTGGCTGTATAAATCTGTATGCAGTGAGCTCCCTCTAGTGGTGACTGTATAAATCTGTATGTAGTGAGCTCCCTCTAGTGGGGGCTGTATAAATCTGTATGTAGTGAGCTCCCTCTAGTGGTGGCTGTATAAATCTGTATGTAGTGAGCTCCCTCTAGTGGTGGCTGTATAAATCTGTATGTAGTGAGCTCCCTCTAGTGGTGGCTGTATAAACCTGTATGTAGTGAGCTCCCTCTAGTGGTGGCTGTATAAATCTGTATGCAGTGAGCTCCCTCTAGTGATGGCTGTATAAATCTGTATGTAGTGAACTCCCCCTAGTGGTGGCTGTATAAATCTGTATGTAGTGAGCTCCCTCTAGTGGTGGCTGTATAAATCTGTATGCAGTGAGCTCCCTCTAGTGGTGGCTGTATAAACCTGTATGTAATGAGCTCCCTCTAGTGGTGGCTGTATAAACCTGTATGTAGTGAGCTCCCTCTAGTGGTGGCTGTATAAATCTGTATGCAGTGAGCTCCCTCTAGTGGTGACTGTATAAATCTGTATGTAGTGAGCTCCCTCTAGTGGGGGCTGTATAAATCTGTATGTAGTGAGCTCCCTCTAGTGGGGGCTGTATAAATCTGTATGTAGTGAGCTCCCTCTAGTGGTGGCTGTATAAATCTGTATGTAGTGAGCTCCCTCTAGTGGTGGCTGTATAAATCTGTATGTAGTGAGCTCCCTCTAGTGGTGGCTGTATAAATCTGTATGCAGTGAGCTCCCTCTAGTGGTGGCTGTATAAATCTGTATGCAGTGAGCTCCCTCTAGTGCTGGCTGTATAAATCTGTATGTAGTGAGCTCCCTCTAGTGCTGGCTGTATAAATCTGTATGTAGTGAGCTCCCCCTAGTGGTGACTGTATAAATCTGTATGTAGTGATCTCCCCCTAGTGGTGGCTGTATAAATTTGGTGACTGAAATTCATTTCTCTTCCCCCAGAACAGAAGAAGTAAGAAGAAGACCAAGTCTGTACATGAGGCCCTTGTCACCCCCACAAGTCCAACACTGGCCCCGCTATGCCTTTCCCCTTTAGCACGGGGGCCCCGAGTCGGCTCCCCAGAGAATGCGCTGTCTGTGCCTCACATCACCTATCATCATACAGAGGGCGAGAAGAGAGACATGAGCTTTCAGGGGCCGGCAGGTAGGGGGCAGACATCTGCTGCATGTACAGTTATCAAATAGATGTGTTGTGCTGTCCCTTTAAATTCCCCCTTTAGCTTCCCTCTATCATCTATGATCATGTGGATGGTGACATCTAGTGGCCATTGTTGTTAATGCAGCCTCATTATCATGCACTGCTCCATCCATAGCCCTCTCAGCTGTGGAGGTCTCTGATGTCTCTGCGCTCTCGCCTTCTCTCCGTCTCTTCCTCTTCTCTTCCTCTCTGTGACAGGTCGCTGTAGGTCTTGGTCTACCCTCTCTGTCTGCACGTCTGGTAGCTCCTCGGTACAAGGTATAGTGCATGAAATCCTAAATATTCCAACAGGAAGCAGAAGAATTGTGTTTTGCAGCTTTGGCTGTGATTGGAGCAATCTTTCATTTCTCTACAGGGAGAGGTCGAGCGGATGGATCCCTGCCGGATATTTCCAGGACTAACAGCTACACTGACGACATGGACGCCATGAGCGAGGAGAGTTCCCTGCCGGCGGTGACAGAGATATCCCAGTAAGGCTGGGGCGGAGGGAGGGGGATAATCTGCCGGGGGCACCAAGCAGAAGCCGCATGATACCGGGCACGTCATGCTCCCATCTGTGCTCCGAATCCTCCTCTGACGCTTAAAAACCACCCATCTTGTAAAAAAAAAGGCAGAGGAGGGGGATGCAGCTGCAGCTTCTGTCACTGTTTGCTGCGAGAGGGAGGGAAGAGATGTCATTTATGCCTTGGAAATAAGGGTCAGCTTCTTTTTTTTCTGATGTCCATGTGGCTGCACCAGGTACTGCAGCTGAAGTGATTGCAGCTAAGCTGCAGTTCCACATACAGCCACAAGGACATGAGAGGCGCTGTTCCTGATCACCCGGTGCCTTCTTCTTAGTGCCCCCTGTACACTGCTCCTGAGTACATATGTGTGCCCGTCTGATGCCCGCCCCGTGTAATCGCTGTTTTTTATCCCCCCTGGCAGCTCTATGAGCAGGTGAGGGTGCGCGCAGGAAGACGATGTATAAAAGTGGAACTCCATGTCTTCTCGACGCTTGCTGTCAGTGAATGAGATTTTTTTTTTTTATTTTAACATCCAGAGGCTGAAATCTTATCGTAACCTTGTTCTGCTCACACAGCTGAGGGTTTGTTACAACTACAGACGGGGTTGCTACTAACACATTGCGACGAAGCTTAGCTGTGTGAGCAGGACCAGTTTGTTAGTTTTTTTTCCATTTACTGACAGCTAACTGATATAGTGAAAATGGCGGAGGGGTAAAGCACAGATTATTTTGGGAATTTCAAGGATTTTTAAAATGACTTGGGAACAGATGTGAATAATCCACTTTTATACCCGAGCCCCTGTGGTTTGCAGTGTGAGGGTGCTCCGGGTGCTCTGGGTGTTCCGGGTGCTCCGGCTGTGCATGCAGCCTGTGTGTGGCATTAATTTGCAGTTTCAATCTTCTGGTGTTCCCTTTCCCCCATTACTCTGCTGAACTGAATATAGTGGCCTAAAATCTATTCAGGACTGACACAAGGGGGCGCTCATTCCAATGATTCCAATTAAGTCTTCCCTAGTGGTGTCTATGCTGCACTACTCAGCTGTGTATGCGTCTGTGCTGCTGCACTGCTCAGCTGTGTGTGCGTCTGTGCTGCTGCACTGCTCAGCTGTGTGTGCGTCTGTACTGCTGCACTGCTCAGCTGTGTGTGCGTCTGTGCTGCTGCACTGCTCAGCTGTGTGTGCGTCTGTGCTGCTGCACTGCTCAGCTGTGTGTGCGTCTGTGCTGCTGCACTACTCAGCTGTGTGTGCGTCTGTGCTGCTGCACTACTCAGCTGTGTGTGCGTCTGTGCTGCTGCACTGCTCAGCTGTGTGTGTGTCTGTGCTGCTGCACTGCTCAGCTGTGTGTGTGTCTGTGCTGCTGCACTGCTCAGCTGTGTGTGTGTCTGTGCTGCTGCACTGCTCAGCTGTGTGTGTGTCTGTGCTGCTGCACTGCTCAGCTGTGTGTGTGTCTGTGCTGCTGCACTGCTCAGCTGTGTGCGTGTCTGTGCTGCTGCACTGCTCAGCTGTGTGCGTGTCTGTGCTGCTGCACTGCTCAGCTGTGTGCGTGTCTGTGCTGCTGCACTGCTCAGCTGTGTGTGCGTCTGTGCTGCTGCACTGCTCAGCTGTGTGTGCGTCTGTGCTGCTGCACTGCTCAGCTGTGTGTGCGTCTGTGCTGCTGCACTGCTCAGCTGTGTGTGCGTCTGTGCTGCTGCACTGCTCAGCTGTGTGTGCGTCTGTGCTGCTGCACTGCTCAGCTGTGTGTGCGTCTGTGCTGCTGCACTGCTCAGCTGTGTGTGCGTCTGTGCTGCTGCACTGCTCAGCTGTGTGTGCGTCTGTGCTGCTGCACTGCTCAGCTGTGTGTGCGTCTGTGCTGCTGCACTGCTCAGCTGTGTGTGCGTCTGTGCTGCTGCACTGCTCAGCTGTGTGTGCGTCTGTGCTGCTGCACTGCTCAGCTGTGTGTGCGTCTGTGCTGCTGCACTGCTCAGCTGTGTGTGTGTCTGTGCTGCTGCACTGCTCAGCTGTGTGTGTGTCTGTGCTGCTGCACTGCTCAGCTGTGTGTGTGTCTGTGCTGCTGCACTGCTCGGCTGTGTGTGTGTCTGTGCTGCTGCACTGCTCGGCTGTGTGTGTGTCTGTGCTGCTGTATTCAGCTGTGTGCGTCTGTGCTGCTGCACTGCTCAGCTGTGTGTGCGTCTGTGCTGCTGCACTGCTCAGCTGTGTGTGCGTCTGTGCTGCTGCACTGCTCAGCTGTGTGTGCGTCTGTGCTGCTGCACTGCTCAGCTGTGTGTGCGTCTGTGCTGCTGCACTGCTCAGCTGTGTGTGCGTCTGTGCTGCTGCACTGCTCAGCTGTGTGTGCGTCTGTGCTGCTGCACTGCTCAGCTGTGTGTGCGTCTGTGCTGCTGCACTGCTCAGCTGTGTGTGCGTCTGTGCTGCTGCACTGCTCAGCTGTGTGTGTGTCTGTGCTGCTGCACTGCTCAGCTGTGTGTGTGTCTGTGCTGCTGCACTGCTCAGCTGTGTGTGTGTCTGTGCTGCTGCACTGCTCAGCTGTGTGTGTGTCTGTGCTGCTGCACTGCTCAGCTGTGTGTGTGTCTGTGCTGCTGCACTGCTCAGCTGTGTGTGTGTCTGTGCTGCTGCACTGCTCAGCTGTGTGTGTGTCTGTGCTGCTGCACTGCTCAGCTGTGTGTGTGTCTGTGCTGCTGCACTGCTCAGCTGTGTGTGTGTCTGTGCTGCTGCACTGCTCAGCTGCGTGCGTGTCTGTGCTGCTGCACTGCTCAGCTGCGTGCGTCTGTGCTGCTGCACTGCTCAGCTGCGTGCGTCTGTGCTGCTGCACTGCTCAGCTGCGTGCGTCTGTGCTGCTGCACTGCTCAGCTGCGTGCGTCTGTGCTGCTGCACTGCTCAGCTGCGTGCGTCTGTGCTGCTGCACTGCTCAGCTGCGTGCGTCTGTGCTGCTGCACTGCTCAGCTGCGTGCGTCTGTGCTGCTGCACTGCTCAGCTGCGTGCGTCTGTGCTGCTGCACTGCTCAGCTGCGTGCGTCTGTGCTGCTGCACTGCTCAGCTGCGTGCGTCTGTGCTGCAGCATTCACCAGCGTCTTTTATCCTGTTGCAGACTGACGGACGCTCACCGGACGGCAGTGAAGGTCACCCGCCGCATGCAGTACTTTGTTGCCCGCAGGAAATTCCAGGTACCATACGGAGCTCGGTACAAGTGCTGCACCTCCAGTATTATATACCGCCTGATAGTGCACTACCCGCCATACCCTGACATTTTCCCCTATGGTCCCTTTTCTTCCCCACGATCCCAGCAAGCTCGGAAACCGTACGACGTCCGGGACGTGATTGAGCAGTACTCCCAGGGACATCTGAACATGATGGTGCGGATCAAGGAGCTGCAGAGGAGGTGAAGGCCTTTGTCTGTACGGATATAGGTTGTGGCGGGATGGAGGCTGACCTGCCGTGTCCGGCGGGATGGAGGCTGACCTGCCGTGTCCGGCGGGATGGAGGCTGACCTGCCGTGTCCGGCGGGATGGAGGCTGACCTCCCGTGTCCGGCGGGATGGAGGCTGACCTCCCGTGTCCGGCGGGATGGAGGCTGACCTCCCGTGTCCGGCGGCCTCGTGCGGGGCCACATCGGTCGCACTGATCCCTGATCCTTCTCTTTACAGACTGGACCATTCCCTGGGGAAGCCGGGCCTCTTTCTGCCAGGTACCGTCCTGTGGGTCATGTAGCGGTGGGAGTACTGGTGTCACAGGGGGCACAGCTGGGAGATGACTCGAATGCTACAGGGGCCCCGGGACCCCACTGCTGAGTAATGGAGCAAGTACTACCGTATGATGCACACAGGCCCCATGCAGAATGAAGGATTTGCATCTGGACCAAGAATATCTTACAAAGACAAAAAGAAAAGACTTTGTTGCGAAAGGAAGAGAATACACATAAAGCTGCCATACAGTGTGCCCGTAGTACCGCCATACTGTGTGTATATAATACCGCCATACAGTGTACACATAATACTGCCATACTGTGTATAAAGAGTACCGCCATACCGTGCCCATTGCCGTATAATGCTGTAACAATTCCACCATCTGGACCTGTATGATGCCACATTGTTGTCAGTCTGACGGGCACAGGTTTGCGGTTGCCCGATGGCTGTTGCCCCTCTTACCCCCTGTAATCCGCCCCCTGTGATCTTTTTCTCCGCAGAGAAGGGCCTGGACAAGGGCTTCTACACGGTGGGATCGAGGCTCATGCGTCTAGAGGACAAGGTATGAAATAGGGACCTCCACCTTTATCCCCTGACACGTCTCCTTTAATTAGTGGGCACCCCGCACTGTCTCCATTGTCTTCATAAACCCTGATATAACATGTACTTAAGTCTTTTGTAGCCTGCGGCCCCCTCGAAACCTTCACCCTTCACCGTCCTCGTTCCTCTGGCAAAGGAACATTTTCCCAGGGAAGAATAATACAGCTGAGGATCCAGCCTGGCACACGGAGGGTAGACCTGGGGTCAGCGCCTCGGCCCCCCTCCTGGGAGCACAGAGACCCACTTGGGTGTGTAATTGTGGGGTCTCGCTAGCTGCTGAGCTGGAACGAGGTCTGTTCACTTGGCAGTGCCACGCAGGTCTGGCATTGCCGGGCAGCTGGATGGGCTGAGTGCGAGTATTGTCTGAGTGTCTAGGAATCAGCCAGACGCCCAGCAGAACGGAGTTCCCTGTATACAATGAGCTCAGCAGATTGTTCCCACGTCACCCCACAGCCCTTGTCCCCATATCACCCCCCACGGTAACCACCTGGGTAGCTCAGTGTTAGTGAGCAAACTATGGACTTCATAGCAATCACTTGATCTGAGGGTCCTCTTTCCCCCTTTGCATGCTGGTCTCCCCTTTACTTCTCATGTGTTACGTGGTGACCCTGGCAGTCTCCTTTCTTTGCATTCATTGGTCTTCTGTTGTGTTCCCCTCCACCATCTAGGTTTCGCACATGGACCGGAAGTTGGATGAAATCCTCCGCGTCTTCCGGGCTCAGTTGGTGCCAGAAGAGGACCAGGTGTTGCCTTCAGAGCCCACATCGCCCTCTTCCCACCGGCTGCACCCCTCTCACAGCTCCCCGACTCCCAGCCGCCGGTTCTGAACACCATGGTCTATCTCTTCCAAGGGTCTAGAAACCGAAGCAGCCAACACCACCTGTTACCTCGGCAGCTGTGAAGGTGCTAAGTGTCACCGAGATCCATAGGTGGCTTCCCAGGACTAGCTTAGTGCTCTACATGTCAACCAGAGCTCAAGACGCACCAAGTTGGAGATGCCACACAGCCCCATAAGTGGTGCCACATGTCCACCTGACCAATAGACTTCCATAAGAGATGCCACATGAAAGATGCCAGGACCAGTGGTTGGGAAGGACCAAAGCTATGAACTAGATGTGAACTAGAGCGCTGAGAGCTACTATGAGGGAAGCCTTCATAACTGGTAAGAAAATTTACAAGCTTCAGGGACTCCATTACCAGTGGAAGAACCCCAATCACTAGGAAGAGAACCTTCATCTCTAGGAGAACCTCCATTACCATAGTTAGATCCACCCATCACTAGGAAGAGAATCCACAAGCTACAGGAACCTTCATTACCAGGGGGAGAACCCCCATCACTAAGAAGAAAAACCTTCATCACCAGGAAGACAACCACCATCACACTGAAGAGAATCTACAAGCTTCAGGAACCTCCATTAACAGGGGCAGAGTATCCATCACCAAGAAGAAAACCACCATACCCGGGAGGACCTCCATTCGCTAGGGGGAGAACCTCCATCACCAGAAGGAAAACCTCCATCACCAGGGGGAGAACCCGTATCACCAGAGGGAGAACAACCTCTCTCACCAGGGGGAGAACCCGTATCATCAGAGGGAGAACAACCTCTCTCACCAGGGGGAGAACCCGTATCACCAGAGGGAGAACAACCTCTCTCACCAGGGGGAGAACCCGTATCACCAGAGGGAGAACAACCTCTCACCAGGGGGAGAACCCGTATCACCAGAGGGAGAACAACCTCTCTCACCAGGGGGAGAACCTCTGAATTTCAAAAGCTTCAATAACCAGGAAAGGATCTGCCACAATCTCTAGCAAGAAAAACTCAAAGCTTGAGGAACCTGCATAAACTGGAATAGAACTTCTAGCTGAAAGAAGAGAACCTCAATCATTGGGGAGAGAACCTCTGTTACCAGGGAGACAATCTCCAAGCTTCAGGAACCTCCATAACCAGGAAGAGATTATCCATCATCAAGAGGTGAACCTCTATATTGGTGAGAGAGAACCTCCATCTTCAGGAGGAACATCTCCATCACAAGGAACATCTCCATCACCAAGAACAGAAGCACAATTACCAAGAAAACCATTCCCACCAGGAAACCTCCCTCATCGCCTCCAGCCATGGCCGCCTCCTCCTGGACACTTCTTCTGGGCAGAGTCACCTATTTATTATGTCATGAATGTCTTTCTTGCGCCTGAACCTGCAGAACATTGGACAACCTATGATAAATGGTCTATGGCCTCCCTCTCCAGGTGGACGCAGCCCCTTCCCCACGTTCTGCCTGTGCGCAGATCACAGTGACCTCCGCCCTCATTGAGATTCTGATATTTAATAGACTTTATGTAAATAGAACTCGGGGTGAGACATTGACCCCTCTTCACCCAATTTTTTGGGGGGAAAGAGGTTATGAACCCATTGCCTTATATCGCCCATAGGTGATCCTTTCCCACTGTGTATCTATAGGAGACTCATCATCATCCATGTGAGTGACAAGGCAGGCAAGAATAGTTTCCCAATGTAATGATGAAAATATGCAAATGTATGCAAATGAGCCTGAATGGAAATAATTAAAGACGACATAGAGGACACAGCTATGATTGTCTTATTGTGTGCGGGTAGGGGACAGTCCACGGGGTGGTGCTGGCTGCAGTCCCATGTCACAATGCCTCCTGTCGGTACAGATGACATGTATGGCAGAGCTCCTGAGGACTTCTTGGGTCGTGTATTGGCCTCATAGGGGATGTGGGGTCCTGCATTATAAAGGGTGAGCCCCCGACCGGCTGGTTATTAGCAGCGAGCTGTTCTGTATTACTTGTAGCTGCATGTTGCCCGTGTGGTGCCCTGGGCATTTCCATGGTACAGACTGGAGTTGGCACACTCCGGGTGACCATAAAAGGGCACAGATCGAAAACCTCAGAGTTTATCCCCGGGGGCACAACCTTGGATGTCTAACCTGACAAGCCCTGACATTATCACTATGCCCAGCTCTAATGCCAGTGCACAGGACCGAAGTGGTGTGCAGGGATTTGGGGCTGTAGTTTACCCTTTTTCCAATGCCCCCCAGGGTTTCCCTTTGTTCCCAGTTCTCCCTAGAGTCTTCATTGTTCCCAGTTCCCCCCAGGATTTTCATTGTTCCCAGTTCTCCACAGGGTTTCCACTGTTACCAGTTCCCCCCAGAGTCTCCATTGTTCCCAGCTCCTCCCAGAGTTTCCATTGTCGTTCCCCAGGATTTCCATTATTCCCAGTCCCCCCCCCCCCCCCCCAGGGTTTCTATTGTTCCCAGTTCTCCCCAGAGTCTCCATTATTCCCAGCTCCTCCCAGAGTTTCCATTGTCGTTCCCCAGGATTTCCATTATTCCCAGTCCCCCCCCCCCCCCCAGGGTTTCTATTGTTCCCAGTTCTCCCCAGAGTCTCCATTATTCCCAGTCCCCCCCCCCCCAGGGTTTCTATTGTTTCCAGTTCTCCCCAGAGTCTCCATTGTTCCCAATTCCCCCCCAGGGTTTCAATTGTTCCCAGTTCTCCCCAGAGTCTCCATTGTTCCCAGTTCTCCCCCAGAGTTTCAATTGTTCCCAGTTCTCCCCAGAGTCTCCATTGTTCCCAGTTCTCCCCAGAGTCTCCATTATTCCCAGTCCCCCCCCCCCCCCCAGGATTTCCATTGTTCCCAGTTCTCCCCAGAGTCACCATTGTTCCCAGTTCTCCCCAGAGTCTCCATTATTCCCAGTCCCCCCCAGGGTTTCTATTGTTCCCAGTTCTCCCCCAGGGTTTCCATTGTTCCCAGTTCTCCCCCAAGGTTTCCATTGTTCCCAGTTCTCCCCAGAGTCTCCATTGTTCCCAGTTCTCCCCCAGGGTTTCTATTGTTCCCAGTTCTCCCCAGAGTCTCCATTATTCCCAGTTCTCCCCCAGGGTTTCTATTGTTCCCAGTTCTCCCCCAGGGTTTCCATTGTTCCCAGTTCTCCCCCAGGGTTTCCATTGTTCCCAGTTCTCCCCCAGGGTTTCCATTGTTCCCAGTTCTCCCCAGAGTCTCCATTGTTCCCAGTTCTCCCCCAGGGTTTCTATTGTTCCCAGTTCTCCCCAGAGTCTCCATTATTCCCAGTCCCCCCCCCCCCCAGGGTTTCTATTGTTTCCAGTTCTCCCCAGAGTCTCCATTGTTCCCAATTCCCCCCCAGGGTTTCAATTGTTCCCAGTTCTCCCCAGAGTCTCCATTGTTCCCAGTTCTCCCCCAGGGTTTCAATTGTTCCCAGTTCTCCCCAGAGTCTCCATTGTTCCCAGTCCCCCCCCCCCCCAGGATTTCCATTGTTCCCAGTTCCCCCCCAGGATTTCCATTGTTCCCAATTCCCCCCAGGATTATCCATTGTTCCCAGCCACCCCCAGGATTATCCATTGTTCCCAGTTCCCACCAGGGTTTCCATTGTTCCCAGTTCCCACCAGGGTTATCCATTGTTCCCAGCCACCCCCAGGATTATCCATTGTTCCCAGCCACCCCCAGGATTATCCATTGTTCCCAGTTCCCACCAGAGTTTCCATTGTTCCCAGCCCCACACCCCAGGGTTTCTATTGTTTCCAGTTCTCCCCAGGATTTCCATTGTTCCCAGTTCCCACCAGGGTTTCCATTGTTCCCAGTTCTCTCCAGAGTCTCCATTGTTCCCAGCCACCCCCAGGATTATCCATTGTTCCCAGCCACCCCCAGGATTTCCATTGTTCCCAGTTCCCCCCCAGGATTTCCATTGTTCCCAATTCCCCCCAGGATTATCCATTGTTCCCAGCCACCCCCAGGATTATCCATTGTTCCCAGTTCCCACCAGAGTTTCCATTGTTCCCAGCCCCACACCCCAGGGTTTCTATTGTTTCCAGTTCTCCCCAGGATTTCCATTGTTCCCAGTTCCCACCAGGGTTTCCATTGTTCCCAGTTCTCTCCAGAGTCTCCATTGTTCCCAGCCCCACACCCCAGGGTTTCTATTGTTTCCAGTTCTCCCCAGGGTTTCCATTGTTTCCAGTTCCCACCAGGATTATCCATTGTTCCCAGTTCCCACCAGGATTATCCATTGTTCCCAGTTCCCACCAGGATTATCCATTGTTCCCAGTTCCCACCAGGATTATCCATTGTTCCCAGTTCCCACCAGGATTATCCATTGTTCCCAGTTCCCACCAGGATTATCCATTGTTCCCAGTTCCCACCAGGGTTTCCATTGTTCCCAGTTCTCTCCAGAGTCTCCATTGTTCCCAGCCCCACACCCCAGGGTTTCTATTGTTTCCAGTTCTCCCCAGGGTTTCCATTGTTTCCAGTTCCCACCAGGATTATCCATTGTTCCCAGTTCCCACCAGGATTATCCATTGTTCCCAGTTCCCACCAGGATTATCCATTGTTCCCAGTTCCCACCAGGATTATCCATTGTTCCCAGTTCCCACCAGGATTATCCATTGTTCCCAGTTCCCACCAGGGTTTCCATTGTTCCCAGTTCTCTCCAGAGTCTCCATTGTTCCCAGCCCCACACCCCAGGGTTTCTATTGTTCCCAGTCCCCCAGGGTTTCCATTGTTCCCAGTTCCCCCCCAGGATTATCCATTGTTCCCAGTTCCCCCCCAGGGTTTCCATTGTTCCCAGTTCCCCCCCAGGATTTCCATTGTTCCCAGTTCCCCCCCAGGATTATCCATTGTTCCCAGTTCCCCCCCAGGATTTCCATTGTTCCCAGTTCCCCCCCAGGATTATCCATTGTTCCCAGTTCCCACCAGGGTTTCCATTGTTCCCAGTTCCCCCCCAGGATTATCCATTGTTCCCAGTTCCCCCCCAGGATTATCCATTGTTCCCAGTTCCCACCAGGGTTTCCATTGTTCCCAGTTCCCCCCCAGGATTATCCATTGTTCCCAGTTCCCCCCCAGGATTATCCATTGTTCCCAGTTCACCCCCAGGATTATCCATTGTTCCCAGTTCACCCCCAGGATTATCCATTGTTCCCAGTTCACCCCCAGGATTATCCATTGTTCCCAGTTCCCCCCCAGGATTATCCATTGTTCCCAGTTCTCCCCAGAGTCTCCTTTGCTCCCAGCCCCACACCCCAGGGTTTCTATTGTTCCCAGTCCCCCAGGGTTTCCATTGTTCCCAGTTCCCCCCCAGGATTATCCATTGTTCCCAGTTCCCCCCCAGGGTTTCCATTGTTCCCAGTTCCCCCCCAGGATTTCCATTGTTCCCAGTTCCCCCCCAGGATTATCCATTGTTCCCAGTTCCCCCCCAGGATTTCCATTGTTCCCAGTTCCCCCCCAGGATTATCCATTGTTCCCAGTTCCCACCAGGGTTTCCATTGTTCCCAGTTCCCCCCCAGGATTATCCATTGTTCCCAGTTCCCCCCCAGGATTATCCATTGTTCCCAGTTCCCACCAGGGTTTCCATTGTTCCCAGTTCCCCCCCAGGATTATCCATTGTTCCCAGTTCCCCCCCAGGATTATCCATTGTTCCCAGTTCACCCCCAGGATTATCCATTGTTCCCAGTTCACCCCCAGGATTATCCATTGTTCCCAGTTCACCCCCAGGATTATCCATTGTTCCCAGTTCCCCCCCAGGATTATCCATTGTTCCCAGTTCTCCCCAGAGTCTCCTTTGCTCCCAGCCCCTCTCAGGGTTTCCATTGTCCCCAGAACTTCTTCCATGCCTGGAGCCCTTCAGACCTATAACTTCATGTATTACCCCAGTGATGTGGGCTGGTAAACTACAGCTGCCATCATTTTACTGACAATAGGACCAGCCCCCAATCTCTGGGACCCCCTCTAGTCCTGATAATGAAGTAAATCAGGCCAACAGCAACGCCCTGTACAGAGGGTGCAGGGAACATAGAGGGACGGAGGGCTGAATCTGAGCTGTGGTCCCTTCATGGAAGTGCTTGAGCTCAGGAGGCAGGTGCTACTCTCAGCACCACTCCTCCTGTCCTGTATATATACACTGCACAGTACCACTCCTCCTGTCCTGTATATATACACTGCACAGTACCACTCCTCCTGTCCTGTATATATACACTGCACAGTACCACTCCTCCTGTCCTGTATATATACACTGCACAGTACCACTCCTCCTGTCCTGTATATATACACTGCACAGCACCACTCCTCCTGTCCTGTATATATACACTGCACAGTACCACTCCTCCTGTCCTGTATATATACACTGCACAGTACCACTCCTCCTGTCCTGTATATATATATATATATACGCTGCACAGTACCACTCCTCCTGTCCTGTATATATACACTGCACAGTACCACTCCTCCTGTTTGGACTGAGCTCGGACCCCAGGTCAGTAAATTGGGGCATAAAAATAAACGATACCCCCTTTATACAATACTCCCAGCAGGCACGTATGGGAGCGTGACTACGACAGCCTCTAAATGTAAGTTTGTTACAATGTATCAGTGCAGGTAAAAGTGTATCCGCCTGGAATCCTGACTGCCATATTGTCTAGACTGGATACATTGTAACAAACTCCCAGCAGTGAAAAATGTCCAGTGTGGGCAAGTTTCAAAAGGGGTTTTCCAGCCGCAGAACCCCCCCCCCCCTCCACCGCTGCTCTCGGTGTCTGTTGACGGCGCTGCAGCCAATCGCCAACTTTTAAATTGGCAGACCATGACAGTGACTTTCTTCTAATACCACGTCCCTTTCTTACATGGGCATTCGGTTACATGACTGCTCCGCTGTTGGCTCGTCGCACACGTCTTGGCGCCATTTTCTGAGCCACCGCTCTGTCACATTGTAACGCAAAAATTGCAAACAAGTCAGCGGAAAGTAAAAGAAGTTTGTGCCACAAAAGAGATTTTCCAGCCGCAGCGAAGAACATTCTGTATCAGGACATAAAGGAGATTTAGCCGTGAGGGAGGAAAGGGACGGTTCTTGGCAGCGCGCGGGGGCTGGCACCGGGGCAGAGGGGCAAATACATTGTATCCTCTTTCTGTTTGACTAAAGTCATCTCATGTCTAATGGGGAGGGGGGAAAAACCCAAGAAAACAGCTGCTGAGGGCGCAAGATGGAAATAGATTATGTCTGACACCACAGAACACAGCGGCCTTGTTATAGGGAAGGTAAAGGGAGAGGGGCCAGTATCTGAGAACAGCCAACGGAAGGGTACTGTGCAGTGTATATACAGGACAGGAGGAGTGGTACTGTGCAGTGTATATATACAGGACAGGAGGAGTGGTACTGTGCAGTGTATATATACAGGAGGAGTGGTACTGTGCAGTGTATATATACAGGACAGGAGGAGTGGTACTGTGCAGTGTATATATACAGGACAGGAGGAGTGGTACTGTGCAGTGTATATATACAGGACAGGAGGAGTGGTACTGTGCAGTGTATATATACAGGACAGGAGGAGTGGTACTGTGCAGTGTATATATACAGGACAGGAGGAGTGGTACTGTGCAGTGTATATATACAGGACAGGAGGAGTGGTACTGTGCAATGTATATATACAGGACAGGATGAGTGGCACTGTACAGTGTATATATATACAGGACAGGAGGAGTGGCGCTGTGCAGTGTATATATACAGGACAGGAGGAGTGGTACTGTGCAGTGTATATATACAGGACAGGAGGAGTGGTACTGTGCAGTGTATATATACAGGACAGGAGGAGTGGTACTGTGCAGTGTATATATACAGGACAGGAGGAGTGGTACTGTGCAATGTATATATACAGGACAGGAGGAGTGGTACTGTGCAGTGTATATATACAGGACAGGAGGAGTGGTACTGTGCAGTGTATATATACAGGGGGTGGTACTGTGCAGTGTATATATACAGGACAGGAGGAGTGGTACCGTACCGTGCAGTGTATATATACAGGACAGGAGGAGTGGTACCGTGCAGTGTATATATACAGGACAGGAGGAGTGGTACTGTGCAGTGTATATATACAGGACAGGAGGAGTGGTACTGTGCAGTGTATATATACAGGACAGGAGGAGCGGTACTGTGCAGAGTATATATACAGGACAGGAGGAGCGGCACTGTGCAGTGTATATATACAGGACAGGAGGAGTGGTACTGTGCAGTATATATACACAGGACAGGAGCAGTGGTACTGTGCAGTGTATATATACAGGACAGCAGGAGTGGTACTGTGCAGTGTATATATACAGGACAGGAGGAGTGGTACTGTGCAGTGTATATACAGGACAGGAGGAGTGGTACTGTGCAGTGTATATATACAGGACAGGAGGAGTGGTACTGTGCAGTGTATATACAGGACAGGAGGAGTGGTACTGTGCAGTGTATATATACAGGACAGGAGGAGTGGTACTGTGCAGTATATATACACAGGACAGGAGCAGTGGTACTGTGCAGTGTATATATACAGGACAGGAGGAGTGGTACTGTGCAGTGTATATATACAGGACAGGAGGAGTGGTACTGTGCAGTGTATATACAGGACAGGAGGAGTGGTACTGTGCAGTGTATATATACAGGACAGCAGGAGTGGTACTGTGCAGTATATATACACAGGACAGGAGCAGTGGTACTGTGCAGTGTATATATACAGGACAGGAGGAGTGGTATTGTGCAGTGTATATATACAGGACAGGAGGAGTGGTACTGTGCAGTGTATATACAGGACAGGAGGAGTGGTACTGTGCAGTGTATATATACAGGACAGGAGGAGTGGTACTGTGCAGTGTATATATACAGGTGGAGTGGTACTGTGCAGTGTATATATACAGAAGAAGTGGTACTGTGCAGTGTATATATACAGGACAGGAGGAGTGGTACTGTGCAGTGTATATATACAGGACAGGAGATGTGGTACTGTACAGTGTATATATACATGACAGGAGGAGTGGTACTGTGCAGTGTATATATACAGGACAGGAGGAGTGGTACTGTGCAGTGTATATATACAGGACAGGAGGAGTGGTACTGTGCAGTGTATATATACAGGAGGAGTGGTACCGTGCAGTGTATATATACAGGACAGGAGGAGTGGTACCGTGCAGTGTATATATACAGGACAGGAGGAGTGGTACTGTGCAGTGTATATATACAGGACAGGAGGAGTGGTACTGTGCAGAGTATATATACAGGACAGGAGGAGCGGTACTGTGCAGTGTATATATACAGGACAGGAGGAGCGGCACTGTGCAGTGTATATATACAGGACAGGAGGAGTGGTACTGTGCAGTATATATACACAGGACAGGAGCAGTGGTACTGTGCAGTGTATATATACAGGACAGCAGGAGTGGTACTGTGCAGTGTATATATACAGGACAGGAGGAGTGGTACTGTGCAGTGTATATATACAGCACAGAAGAAGTGGTATTGCGCAGTGTATATATACAGGACAGGAGGAGTGGTACTGTGCAGTGTACATATACAGGACAGGAGGAGTGGTACTGTGCAGTGTATATATACAGGACAGGAGGAGTGGTACCGTGCAGTGTATATATACAGGACAGGAGGAGTGGTACCGTGCAGTGTATATATACAGGACAGGAGGAGTGGTACCGTGCAGTGTATATATACAGGACAGGAGGAGTGGTACTGTGCAGTGTATATATACAGGACAGGAGATGTGGTACTGTACAGTGTATATATACATGACAGGAGGAGTGGTACTGTGCAGTGTATATATACAGGACAGGAGGAGTGGTATTGTGCAGTGTATATATACAGGACAGGAGGAGTGGTACTGTGCAGTGTATATACAGGACAGGAGGAGTGGTACTGTGCAGTGTATATATACAGGACAGGAGGAGTGGTACTGTGCAGTGTATATATACAGGTGGAGTGGTACTGTGCAGTGTATATATACAGAAGAAGTGGTACTGTGCAGTGTATATATACAGGACAGGAGGAGTGGTACTGTGCAGTGTATATATACAGGACAGGAGATGTGGTACTGTACAGTGTATATATACATGACAGGAGGAGTGGTACTGTGCAGTGTATATATACAGGACAGGAGGAGTAGTACTGTGCAGTGTATATATACAGGACAGGAGGAGTGGTACTGTGCAGTGTATATATACAGGGGGTGGTACTGTGCAGTTTATATATACAGGACAGGAGGAGTGGTACCGTGCAGTGTATATATACAGGACAGGAGGAGTGGTACTGTGCAGTGTATATATACAGGACAGGAGGAGTGGTACTGTGCAGAGTATATATACAGGACAGGAGGAGCGGTACTGTGCAGTGTATATATACAGGACAGGAGGAGCGGCACTGTGCAGTGTATATATACAGGACAGGAGGAGTGGTACTGTGCAGTATATATACACAGGACAGGAGCAGTGGTACTGTGCAGTGTATATATACAGGACAGCAGGAGTGGTACTGTGCAGTGTATATATACAGGACAGGAGGAGTGGTACTGTGCAGTGTATATATACAGCACAGAAGAAGTGGTATTGCGCAGTGTATATATACAGGACAGGAGGAGTGGTACTGTGCAGTGTACATATACAGGACAGGAGGAGTGGTACTGTGCAGTGTATATATACAGGACAGGAGGAGTGGTACCGTGCAGTGTATATATACAGGACAGGAGGAGTGGTACTGTGCAGTGTATATATACAGGACAGGAGATGTGGTACTGTACAGTGTATATATACATGACAGGAGGAGTGGTACTGTGCAGTGTATATATACAGGACAGGAGGAGTGGTACTGTGCAGTGTATATATACAGGACAGGAGGAGTGGTACTGTGCAGTGTATATACAGGACAGGAGGAGTGGTACTGTGCAGTGTATATATACAGGACAGGAGGAGTGGTACTGTGCAGTGTATATACAGGACAGGAGGAGTGGTACTGTGCAGTGTATATATACAGGACAGGAGGAGTGGTACTGTGCAGTATATATACACAGGACAGGAGCAGTGGTACTGTGCAGTGTATATATACAGGACAGGAGGAGTGGTACTGTGCAGTGTATATATACAGGACAGGAGGAGTGGTACTGTGCAGTGTATATACAGGACAGGAGGAGTGGTACTGTGCAGTGTATATATACAGGACAGCAGGAGTGGTACTGTGCAGTATATATACACAGGACAGGAGCAGTGGTACTGTGCAGTGTATATATACAGGACAGGAGGAGTGGTATTGTGCAGTGTATATATACAGGACAGGAGGAGTGGTACTGTGCAGTGTATATACAGGACAGGAGGAGTGGTACTGTGCAGTGTATATATACAGGACAGGAGGAGTGGTACTGTGCAGTGTATATATACAGGTGGAGTGGTACTGTGCAGTGTATATATACAGAAGAAGTGGTACTGTGCAGTGTATATATACAGGACAGGAGGAGTGGTACTGTGCAGTGTATATATACAGGACAGGAGATGTGGTACTGTACAGTGTATATATACATGACAGGAGGAGTGGTACTGTGCAGTGTATATATACAGGACAGGAGGAGTGGTACTGTGCAGTGTATATATACAGGACAGGAGGAGTGGTACTGTGCAGTGTATATATACAGGAGGAGTGGTACCGTGCAGTGTATATATACAGGACAGGAGGAGTGGTACCGTGCAGTGTATATATACAGGACAGGAGGAGTGGTACTGTGCAGTGTATATATACAGGACAGGAGGAGTGGTACTGTGCAGAGTATATATACAGGACAGGGGGAGCGGTACTGTGCAGTGTATATATACAGGACAGGAGGAGCGGCACTGTGCAGTGTATATATACAGGACAGGAGGAGTGGTACTGTGCAGTATATATACACAGGACAGGAGCAGTGGTACTGTGCAGTGTATATATACAGGACAGCAGGAGTGGTACTGTGCAGTGTATATATACAGGACAGGAGGAGTGGTACTGTGCAGTGTATATATACAGCACAGAAGAAGTGGTATTGCGCAGTGTATATATACAGGACAGGAGGAGTGGTACTGTGCAGTGTACATATACAGGACAGGAGGAGTGGTACTGTGCAGTGTATATATACAGGACAGGAGGAGTGGTACCGTGCAGTGTATATATACAGGACAGGAGGAGTGGTACTGTGCAGTGTATATATACAGGACAGGAGGAGTGGTACCGTGCAGTGTATATATACAGGACAGGAGGAGTGGTACTGTGCAGTGTATATATACAGGACAGGAGATGTGGTACTGTACAGTGTATATATACATGACAGGAGGAGTGGTACTGTGCAGTGTATATATACAGGACAGGAGGAGTGGTATTGTGCAGTGTATATATACAGGACAGGAGGAGTGGTACTGTGCAGTGTATATACAGGACAGGAGGAGTGGTACTGTGCAGTGTATATATACAGGACAGGAGGAGTGGTACTGTGCAGTGTATATATACAGGTGGAGTGGTACTGTGCAGTGTATATATACAGAAGAAGTGGTACTGTGCAGTGTATATATACAGGACAGGAGGAGTGGTACTGTGCAGTGTATATATACAGGACAGGAGATGTGGTACTGTACAGTGTATATATACATGACAGGAGGAGTGGTACTGTGCAGTGTATATATACAGGACAGGAGGAGTAGTACTGTGCAGTGTATATATACAGGACAGGAGGAGTGGTACTGTGCAGTGTATATATACAGGGGGTGGTACTGTGCAGTTTATATATACAGGACAGGAGGAGTGGTACCGTGCAGTGTATATATACAGGACAGGAGGAGTGGTACTGTGCAGTGTATATATACAGGACAGGAGGAGTGGTACTGTGCAGAGTATATATACAGGACAGGAGGAGCGGTACTGTGCAGTGTATATATACAGGACAGGAGGAGCGGCACTGTGCAGTGTATATATACAGGACAGGAGGAGTGGTACTGTGCAGTATATATACACAGGACAGGAGCAGTGGTACTGTGCAGTGTATATATACAGGACAGCAGGAGTGGTACTGTGCAGTGTATATATACAGGACAGGAGGAGTGGTACTGTGCAGTGTATATATACAGCACAGAAGAAGTGGTATTGCGCAGTGTATATATACAGGACAGGAGGAGTGGTACTGTGCAGTGTACATATACAGGACAGGAGGAGTGGTACTGTGCAGTGTATATATACAGGACAGGAGGAGTGGTACCGTGCAGTGTATATATACAGGACAGGAGGAGTGGTACCGTGCAGTGTATATATACAGGACAGGAGGAGTGGTACTGTGCAGTGTATATATACAGGACAGGAGATGTGGTACTGTACAGTGTATATATACATGACAGGAGGAGTGGTACTGTGCAGTGTATATATACAGGACAGGAGGAGTGGTACTGTGCAGTGTATATATACAGGACAGGAGGAGTGGTACTGTGCAGTGTATATATACAGGGGGTGGTACTGTGCAGTTTATATATACAGGACAGGAGGAGTGGTACCGTGCAGTGTATATATACAGGACAGGAGGAGTGGTACTGTGCAGTGTATATATACAGGACAGGAGGAGTGGTACTGTGCAGTGTATATATACAGGACAGGAGGAGCGGTACTGTGCAGTGTATATATACAGGACAGGAGGAGTGGTACTGTGCAGTGTATATATACAGGTGGAGTGGTACTGTGCAGTGTATATATACAGAAGAAGTGGTACTGTGCAGTGTATATATACAGGACAGGAGGAGTGGTACTGTGCAGTGTATATATACAGGACAGGAGATGTGGTACTGTACAGTGTATATATACATGACAGGAGGAGTGGTACTGTGCAGTGTATATATACAGGACAGGAGGAGTGGTACCGTGCAGTGTATATATACAGGACAGGAGGAGTGGTACCGTGCAGTGTATATATACAGGACAGGAGGAGTGGTACCGTGCAGTGTATATATACAGGACAGGAGGAGTGGTACTGTGCAGTGTATATATACAGGACAGGAGATGTGGTACTGTACAGTGTATATATACATGACAGGAGGAGTGGTACTGTGCAGTGTATATATACAGGACAGGAGGAGTGGTATTGTGCAGTGTATATATACAGGACAGGAGGAGTGGTACTGTGCAGTGTATATACAGGACAGGAGGAGTGGTACTGTGCAGTGTATATATACAGGACAGGAGGAGTGGTACTGTGCAGTGTATATATACAGGTGGAGTGGTACTGTGCAGTGTATATATACAGAAGAAGTGGTACTGTGCAGTGTATATATACAGGACAGGAGGAGTGGTACTGTGCAGTGTATATATACAGGACAGGAGATGTGGTACTGTACAGTGTATATATACATGACAGGAGGAGTGGTACTGTGCAGTGTATATATACAGGACAGGAGGAGTAGTACTGTGCAGTGTATATATACAGGACAGGAGGAGTGGTACTGTGCAGTGTATATATACAGGGGGTGGTACTGTGCAGTTTATATATACAGGACAGGAGGAGTGGTACCGTGCAGTGTATATATACAGGACAGGAGGAGTGGTACTGTGCAGTGTATATATACAGGACAGGAGGAGTGGTACTGTGCAGAGTATATATACAGGACAGGAGGAGCGGTACTGTGCAGTGTATATATACAGGACAGGAGGAGCGGCACTGTGCAGTGTATATATACAGGACAGGAGGAGTGGTACTGTGCAGTATATATACACAGGACAGGAGCAGTGGTACTGTGCAGTGTATATATACAGGACAGCAGGAGTGGTACTGTGCAGTGTATATATACAGGACAGGAGGAGTGGTACTGTGCAGTGTATATATACAGCACAGAAGAATTGGTATTGCGCAGTGTATATATACAGGACAGGAGGAGTGGTACTGTGCAGTGTACATATACAGGACAGGAGGAGTGGTACTGTGCAGTGTATATATACAGGACAGGAGGAGTGGTACCGTGCAGTGTATATATACAGGACAGGAGATGTGGTACTGTACAGTGTATATATACATGACAGGAGGAGTGGTACTGTGCAGTGTATATATACAGGACAGGAGGAGTGGTACTGTGCAGTGTATATATACAGGACAGGAGGAGTGGTACTGTGCAGTGTATATACAGGACAGGAGGAGTGGTACTGTGCAGTGTATATATACAGGACAGGAGGAGTGGTACTGTGCAGTGTATATACAGGACAGGAGGAGTGGTACTGTGCAGTGTATATATACAGGACAGGAGGAGTGGTACTGTGCAGTATATATACACAGGACAGGAGCAGTGGTACTGTGCAGTGTATATATACAGGACAGGAGGAGTGGTACTGTGCAGTGTATATATACAGGACAGGAGGAGTGGTACTGTGCAGTGTATATACAGGACAGGAGGAGTGGTACTGTGCAGTGTATATATACAGGACAGCAGGAGTGGTACTGTGCAGTATATATACACAGGACAGGAGCAGTGGTACTGTGCAGTGTATATATACAGGACAGGAGGAGTGGTATTGTGCAGTGTATATATACAGGACAGGAGGAGTGGTACTGTGCAGTGTATATACAGGACAGGAGGAGTGGTACTGTGCAGTGTATATATACAGGACAGGAGGAGTGGTACTGTGCAGTGTATATATACAGGTGGAGTGGTACTGTGCAGTGTATATATACAGAAGAAGTGGTACTGTGCAGTGTATATATACAGGACAGGAGGAGTGGTACTGTGCAGTGTATATATACAGGACAGGAGATGTGGTACTGTACAGTGTATATATACATGACAGGAGGAGTGGTACTGTGCAGTGTATATATACAGGACAGGAGGAGTGGTACTGTGCAGTGTATATATACAGGACAGGAGGAGTGGTACTGTGCAGTGTATATATACAGGAGGAGTGGTACCGTGCAGTGTATATATACAGGACAGGAGGAGTGGTACCGTGCAGTGTATATATACAGGACAGGAGGAGTGGTACTGTGCAGTGTATATATACAGGACAGGAGGAGTGGTACTGTGCAGAGTATATATACAGGACAGGGGGAGCGGTACTGTGCAGTGTATATATACAGGACAGGAGGAGCGGCACTGTGCAGTGTATATATACAGGACAGGAGGAGTGGTACTGTGCAGTATATATACACAGGACAGGAGCAGTGGTACTGTGCAGTGTATATATACAGGACAGCAGGAGTGGTACTGTGCAGTGTATATATACAGGACAGGAGGAGTGGTACTGTGCAGTGTATATATACAGCACAGAAGAAGTGGTATTGCGCAGTGTATATATACAGGACAGGAGGAGTGGTACTGTGCAGTGTACATATACAGGACAGGAGGAGTGGTACTGTGCAGTGTATATATACAGGACAGGAGGAGTGGTACCGTGCAGTGTATATATACAGGACAGGAGGAGTGGTACCGTGCAGTGTATATATACAGGACAGGAGGAGTGGTACCGTGCAGTGTATATATACAGGACAGGAGGAGTGGTACTGTGCAGTGTATATATACAGGACAGGAGATGTGGTACTGTACAGTGTATATATACATGACAGGAGGAGTGGTACTGTGCAGTGTATATATACAGGACAGGAGGAGTGGTATTGTGCAGTGTATATATACAGGACAGGAGGAGTGGTACTGTGCAGTGTATATACAGGACAGGAGGAGTGGTACTGTGCAGTGTATATATACAGGACAGGAGGAGTGGTACTGTGCAGTGTATATATACAGGTGGAGTGGTACTGTGCAGTGTATATATACAGAAGAAGTGGTACTGTGCAGTGTATATATACAGGACAGGAGGAGTGGTACTGTGCAGTGTATATATACAGGACAGGAGATGTGGTACTGTACAGTGTATATATACATGACAGGAGGAGTGGTACTGTGCAGTGTATATATACAGGACAGGAGGAGTAGTACTGTGCAGTGTATATATACAGGACAGGAGGAGTGGTACTGTGCAGTGTATATATACAGGGGGTGGTACTGTGCAGTTTATATATACAGGACAGGAGGAGTGGTACCGTGCAGTGTATATATACAGGACAGGAGGAGTGGTACTGTGCAGTGTATATATACAGGACAGGAGGAGTGGTACTGTGCAGAGTATATATACAGGACAGGAGGAGCGGTACTGTGCAGTGTATATATACAGGACAGGAGGAGCGGCACTGTGCAGTGTATATATACAGGACAGGAGGAGTGGTACTGTGCAGTATATATACACAGGACAGGAGCAGTGGTACTGTGCAGTGTATATATACAGGACAGCAGGAGTGGTACTGTGCAGTGTATATATACAGGACAGGAGGAGTGGTACTGTGCAGTGTATATATACAGCACAGAAGAAGTGGTATTGCGCAGTGTATATATACAGGACAGGAGGAGTGGTACTGTGCAGTGTACATATACAGGACAGGAGGAGTGGTACTGTGCAGTGTATATATACAGGACAGGAGGAGTGGTACCGTGCAGTGTATATATACAGGACAGGAGGAGTGGTACCGTGCAGTGTATATATACAGGACAGGAGGAGTGGTACTGTGCAGTGTATATATACAGGACAGGAGATGTGGTACTGTACAGTGTATATATACATGACAGGAGGAGTGGTACTGTGCAGTGTATATATACAGGACAGGAGGAGTGGTACTGTGCAGTGTATATATACAGGACAGGAGGAGTGGTACTGTGCAGTGTATATATACAGGGGGTGGTACTGTGCAGTTTATATATACAGGACAGGAGGAGTGGTACCGTGCAGTGTATATATACAGGACAGGAGGAGTGGTACTGTGCAGTGTATATATACAGGACAGGAGGAGTGGTACTGTGCAGTGTATATATACAGGACAGGAGGAGCGGTACTGTGCAGTGTATATATACAGGACAGGAGGAGTGGTACTGTGCAGTGTATATATACAGGTGGAGTGGTACTGTGCAGTGTATATATACAGAAGAAGTGGTACTGTGCAGTGTATATATACAGGACAGGAGGAGTGGTACTGTGCAGTGTATATATACAGGACAGGAGATGTGGTACTGTACAGTGTATATATACATGACAGGAGGAGTGGTACTGTGCAGTGTATATATACAGGACAGGAGGAGTGGTACTGTGCAGTGTATATATACAGGACAGGAGGAGTGGTACTGTGCAGTGTATATATACAGGGGGTGGTACTGTGCAGTTTATATATACAGGACAGGAGGAGTGGTACCGTGCAGTGTATATATACAGGACAGGAGGAGTGGTACCGTGCAGTGTATATATACAGGACAGGAGGAGTGGTACTGTGCAGTGTATATATACAGGACAGGAGGAGTGGTACTGTGCAGTGTATATATACAGGACAGGAGGAGCGGTACTGTGCAGTGTATATATACAGGACAGGAGGAGCGGCACTGTGCAGTGTATATATACAGGACAGGAGGAGTGGTACTGTGCAGTGTATATATACAGGACAGGAGCAGTGGTACTTTGCAGTGTATATATACAGGACAGCAGGAGTGGTACTGTGCAGTGTATATATACAGGACAGGAGGAGTGGTACTGTGCAGTGTATATATACAGGACAGGAGGAGTGGTACTGTGCAGTGTATATATACAGGACAGGAGGAGTGGTACTGTGCAGTGTATATATACAGGGGGTGGTACTGTGCAGTTTATATATACAGGACAGGAGGAGTGGTACCGTGCAGTGTATATATACAGGACAGGAGGAGTGGTACTGTGCAGTGTATATATACAGGACAGGAGGAGTGGTACTGTGCAGTGTATATATACAGGACAGGAGGAGTGGTACTGTGCAGTGTATATATACAGGACAGGAGGAGCGGTACTGTGCAGTGTATATATACAGGACAGGAGGAGTGGTACTGTGCAGTGTATATATACAGGACAGGAGGAGTGGTACTGTGCAGTGTATATATACAGGACAGGAGGAGCGGTACTGTGCAGAGTATATATACAGGACAGGAGGAGCGGTACTGTGCAGTGTATATATACAGGACAGGAGGAGCGGCACTGTGCAGTGTATATATACAGGACAGGAGGAGTGGTACTGTGCAGTATATATACACAGGACAGGAGCAGTGGTACTGTGCAGTGTATATATACAGGACAGCAGGAGTGGTACTGTGCAGTGTATATATACAGGACAGGAGGAGTGGTACTGTGCAGTGTATATATACAGGGGGTGGTACTGTGCAGTGTATATATACAGGACAGGAAGAGTGGTACTGTGCAGTGTATATATACAGGACAGGAGGAGTGGTACTGTGCAGTGTATATATACAGGACAGGAGGAGCGGTACTGTGCAGTGTATATATACAGGACAGGAGGAGTGGTACTGTGCAGTGTATATATACAGGACAGGAGGAGTGGTACTGTGCAGTGTATATATACAGGGGGTGGTACTGTGCAGTGTATATATACAGGACAGGAGGAGTGGTACCGTGCAGTGTATATATACAGGACAGGAGGAGTGGTACCGTGCAGTGTATATATACAGGACAGGAGGAGTGGTACTGTGCAGTGTATATATACAGGACAGGAGGAGTGGTACCGTGCAGCGTATATATACAGGACAGGAGCAGTGGTACTGTGCAGCGTATATATATACAGGACAGGAGGAGTGGTACTGTGCAGTGTATATATACAGGACAGGAGGAGTGGTACTGTGCAGTGTATATATACAGGGGGTGGTACTGTGCAGTGTATATATACAGGACAGGAGGAGTGGTACCGTGCAGTGTATATATACAGGACAGGAGGAGTGGTACTGTGCAGTGTATATATACAGGACAGGAGGAGTGGTACTGTGCAGTGTATATATACAGGACAGGAGGAGTGGTACTGTGCAGTGTATATATACAGGACAGGAGGAGTGGTACCGTGCAGTGTATATATACAGGACAGGAGGAGTGGTACCGTGCAGTGTATATATACAGGACAGGAGGAGTGGTACCGTGCAGTGTATATATACAGGACAGGAGGAGTGGTACTGTGCAGTGTATATATACAGGACAGGAGGAGTGGTACTGTGCAGTGTATATATACAGGACAGGAGGAGCGGTACTGTGCAGTGTATATATACAGGACAGGAGGAGCGGCACTGTGCAGTGTATATATACAGGACAGGAGGAGTGGTACTGTGCAGTGTATATATACAGGACAGGACCAGTGGTACTTTGCAGTGTATATATACAGGACAGCAGGAGTGGTACTGTGCAGTGTATATATATACAGGACAGGAGGAGTGGTACTGTGCAGTGTATATATACAGGACAGGAGGAGTGGTACTGTGCAGTGTATATATACAGGACAGGAGAAGTGGTACTGTGCAGTGTATATATACAGGACAGGAGGAGCGGTACTGTGCAGTGTATATATACAGGACAGGAGGAGTGGTACTGTGCAGTGTATATATACAGGGGGTGGTACTGTGCAGTTTATATATACAGGACAGGAGGAGTGGTACCGTGCAGTGTATATATACAGGACAGGAGGAGTGGTACTGTGCAGTGTATATATACAGGACAGGAGGAGTGGTGCTGTGCAGTGTATATATACAGGACAGGAGGAGTGGTACTGTGCAGCGTATATATACAGGACAGGAGGAGTGGTACTGTGCAGTGTATATATACAGGACAGGAGGAGTGGTACTGTGCAGTGTATATATACAGGACAGGAGGAGTGGTACTGTGCAGTGTATATATACAGGACAGGAGGAGCGGTACTGTGCAGTGTATATATACAGGACAGGAGGAGTGGTACTGTGCAGTGTATATATACAGGACAGGAGGAGTGGTACTGTGCAGTGTATATATACAGGACAGGAGGAGCGGTACTGTGCAGAGTATATATACAGGACAGGAGGAGCGGTACTGTGCAGTGTATATATACAGGACAGGAGGAGCGGCACTGTGCAGTGTATATATACAGGACAGGAGGAGTGGTACTGTGCAGTATATATACACAGGACAGGAGCAGTGGTACTGTGCAGTGTATATATACAGGACAGCAGGAGTGGTACTGTGCAGTGTATATATACAGGACAGGAGGAGTGGTACTGTGCAGTGTATATATACAGGGGGTGGTACTGTGCAGTGTATATATACAGGACAGGAAGAGTGGTACTGTGCAGTGTATATATACAGGACAGGAGGAGTGGTACTGTGCAGTGTATATATACAGGACAGGAGGAGCGGTACTGTGCAGTGTATACATACAGGACAGGAGGAGTGGTACTGTGCAGCGTATATATATACAGGACAGGAGGAGTGGTACTGTGCAGTGTATATATACAGGACAGGAGGAGTGGTACTGTGCAGTGTATATATACAGGGGGTGGTACTGTGCAGTGTATATATACAGGAGAGGAGGAGTGGTACCGTGCAGTGTATATATACAGGACAGGAGGAGTGGTACTGTGCAGTGTATATATACAGGACAGGAGGAGTGGTACTGTGCAGTGTATATATACAGGACAGGAGGAGTGGTACTGTGCAGTGTATATATACAGGACAGGAGGAGTGGTACTGTGCAGTGTATATATACAGGACAGGAGGAGTGGTACCGTGCAGTGTATATATACAGGACAGAAGGAGTGGTACTGTGCAGTGTATATATACAGGACAGGAGGAGTGGTACCGTGCAGTGTATATATACAGGACAGGAGGAGTGGTACTGTGCAGTGTATATATACAGGACAGGAGGAGTGGTACTGTGCAGAGTATATATACAGGACAGGAGGAGCGGTACTGTGCAGTGTATATATACAGGACAGGAGGAGCGGCACTGTGCAGTGTATATATACAGGACAGGAGGAGTGGTACCGTGCAGTGTATATATACAGGACAGGAGGAGTGGTACTGTGCAGTGTATATATACAGGACAGGAGGAGTGGTACTGTGCAGAGTATATATACAGGACAGGAGGAGCGGTACTGTGCAGTGTATATATACAGGACAGGAGGAGCGGCACTGTGCAGTGTATATATACAGGACAGGAGGAGTGGTACTGTGCAGTATATATACACAGGACAGGAGCAGTGGTACTGTGCAGTGTATATATACAGGACAGCAGGAGTGGTACTGTGCAGTGTATATATACAGGACAGGAGGAGTGGTACTGTGCAGTGTATATATACAGGACAGGAGGAGTGGTACTGTGCAGTGTATATATACAGGGCAGGAGGAGTGGTACTGTGCAGTGTATATATACAGGACAGGAGGTGTGGTACTGTGCAGTGTATATATACAGGACAGGAGGAGTGATACTGTGCAGTGTATATATACAGGACAGGAGGAGTGATACTGTGCAGTGTATATATACAGGACAGGAGGAGTGGTACTCTGCAGTGTATATATACAGGACAGGAGGAGTGGTACTGTGCAGTGTATATATACAGGGCAGGAGGAGTGGTACTGTGCAGTGTATATATACAGGACAGGAGGTGTGGTACTGTGCATGTATATATACAGGACAGGAGGAGTGGTACTGTGCAGTGTGTATACACAGGACAGGAGGAGTGGTACTGTTCAGTGTGTATACACAGGACAGGAGGAGTGGTACTGTGCAGTGTATATATACAGGACAGGAGAAGTGGTACTGTGCAGTGTATATACACAGGACAGGAGAAGTGGTACAGTGCAGTGTATATATACAGGACAGGAGGAGTGGTACTGTGCAGTGTATATATACAGGACAGGAGGAGTGGTACTGTGCAGTGTATATATACAGGAGGAGTGGTACTGTGCAGTGTATATATACAGGACAGGAGGAGTGGTACTGTGCAGTGTATATATACAGGAGGAGTGGTACTGTGCAGTGTATATATACAGGACAGGAGGAGTGGTACTGTGCAGTGTATATATACAGGACAGGAGGAGTGGTAGTGTGCAGTGTATATATACAGGACAGGAGGAGTGGTACTGTGCAGTGTATATATACAGGACAGGAGGAGTGGTACTGTGCAGTGTATACACACAGGACAGGAGGAGTGGCGCTGAGAGTAGCACCTGCCTCCTGAGCTCAAGCACTTCCAGGAGGAGGGTCGTCGTCTGCCTCTCTTCTCCCCAGGGAGAGGCAGGCCTACTGGGAGGCCGGCATGGCTTCCCAGCCTCCTATCCCCCGGTCTATGCCGGCGGGGGAGAAGGAGCCTCAACAACCGGCCCAGGAGGGAGTGAGGAGATCGGGAAGGGTGAGGAAGAATACATCCACCTGCTCCAACCCCGAGACTGTTCACCGGCAGCCCAGAGAGGGAGACCGGGGCACCCCAGGCCCCAGGAACAAGAGCCCAGCAAGATCCTGGGGTGAGATGAGCTCCAGCGAGTCCACAAGTTCCTTCTCCTCCCGAGTGGTCGCCACGTTGCGAGAGTACGAGGACACCGGCAAAGCACTAACCCAGCTGAAAGAGGAGCTGAGGGAGACCCGGGTCCTGAACACCAGGGCGTCCAACAAGGAAAGACCCACGACCTCCCAGAGGTTTAAAGCCCTCAGAGACGAGGTGGTCAGGTTAGTGCTCCTCCGGGAGGGGATTGAGAAAAGCGCAGGTCCCTTCCTGGAGAGGTTTAAGAACCAGCGGCGGTTCTCAGAAATGAAGGGGTTAAACACCTCAGGAGAACCGCCAGCCGGCGTCCTTAGTGAAGAGGAGGAGGAGGATGAAGAGGTGACTGGAGTCTCAGGTGCTGGAGCCAGTGAGGGGCAGAGCTGGAGCTCAAGTGGTCTCCCTGCAGGGCAGAGGACTCCCACAGCAGAGGCTGGAGTGTCGGGGGAGGAGGAGGAAGGAGGACTGCTGAGGGAGATCCGACTGCTGGAGTCTCCAGTGGACCTGACGCAGTTTTCCTTCGGTGAGGACAAACCAGTGGAGGAGACAGGGAAGAGGAGGAAGAAGAAGACCGGAGGAGCTGCACAGGAGGTGGTGAGTTACAAGTATGTACCAATGACTGATGTTGCGCCTGCCACCTTCTGTTTAAACCCCACCAAACCTAAAGGCACGGGCTCTGCAGTGGGCTCGAGGCAGAGGCAAGGTGGGGAGAGGAGGAGGACGTCCGGCGATGCTGCCATCTGTGCGGGGAACAGTGCTGGGGGCGAGGCTGTGGAGATACTCACAGCGCCGGACATAGGAAGTTCTGTGGAGTTTCCCACCCTGCCCTCTGCGGCTAAGCCGGTTATCACCGGGGCTGGGGGGGCAGGAAAGGATGTGAAAAACACATCTGCAAAGAACACTGGGCACACTGCTGCGACAGGGGGGCAGTGTGCCCCAGCGCCCAAAAAGGACACTAAGACCCCAAAGTCTGTGGGTGCAGGGCGGGCAGAGGTGCCGAGAAAACAGTCTGGCCAGAACAAGGACCAAAATGCTGCAGTAGGGGGGCGGGGCGCTCCAGGAGACGACCTGCAGAAAGCCAGCAGCAACCAAAGGGAAACGGGTGTGGTGCTGCATGGAAAGGAGTCTCTGGAGGTGCTCCCCTCCCCCGGCCCAGCAGGTGTGAGTGCAGAGACACCAGACACAAGGGAGGAAGGAATGGAGGTGACTGTGGAAGGTGCAGAGAACAGCAGAGGTAATGGGGTGACAAGTAAATGGAATGGAAGTAGTGGTGCAGTGAATGATGGGAGTAATGGTGGAGCAGATGGTGGGAGTAATGGTGGAGCAGATGGTGAGAGTAGTAGGAATGGTGGAAGTAGTGGTACAGTGATTGATGATGCAGCAAATGGTGGGGGTAGTGGTGCAGTGAATGATGATGCAGCAAATGGTGGGGGTAGTGGTGGAATGAATTCTGGGAGTAGTGGTGTAGCAAATGTTGGGGGTAGTGGTGTAATGAATGTTGGGAGTAGTGATGCAGCAAATGGTGGGAGAAGTAGTGCAGTGAATGATGGGAGTAATGGTCCTGCGAATGGTGTGAATAGTACTGGAGTGAATGGTGGGAGCAGCACTGGTGTTGGTGGGGGGGAAGTAGGCGCTGGTCCCGCTGCCCCCCCAGCATTGGCGGGGGCTTCAGCCCAAAGTTATTCAGGAGCTGTCAGTGCTGGGGGTAGTAGTGCGCCCTCGTCTGGTGGCCCTGGGGATGGTGACTTGCAACAGCAGCTCCTGGACGCCCTGAGGAGAGGGGAGAGCTCTATCACTGTAGAGGGGAGGGAGGTTGATCTGTCTTTCTGGATAGAGAGACATGGTCTTTCAGCCTTCCGAGATAAAGGGGCAGAGACTGTCTGGTCTCTGCCGACAACGGGGCAGAGGAATAACCGTAGGAACGTGGTCCGTCTCCAGTGGGTAAGCAAGGATGCCTGTCCTGATAGGTCGAAGGTGGTTGAGCTCCTGCTGGGGATGGGCTTTGCGGCATATGACATCTTTGCCTTGATCCATCCCTACGGGACTTCCTACTTCGATGTCAGCTTCGTGAGACCGGAGGGCCTTGAGCTTTTCTGGTCTCGCCATGAGCTGGCTCGGAGTCGCCCCGAATGGCATGGTCTCTTTCCCCTGGCAATAACCCGCCCAGATTCAGTCAGGAAAGTGACCGTTTTGACTAGTAACGAGTCGCTTTCCTGTATGGACATTACCACCTGGGTGAGTCGATACGGAGAGGTCAGCAATATTCCCGAAAAGAATCTGGATGACCATGGTATCTGGTCAGGGGCCTGGACCTTCATGGTGAGATTGAAGGTTTCGGGAAACACTGTTACCCATATCCCCTCCTCAACCTTTTTGGGGAGGGATAGGATCTTGATTTTCTACCGGGGACAGCCTAAGGTCTGTCACAGGTGCGGTAGTCCCACACACTTCAGTGCGCAGTGTACCACCCAGAAATGCGCACTGTGTGGGGACCTCGGTCATCTTGCTGCTGCCTGTCGCAGGATTAGGTGTAACTTGTGTGTTGACCTCGGTCACCCGTTCAGTCGCTGTCCGCGTTCCTTCGCCAATGCGGTCCTGAAAGCGGCGAGTGCGGGACAGGCGAAAGCTGGAACTAATCTTGCCGGTGAAGGGACCAGTAGGGGCGGGGGAGGCAGGGAACCGGTGAGGAGCAAGCTGTCGCCATCCACCATCAGGCGGCAGGAGAAGCGCCGTGGGGACAGGGGGCAGGGAGTAATGTCCCTAAACTCTGACCCAGGTACTTCACTTACAGCTGAGGATCCTAAAGACAGTGAATTGAGCGAGGAAGTCAAGGGACTTGAAAGGGAAGAGCGAGAGGACGCCACGTCTTCCCAGGAACCCTCTTCTGGTGACAGTCTAGATGAGGGAGAGGGGGAGTGGTCACAGAAAAAGAAAAAGGGTAACAGAAAAACGGCCAGAGGTAGGAGGGGGACCAGGTCTCGAGCTGCCTCTTTGGAGTGCGACCCCTCTGACTCTCTGGCCGTGATCCAAGCGCCATTGGAGGGTTCAGCCGCCCCCCCCTCTGGTGGATCTCTCCAACCGGTTCAGGGCTCTCCAGGACCTCCCTCTGGAGGGGGGAAGTGGGTACCCGGGGCCGGAGGTTGCGGACAAGGTGGTTGGGGCTCAGGAGATGGCTGGGTCTTCCTCTCGGGGGGCAAATACAAAGCCCTCTGGGGGGACGACTAACCCAGGACCACCAGACGAGGGCAAGAATGTATGTAAGGAGAGAATGGACGAGTCTGTTTGTCTTAAGCGCACTAAAAACCCGTCATTATCGGAGGAAGAGGTTGGGACTGTCAGTGGTGGGAAGAAAAAGGCTATCTAATTCAATCAATTATGATGGCGGCACCCACCCCGTTGACGCTGGCAACTATTAATGTTTGCAGCATAAAGTCAGATGCGGCAAGGTACACGGCCTTTCATTTTCTCGGCCAACTTGACGCCGACATTTTGTTTTTGCAGGAGACCAGGTTGACCGATATATCAACCTTGCATAAAGCAAGGCGGGAGTGGAGGCATGGGCCCTCCTACTGGTCTCTTGCGGCCGAGCCGTATAGCGGGGTGGCGGTCCTTTTTAAGACCGCAGCGGTTGAATGCAGACGAGTGATCGAATTAGAATTTGGGAGATGCTTGATCCTAGATGTCTCCATGGGGGGACAAGAGCTTCGGCTCATTAACATCTATGGTTCCCAGTCCAAGTGGGACCGCAAATGTCTCTTCCTGAAGATCAAACCTTTTTTATTTTCGAGTCGGCAGGTGGTCTTCGGAGGGGATTTCAACAATGTCACGAGATCCTGTGATAGAGGAGGTTCCGGAGACCGGCTGGCTTATGACTGCGTCGCGTTAAACAGGATAGTGAGTGAGGCTCGCCTGGTGGATGTCCACATCCGGCACAACCCGGGCGACACGGGATTCACCTTTTTTAGAGGTAGTCAGTGCAGGTCTAGGCTAGACAGGTTTTATTTGAAGGAGGAGGCCGTCTCTTCACCGTTGTCGGTTGTGGAGGTGGAGTTCTCCGATCACTGTTTGATTATGTTTTCTCTGAACGTTACAGAGACTCCTCGGATGGGAAGAGGCTATTGGAAGCTGAATTCGTCACTCCTTCAGGAAGAAGCTGTGAGACGGTCTTTTGAGGAATTCTTTCAGAGCCAGGTACCATTGCTGGGCCTAAGTAACACTAAGTCAGAGTGGTGGGAGATGTTCAAACATCGGGTGGCGAGATTCTTCCGGCAGCTCTCGAACCTCAGAAGCCTGAACAGGGATCGCCTGTATCAGAGCCTGAGGAGGAAACTCGAGCATCTTGTCTCGACTGGAGGTAGCCGCGAGGAGATCTCCAGAGTGAAGTCCTTGCTGAAGAGGTGTCAGTACGATAGGCACGCATCTTTGGTTTTCGAGAGGGACTACGGGAAGTACTGCTCGCCCGACCCTTACAGAAACTGTAAGATGTCAGTGAATAGTAAGATAGTGACGGGGCTGGTGGACAGTACGGGGTCCCTGAGAAGGTCCAGATCAGGGATCTTGGAGGTTGTCAGTTCCTACTACTCGCACCTCTTGGGAAGGAGGGAGCTTGATCGTGACGGGATGTCGGCTTTCCTGGCTGAATCTGTTCCTGAGCCAGGGGCTGACCTCTCGCTGGGCGATTTGGCAGAAGCGATCAAAGAAGAGGAAGTGAGACTGGCGATCGATGGGCTTAGGCCCAAAAAGTCGCCAGGTCCGGATGGCTTAACATCCGAGTTCTTTAGGACCTTTAGGGACTCTTTGGTCCCCCTCTTGACTCAGGTGTTTAACGAGTGTCTCTCCTCGGGCACTCTGCCGAGATCATTAAGGAGGTCAGCTTTGATCATTTTGTCAAAGGGTAAGGATCCGTCACGCATTGAGAACTGGCGTCCCATAGCACTTCTCAATGTGGACAGGAAGATTTTGGCTAAGATACTTTTCAACAGGCTGGTGAAGTTTGCACCCCGGCTCCTTTCGGAGGTTCAGCACTGTTGCGTTCCTGGCCGTAGCACTTTTAGTGCTGTTCTAGGTGTCCGAGAGGCCGTGGAGCAAGGCAGGGCGGGCCTCTGGAAGGGGTTCTTGCTGACCCTGGATCAGGCAAAAGCCTTTGATCGGGTTAACCACGAGTACCTCTGGTCCACTCTTTTGAGGTATGGTCTGCCTGGAGGGTTTGTGGACTGGCTTAAGACCTTGTATGCAGGGGCTGAGACTTTCCCTCTGGTGAATGGGTGGATTGGACGACCTTTTGGGGTAGGATCCGGTGTCCGTCAGGGCTGTCCTCTTAGCCCTTTGCTTTACGCGTTTGCGATCGATCCCTTCCTCAGAAGGATCGATTGTAGACCGTTGGCGGGGGTGCGGATGGGCGGGGCGGCGCCGGAGACTATCCTGAGGGTGGTGGCCTACGCGGACGATGTCACCGTCTTTGTTTCTTTGCAAGAGGAGGCAGCAGCGGTGATGTCAGAAGTGGAGCGCTACTCGGAGGCATCCGGGTCCAAGGTCAGCCAGGATAAGTGTGAGAGTCTCTGGCTGGGAGGCGGAGATCCCGGGTTTGATCTTCCGGACACCCTCCCCGAACCCCAAGAACATGCCAAAGTCCTGGGCATCGAATTCGGCCAGGGTGATTACCCCACGAAAAACTGGGAAGGCAGAATCAAAGGTGTCGCCCAAAGAGTGGACCAATGGAGGGGTTGGTCTTTGACCCTGAGGGAAAGGGTTGGCCTGTGCAAAGCTTTCCTGCTCCCCTTGCTAATCTACCTGGGCAGCGTCTGTGTCTTGCCAGAGCCTCTCTGGACACGGGTCTACAGTCTGTTCTTCCAGATGTTATGGGGGAACAGACTGAACCTAGTCAAGCGGGAGGTCACTTACCGCACGAGGAGACTAGGGGGTTTGAATATGGTGAACCCCGTGGTGTTCCTAGTGAACACTTTCTTGAAGGTGAACGTGGCAAACCTCTGGAAAGAGAGGGCTCCTCCGTGGGTATTCTCCTGCAAGGGATGGTTTCAGCCTTTCTTCCAGGAATGGGAGACAGGGGGAAGATTGAAGGATCTTCGCACACCACACGGGCATCTCCCGGCTTATGTTACCCCGGTTCTGAAAATGATCCGCCGGTGGGGTCTGGGAATGTGGGAGGTGAGGTCCCTCCCGAGGAAACTCCTCGATATGAGGGTCTTGCTTTCTCATTTTCAGAGTCCATTGGCCCTCAAAGACTGCCCAAGTCGGGATCTGGAGGTTGGGTTGAGTTTGTTAAATTCTACCAGGATCCCCGAGAAGTACTGGGACTTGACTTGGCGCTGCTTCCATGGTAAGCTGTATGTGAGGGACAATTTGAAGTACAGGAGCTCCGAGGACAGGAATTGCCCCCGTGAGGCTTGTGCTAACGTGCTGGAAAGCATGGAGCACTTCCTGCTTCATTGTCCCTTTAATACAGAGGTGTACAACAGGGTGGGGGCTTCCATTGGCTGGCCGCGGCTGGCTACTCTGTCCTACGCCGGGTGGGCCTATGGAGCGTTCGGAGACCTTGGGAGAAGGGACCGAGACACTTTATTCATAGTCAGCGCAGTGGTGAGGTATTTCACGTGGAACGCACGAGTTTTAGTCTCGACACAGAGTAAAATCCTCCATGTAGATGAAGTCTGTAGGAACATCCTAGGTGACCTGGTGAAGGTACGTTCTCTGGAGTATGAAAGACTGGGTGCCCGGAGGGCGGCCCGTCTCTGGAGGGGCTTTTCCTTCAGGGTGCCTTAGTCCGGTAGTACTCCTATATCCTGGTGGTGGGCTGATGTCTTTTCACCCTAGATTTTTGTTTTGTATTTCTGTCTCCTGGATAGAAGGTTTGCCGGCATCGAACTTGAGCCTTGGATGGTGAGTGTGTAGGTTGTGTTCTGTGTATATTGTATATAATGTATAATGGGGGTTTTAGTTAGGTTGGGTGGGGGATTTGGGGGGGTTTTCATCGGCGGTGATAAGAGGACTGATCTGGCCTGGTCCAGGCCCCGCCTGGGGAAAAACTTTGGGGCCTGATCCTAGCTCGGAGTAATCCTGAACTTTGTGGCCAGAGCTAGATCAGGGGTGGCGGGATAGTTAGTGTAGGTCTGTGTTTTATATATATATTAAAAATTACAAAAAAATATATAAAATATAAAAAAAAAAAAAAAAATTTGTCCATGTCACTATTGTATATATTGTTATTTTTGTTTTTCTGTGGTGTGAATGAGGTGCGGTAAGGGGGTGACTAAGGTCAGGCAGTGGGACCAGTAGGTTAGTGTTAGTTCCCGGTTGTATATACGTTATATTAGGTTTAGTGTTTTATTGTATATAATCTTGTATATAGGACGGTGTTTTATGTGTATATAGGACGGTGTGAGCGTTGTGTGGGATTGTATATAGTAGTATGAATGAAGCTGGGCCGGGGGTTTTATAGGTTTTATAATATTTATTTCCTGTATATATATATATATTCCTGGGGGGATTTATTTTGTTTCTATTTTCTGTGATTTGTCGTCTTGTTTTGTTCTTATGTTCGGTGTCCTGTAATGTATTATTGTTCTGTCATGTACTGTACTTATTCTATCAATAAAAAAAAGACCTGCAGTGTATATATACAGGACAGGAGGAGTGGTGCTGTGCAGTGTATATATACAGGAGGAGTGGTACTGTGCAGCGTATATATACAGGAGGAGTGGTACTGTGCAGTGTAAATATACAGGACGGCAGAAGTGGTACTGTGCAGTGTATATATAGAGGACAGGAGAAGTGTTACTGTGCAGTGTATATATAGAGGACAGGAGGAGTGGTACTGTGCAGTGTATATATACAGGACAGGAGGAGTGGTACTGTGCAGTGTATATATACAGGACAGGAGGAGTGGTACCGTGCAGTGTATATATACAGGACAGGAGGAGTGGTACTGTGCAGTGTATATATACAGGACAGGAGGAGTGGTACTGTGCAGTGTATATATACAGGACAGGAGGAGTGGTACTGTGCAGTGTATATATACAGGACAGGAGGAGTGGTACTGTGCAGTGTATATATACAGGACAGGAGGAGTGGTACTGTGCAGTGTATATATACAGGACAGAAGGAGTGGTACTGTGCAGTGTATATATACAGGACAGGAGGAGTGCTACCGTGCAGTGTATATATACAGGACAGGAGGAGTGGTACTGTGCAGTGTATATATACAGGACAGGAGGAGTGGTACTGTGCAGTGTATATATACAGGACAGGAGAAGTGGTACTGTGCAGTGTATATATACAGGACAGGAGGAGTGGTACCGTGCAGTGTATATATACAGGAGAAGTGGTACTGTGCAGTGTATATATACAGGACAGGAGAAGAGGTACTGTGCAGTGTATATATACAGGACAGGAGGAGTGGTACTGTGCAGTGTATATATACAGGACAGGAGGAGTGGTACTGTGCAGTGTATATATACAGGACAGGAGAAGAGGTACTGTGCAGTGTATATATACAGGACAGGAGGAGTGGTACTGTGCAGTGTATATATACAGGACAGGAGGAGTGGTACTGTGCACTGTATATATACAGGACAGGAGGAGTGGTACCGTGCAGTGTATATATACAGGACAGGAGGAGTGGTACCGTGCAGTGTATATATACAGGACAGGAGGAGTGGTACTGTGCAGTGTATATATACAGGACAGGAGGAGTGGTACTGTACAGTGTATATATACAGGACAGGAGAAATGGTACTGTGCAGTGTATATATACAGGACAGGAGGAGTGGTACCGTGCAGTGTATATATACAGGAGAAGTGGTACTGTGCAGTGTATATATACAGGACAGGAGAAGAGGTACTGTGCAGTGTATATATACAGGACAGGAGGAGTGGTACTGTGCAGTGTATATACACAGGAGTGGTACTGTGCAGTGTATATATACAGGACAGGAGGAGTCGTGCTGAGAGTAGCACCTGCCTCCTGAGCTCAAGCACTTCCAGGAGGAGGGTCGTCGTCTGCCTCTCTTCTCCCCAGGGAGAGGCAGGCCTACTGGGAGGCCGGCATGGCTTCCCAGCCTCCTATCCCCCGGTCTATGCCGGCGGGGGAGAAGGAGCCTCAACAACCGGCTCAGGAGGGAGTGAGGAGATCGGGAAGGGTGAGGAAGAATACATCCACCTGCTCCAACCCCGAGACTGTTCACCGCCTGCCCAGAGAGGGAGACCGGGGCACCCCAGGCCCCAGGAACAAGAGCCCAGCAAGATCCTGGGGGGAGATGAGCTCCAGCGAGTCCACAAGTTCTTTCTCCTCCCGAGTGGTCGCCACGTTGCGAGAGTACGAGGACGCCGGCAAAGAACTAACCCAGCTGAAAGAGGAGCTGAGGGAGGCCCGGGTCCTGAACACCCGGGCGTCCAACAAGGAAAGACCCGCGACCTCCCAGAGGTTTAAAGCTCTCAGAGACGAGGTGGTCAGGTTAGTGCTCCTCCGGGAAGGGATTCAGAAAAGCGCAGGTCCCTTCCTGGAGAGGTTTAAGAACCAGCGGCGGTTCTCAGAAATGAAGGGGTTAAACACCTCAGGAGAAGCGCCAGCTGGCGTCCTTAGTGAAGAGGAGGAGGAGGATGAAGAGGTGACTGGAGTCTCAGTTGCTGGAGCCAGTGAGGGGCAGAGCCGGAGCTCAAGTGGTCTCCCTGCAGGGCAGAGGACTCCGACAGCAGAGTCTGGAGTGTCGGGGGAGGAGGAGGAAGGAGGACTGCTGAGGGAGATCCGACTGCTGGAGTCTCCAGTGGACCTGACGCGGTTTTCCTTCGGTGAGGACAAACCAGTGGAGGAGACCAAGAGGAGGAAGAGGAAGACCGGAGGAGCTGCACAGGAGGTGGTGAGTTATAAGTATGTACCAATGTCTGATGTTGCGCCTGCCACCTTCTGTTTAAACCCCACCAAACCTAAAGGCACGGGCTCTGCAGTGGGCTCGAGCCAGAGGCAAGGTGGGGAGAGGAGAAGGAGGACGTCCGGCGATGCTGCCATCTGTGCGGGGAACAGTGCAGGTGGCGAGGCTGTGGAGGTACTCACAGCGCCGGACATAGGAAGTTCTGTGGAGTTTCCCACCCTGCCCTCTGCGGCTAAGCCGGTTATCACCGGGCCTGGGGGGTAGGGAAGAATGTGAAAAAAACACCTGTGAGGAACACTGGGCACACTGCTGCGCCAGGGGGGCAGTGTGCCCCAGCGCCCAAAAAGGACACTAAGACCCCAAAGTCTGTGGGTGCAGGGCGGGCAGAGGTGCCGAGAAAACAGTCTGGCCAGAACAAGGACCAAATTGCTGCAGTAGGGGGGCGGGGCGCTCCAGCAGACGACCTGCAGAAAGCCAGCAGCAACCAAAAGAAAACGGGTGTGGTGCTGCAGGGAAGGGAGTCTCTGGAAGTGCTCCCCTCCCCCGGCCCAGCAGGTGTGAGTGCAGAGACACCAGACACAAGGGAGGAAGGAATGGAGGTGACTGTGGAAGGTGCAGAGAACAGCAGAGGTAATGGGGTGACAAGTAAAGGGAATGGAAATAGTGGTGCAGTGAATGATGGGAGTAATGGTGGAGCAGATGGTGAGAGTAATGGTGGAGCAGATGATGAGAGTAGTAGGAATGGTGGAATTAGTGGTACAGTGAATGATGATGCAGCAAATGATGGGGGTAGTGGTGCAGTGAATGATGATGTAGCAAATAGTGGGGGTAGTGGTGCAGTGAATGATGATGTAGCAAATGGTGGGGGTAGTGGTGGAATGAATGCTGGGAGTTGTGGGAATGGTGGGAGTTGTGGTGTAGCAAATGTTGGGAGTAGTGGTGTAATGAATGGTGGGAGTAATGATCCTGCGAATGGTGTGAGTAGTAGTGGAGTGAACGATGGGAGTAATGGTCCTGCGAACGGTGTGAATAGTACTGGAGTGAATGGTGGGAGCTGCTCTGGTGTTGGTGGGGGGGGAAGTAGGCGCTGGTCCCGCTGCCCCCCCAGCATTGGCGGGGGCTTCAGCCCAAAGCTATTCAGGAGCTGTCAGTGCTGGGGGTAGTAGTGCGCCCTCGTCTGGTGGCCCTGGGGATGGTGACTTGCAACAGCAGCTCCTGGACGCCCTGAGGAGAGGGGAGAGCTCCATCACTGTAGAGGGGAGGGAGGTTGATCTGTCTTAATGGATAGAGAGACATGGTCTTTCAGCCTTCCGAGATAGAGGGGCAGAGACTGTCTGGTCTCTGCCGACAACAGGGCAGAGGAGTAACCGTAGGAACGTGGTCCGTCTCCAGTGGGTAAGCAAGGATGCCTGTCCTGATAGGTCGAAGGTGGTTGAGCTCCTGCTGGGGATGGGCTTTGCGGCATATGACATCTTTGCCTTGATCCATCCCTACGGGACCTCCTACTTCGATGTCAGCTTCGTGAGACCGGAGGGCCTTGAGCTTTTCTGGTCTCGCCATGAGCTGGCTCGGAGTCGCCCCGAATGGCATGGTCTCTTTCCCCTGGCAATAACCCCCCAAGATTCAGTCAGGAAAGTGACCGTTTTGACTAGTAACGAGTCGCTTTCCTGTATGGACATTACCACCTGGGTGAGTCGATACGGAGAGGTCACTACTATTCCCGAAAAGAATCTGGATGACCATGGTATCTGGTCAGGGGCCTGGACCTTCATGGTGAGATTGAAGGTTTCGGGAAACACTGTTACCCATATCCCCTCCTCAACCTTTTTGGGGAGGGATAGGATCTTGATTTTCTACCGGGGGCAGCCTAAGGTCTGTCACAGGTGCGGTAGCCCCACACACTTCAGTGCGCAGTGTACCACCCAGAAATGCGCACTGTGTGGGGACCTCGGTCATCTTGCTGCTGCCTGTCGCAGGATTAGGTGTAACTTGTGTGGTGACCTCGGTCACCCGTTCAGTCGCTGTCCGCGTTCCTTCGCCAATGCGGTCCTGAAAGCGACGAGTGCGGGACAGGCGAAAGCTGGAACTAATCTTGCCGGTGAAGGGACCAGTAGGGGCGGGGGAGGCAGGGATCCGGTGAGGAGCAAGCTGCCGCCATCCACCATCAGGCGGCAGGAGAAGCGCCGTGGGGACAGGGGGCAGGGAGTAATGTCCCTAAACTCTGACCCAGGTACTTCACTTGCAGCTGAGGATCCTAAAGACAGTGAATTGAGCGAGGAAGTCAAGAGACTTGAAAGGGAAGAGCGAGAGGACGCCACGTCTTCCCAGGAACCCTCTTCTGGTGACAGTCTAGATGAGGGAGAGGGGGAGTGGTCACAGAAAAAGAAAAAGGGTAACAGAAAAACGGCCAGAGGTAGGAGGGGGACCAGGTCTCGAGCTGCCTCTTTGGAGTGCGACCCCTCTGACTCTCTGGCCGTGATCCAAGCGCCATTGGAGGGTTCAGCCGCCCCCCCTCTGGTGGATCTCTCCAACCGGTTCGGGGCTCTCCAGGACCTCCCTCTGGAGGGGGGAAGTGGGGACCCGGGGCCGGAGGTTGCGGACAAGGTGGTTGGGGCTCAGGAGATGGCTGGGTCTTCCTCTCGGGGGGCAAATACAAAGCCCTCTGGGGGGACGACTAACCCAGGACCACCAGACGAGGGCAAGAATGTATGTAAGGAGAGAATGGACGAGTCTGTTTGTCTTAAGCGCACTAAAAACCCGTCATTATCGGAGGAAGAGGTTGGGACTGTCAGTGGTGGGAAGAAAAAGGCTATCTAATTCAATCAGTCATGATGGCGGCACCCACCCCGTTGACGCTGGCAACTATTAATGTTTGCAGCATAAAGTCAGATGCGGCAAGGTACACGGCCTTTCATTTTCTCGGCCAACTTGACGCCGACATTTTGTTTTTGCAGGAGACCAGGTTGACAGATATATCAACCTTGCATAAAGCAAGGCGGGAGTGGAGGCATGGGCCCTCCTACTGGTCTCTTGCGGCCGAGCCGTATAGCGGGGTGGCGGTCCTTTTTAAGACCGCAGCGGTTGAATGCAGATGAGTGATCGAATTAGAAATGGGGAGATGCTTGATCCTAGATGTCTCCATGGGGGGACAAGAGCTTCGGCTCATTAACATCTATGGTTCCCAGTCCAAGTGGGACCGCAAATGTCTCTTCCTGAAGATCAAACCTTTTTTATTTTCGAGTCGGCAGGTGGTCTTCGGAGGGGATTTCAACAATGTCACGAGATCCTGTGATAGAGGAGGTTCCGGAGACCGGCTGGCTTATGACTGCGTCGCGTTAAACAGGATAGTGAGTGAGGCTCGCCTGGTGGATGTCCACATCCGGCACAACCCGGGCGACACGGGATTCACCTTTTTTAGAGGTAGTCAGTGCAGGTCTAGGCTAGACAGGTTTTATTTGAAGGAGGAGGCCGTCTCTTCACCGTTGTCGGTTGTGGAGGTGGAGTTCTCCGATCACTGTTTGATTATGTTTTCTCTGAACGTTACAGAGACTCCTCGGATGGGAAGAGGCTATTGGAAGCTGAATTCGTCACTCCTTAAGGAAGAAGCTGTGAGACGGTCTTTTGAGGAATTCTTTCAGAGCCAGGTACCATTGCTGGGCCTAAGTAACACTAAGTCGGAGTGGTGGGAGATGTTCAAACATCGGGTGGCGAGATTCTTCCGGCAGCTCTCGAACCTCAGAAGCCTGAACAGGGATCGCCTGTATCAGAGCCTGAGGAGGAAACTCGAGCATCTTGTCTCGACTGGAGGTAGCCGCGAGGAGATCTCCAGAGTGAAGTCCTTGCTGAAGAGGTGTCAGTACGATAGGCACGCATCTTTGGTTTTCGAGAGGGACTACGGGAAGTACTGCTCGCCCGACCCTTACAGAAACTGTAAGATGTCAGTGAATAGTAAGATAGTGACGGGGCTGGTGGACAGTACGGGGTCCCTGAGAAGGTCCAGATCAGGGATCTTGGAGGTCGTCAGTTCCTACTACTCGCACCTCTTGGGAAGGAGGGAGCTTGATCGTGACGGGATGTCGGCTTTCCTGGCTGAATCCGTTCCTGAGCCAGGGGCTGACCTCTCGCTGGGCGATTTGGCAGAAGCGATCAAAGAAGAGGAAGTGAGACTGGCGATCGATGGGCTTAGGTCCAAAAAGTCGCCAGGTCCGGATGGCTTAACATCCGAGTTCTTTAGGACCTTTAGGGACTCTTTGGTCCCCCTCTTGACTCAGGTGTTTAACGAGTGTCTCTCCTCGGGCACTCTGCCGAGATCATTAAGGAGGTCAGCTTTGATAATTTTGTCAAAGGGTAAGGATCCGTCACGCATTGAGAACTGGCGTCCCATAGCACTTCTCAATGTGGACAGGAAGATTTTGGCTAAGATACTTTTCAACAGGCTGGTGAAGTTTGCATCCCGGCTCCTTTCGGAGGTTCAGCACTGTTGCGTTCCTGGCCGTAGCACTTTTAGTGCTGTTCTAGGTGTTCGAGAGGCCGTGGAGCAAGGCAGGGCGGGCCTTTGGAAGGGGTTCTTGCTGACCCTGGATCAGGCAAAAGCCTTTGATCGGGTTAACCACGAGTACCTCTGGTCCACTCTTTTGAGGTATGGTCTGCCTGGAGGGTTTGTGGACTGGCTTAAGACCTTGTATGCAGGGGCTGAGACTTTCCCTCTGGTGAATGGGTGGATTGGACGACCTTTCGGGGTAGGATCCGGTGTCCGTCAGGGCTGTCCTCTTAGCCCTTTGCTTTACGCGTTTGCGATCGATCCTGTTAGAACCTTGCTCTTAGTTTTTTTTCCTTTGCTGGTCACATGACGTTGTTGGCCTATTTAATCCTGCTCCGCCCTTCTGGCTTTGCTGGACTTCATTGTATATCTACTTTCTAGCTAGCCTGTGCTCTGTGTCTTGCTCTGTTAGTTTGCTTGGTCTACTGACCTCTATGTTCTATATATTTTGTTTGTTCGTCTGTCTGCTACTATTTCTGTTAGGAGGTGTCCCATATTCCTCCCAGTCCTTAGTACTTGTAGGGATTCCTTCCTCACATCTATAGGTCTCCGTAAAGACTAGCTTAGGACTTTAGCAGGTCTGATCGCAGGATCAGGTCCCCTGTTACATCGTAGGGATTTAGCTGAGTTCTATCGTAGGGACAGATCTCCTCTCTTTCCTTAGCTCTGGTAGCAGAACATAACAGTAAGTCCAGCCAGCAAATTCTCTAAGGAAAGATTTTTCTGTTCCATCATGGTGTCGGTTCAGGATTTGGTTCATCGCCTGCAGGGACTCTCTCTGGAGGTGGCCGAGCTCCGTCAGCACGTGAGTAACTGTCCTGGAGCACATTTCTTGGAGCCTAAGGTATGTTTGCCGGATTTATTTTTTGGTGAACACCGAGAATTTTTTTCATTCAAAAATGCTTGTGACGCGCCCCTGGGCCTGTGTCGCGCTGCGTTGCGCACGCGGGAGCTTACCCGGAGCCGGATCTCTTGAGGGTTGTAGTCTCGTGGCGGTGACCCGGTCCGTGCCCAGGGAGTCAAACTGAGCGGCGATGTAACAGCGGTAGATGCAGGACGACTACGCCACCCGTTGAATGCAGCTATGGAGCTGCCGCTGCAGGACAGTCCGCTGAGGCCGGTGAATGGATGGTGCAGCGTAGATGGTATAACCCCCAACGGGAGGGGTATGGCCTCAGGGCAGCAGATGTGGATGATGGGGGTAGCAGGAACCACTCAGAGACGGTGCGGTGTAATTCAGGGTCTTTACTGGTAACAACGATAGACCCTCCCGGAGTACTTGCTAGTGAACGGGGCCTGGTCAGTCCTTGAGCAGATGGGATCTCCCCTGGCCAGGCGGAGTTGTAGGCCTCCCAAAGTGACTGTACTCTTCTGGCTACCTTGCTAGAAGCGGATATAAGTAGCCCACGTCCCTGAGTGTACCGTGTGGTGCTCACCCGTATGGCCGGTGACTCGGGGCCTTCTAATGGCTTCCGCTCCACGATGGCGGTGCTGGTCCCACGCGTGTGACCGTGCCTTCGGGTTTCTGGGCCTGAGGACCTGAAATCCCCTGCCGGTCGGCTTCTGCTGCTGGGTAAGAGTTAGTCCCCACAGCCTCGGACGCCGGGTCCGGTAAGAAAGCTTCTCAGTCAGGGCGAGCTCTGCAGCTGCCAGCCCCTGACTCGTAGTAGTATTGCTTCTGCTGTTTCTTGTCTCTACTCTCCTTGACTGCTAACCCTGCTTCAGCCCCGGGTTTATATAGGGGAAGTTCTTCCCCTCCCAAGACTGGGCAGGAGGTGTGGCATGCACAGGATCCCTGACCAAAGGACCTCCCACCTGCTCTCAGACATAACATTACATTACTGTGGAAACCAGACCCCTGGGGTGCCACATTCCCCCCTAGTAAAATTTAGTACTCCAGGACTAAACACATTTTAGAAAAACATAACAAGATATAACAATACAATAAGAAACACATAAAGGTGGTCACGGCATGTCCGTAACCGGGTGCAGTCTTTGAAGAAAGCAAGGTGTCCATTTCACCAAAACAGGGAGACGTAACCAGGTAGGGGTCTGTCCTACCCCGAGTCCTTAACAGTCTCTAGTCCATCCTGGGTTACGCTCCAACTAATTGTACAAGGATTCCCGGTAGATCCACCAAGGATTCCTAAAAATAACTAGAAACATAAAATTATACACAAGCAACAATACACAGGTAAACATAAATAAAACAATTTATACACTTTAAATCCTCCAGCGTGCGGGTAACTGGCCTCTAGTGGCCCTAGTGGACCTACGGAGCTGACTGTCTGGCCCTGAACTACAGGGTGTAGGAGCTGTCAAGGGTAAACGGGGCAGCTGTCTACCGGCTCTTTGTCTCACTAGGGGTACGGCAGGCTCACTATAAGCAGAGGGTTGATCCTCCTGTTCTGCTTGTGTGGAGTCTTCTGCCTCCTGGACCGGCTGTTCTTCCAGCTCTACCTGTTGCTCCGTAGGTGCTTGGGATGCTGGTTGGAGGAAGGTGAGTACGGCTACCACAACTGCACCATTGACTTGAGTCCAAGACCGAGGGAAGTCCCCGAGCACAGTACTAACCATATCTTCCCTTTCCTCTACGGGTCGATGGTCTTCTTGTTCCTCTTCAGGGTTCCTCAGTTGTTCGGGACACTTCTTCAGGTGGTCCCGGGATACAATGGCTGTGGTTTCCCCTCCGTCTTTACTGATGGTACAAACCTTCGGGTTCTCGTGGCTTGAGGGCAGTACGGTGTACGGGTCCTTCTCCCACTGGTTGTCCAACTTGTGGAGCCGTCTCTTCCTCTTCAAGACCTGCTCTCCGGGTACCAGGGGAACAGCGGGAGCATATTGGTTGTAAGTTTTCTCTTGTCTTTCCCTAGCCTGACAGAGACTTCGCTCCACGCTCTCTTGTACTTTCCGGTACTGCTGCTGCCTCTCTGTGTCCCAGTCTGTTTCTGGTGAAGTGTCCTCGGGTGTCAGGACTCCCATTTCCAGGTCAACAGGTAACTTACCAGGTCTTGCCCTCATTAGGTAAGCCGGGGTACAGTTGGTGGAACCTACCGGGATGTGGTTGTATAGGTCCACCAGATCGGGCAACTTCTCAGGCCACAGACTGCGTTCTTCCAGGGGCAACGTTTTTAGAAGATCCATTACCACCTGGTTCATTTTCTCACAAAGTCCATTAGTTTGCGGATGGTAGGGTGTCGTCCTTATCTTCCGGCAGCCATACAGATTGCAGAATTCCTGGAAGACCTCCGCTTCAAAGGCAGGTCCCTGGTCCGTCAGCACTTGGTCCGGGTACCCATGTGGACGGCAAAAGTGCTGCTGGAAGGCTCTAGCTGCTGTTTGAGCCGTTAAGTCCTTGACGGGGACGACAACCAGAAACCGGGAGTAATGATCCACGATGGTTAACGCGTAGACGTAGCCACTTCTGCTTGGGGTCAGTTTTACATGATCCAAGGCTACCAGTTCCAACGGTTGCCGGGTGACGATGGACTGCAGGGGAGTCTTCTGGCTGGCACGGTCCTTCCTTCTCAGGTTGCACGGGCCACAGTCTCTGCACCACTTCTCGATGGTTCCCCTCATGCCTACCCAGTGGAACCGCTCGCGCAGCAGGAACTCCAGCTTCTTCCACCCGAAGTGTCCAGCTCCGTCGTGGTATGCCTCCATCACCATGGCTGCGTCTCTTCGTGGCACCACTACTTGCCAGAGTAATTCATGCGTCCGGGAGTTAACCATTCTGCGGCACAACTTCCCTTTGTAAAGGAACAGTCGACTCTTCTCTGCCCATAGTTGTTTGGCTTCCTCCGGAGCGTCTGGTTCAAGGCGAGCCTCCGGCCGAGTCAGCATCTCCTTCACCAGTCGGACGGCAGGGTCACTGTCTTGCGTTTCCGCCCAGTTGTAGTGGGGTAAGGGGTTCAACGTAGCAGCCTGCTTACTCCTTACCCGGTGGGAATACTGGATAGTCCCATGACGGTGGAACGCAGGGAGTTCAACTTCTTCCAGTCCCTCCGGATCTTCTCCTCCGTCCGGCAGGTTGGGCATCCTGGACAGGGCGTCCGCGTTGGTATTGGAGCGTCCTGCCCGGTATTTGATTGTGAACTCGTAGTTGGACAGACGGGCCATCCACCTCTGCTCCAGGGCACCGAGTCTTGCCGTGTCCAGGTGTGTCAACGGGTTGTTATCCGTGTACACGGTGAACCGGGAAGAAGCGAGGTAATGCTTAAAGCGCTCGGTGACTGCCCATACTACGGCCAGGAACTCTAGCTTAAATGAGCTGTAATTCTCGGGGTTCCTTTCGGTGGGTCGCAGTTTTCGGCTGGCGTAGGCGATTACTCGTTCCTTCCCCTGCTGGATCTGGGACAGTACGGCTCCTAGCCCGATGTTACTGGCGTCGGTGTAGAGGATAAAGGGCTGGCTATAATCCGGGTACGCCAGGATTTCGTCCCCCGTGAGGGCCATCTTCAGCTGGCGGAAGGACTCTTCTTCCAGCTCCTCCCATTTGAAGGGGCGGCTTCTGGTTCTTGGCCTTCCGGGACTGGCCTATCAGGAGGTCCTGCATAGGTGCTGCCTTTTTGGTGAAACCGGGAATAAACCTTCGGTAGTAGCCTACCAACCCGAGGAACTGCCGCACTTCTTTTACGCTGGAGGGGCTTGGCCATTCCTTAATTGCGGTGATCTTATCAGGGTCGGGAGCCACTCCGTCAGCGCTCACCACGTGTCCCAGGTACTGCACCTTTGGTTTCAGGAGGTGACACTTGGAGGGTTTCACCTTTAGGCCGTAACTTGCCAGAGCTTCGAACACTTCCGCCAGGTGTTTCAGGTGGTCCTCATACGTCTTGGAATATACGATGACATCGTCCAGGTACAACAGGACCGTCTCGAAGTTTCTGTGGCCCAGACAACACTCCATTAGTCGTTGGAAGGTTCCCGGTGCGTTGCAGAGTCCGAACGGCATGCAGGTGAACTCGCTAAGTCCCATCGGGGTGGTGAATGCGGTCTTCTCCCGGTCCGCCTCTGCTACAGGAACCTGCCAGTACCCGCTAGTGAGATCCAAGGTAGAGAAGAAGTTAGCAGATCTTAAAGCAGCCAATGACTCCTCTATCCTTGGTAAGGGGTACGCATCCTTGTGTGTGATACGATTGATTTTCCGGTAATCTACACACATCCTCATGGTGTTGTCTTTCTTTCGGACTAAGACTAGTGGAGCTGCCCAGGGGCTACAGCTATCCCTGATCACCCCAGCCTCCTTCATGTCTCTAAGCATCCCCTTGGCGTGTTGGTAGTGGGCAGGGGGTACGGGTCGATACCTCTCTTTTATAGGAGGATGGTCTCCCGTGGGGATGTGGTGTTCTACCCCCTTGACTCGCCCGAAGTCTAACGGGTGTTTACTGAACACTCTCTCGTACTCCTGAACCACCCGATAGACTCCTTGTTTCTGGTGTGCGGGAGTGGAGTCAGTACCCAGATGTAGTTGCTGACACCAGTCCTCCATGTTTTTCTTAGAGCCGTTACCTTCCTCCGGGTGAGATGGAGGCAAGGGTTCCACAGATTGTATAGAATTTTGGTTAATGGTATATAATTTGGCTAGCGTGGCATACCGGGGCAGGTACACTTCCCTCTCCCCGATATTTATTATGCGAACGGGCACCCTCCCATGGCGTACATGAACCACCCCCCGTGCTGTCAAAATGGTGGGCCTACTGTCCGAGTAAACTGGTTCTACCATTGCCTGGTAATCTCTACCTCTCAGACCAATAGCTGCCCGGCACCAAATCATCATTTCACTTTTTGGGGGCATGGCAATAGGAAAAGGGTCACACATTCTTACGCTACCAATCTCACCGCCGGAGAGTTCCACCTGTTGCCGTCGCATCAGTGCCCGGATCTCTTTCTGGAGCACCCGCTGCTCGCCGGAGCTGGCGTTCTTGGCAACCTGCTGTAAAAGGAAAATCACCTCTGCAAGACAATTTTCAATTACATTAGTTCCTAGAGTTATTTTTGGGTGACTCTCATGTTTGTCAATGTCTACAATGATCAGTCCCTGTGCTGCCAGTTCGACTCTACCGATTTTGATGGTCACCTCTTTAAATCCAATCTGTGGCACGGGCTGACCATTGCTGGCGATGATACTCAAGTCGTCGTCAGGGTAGCGGGTAATATCCGAGTCATTCCAGTACTGCTTAAAGAGCACGTACGGGATGGTGGTGACCTGTGACCCGGTGTCCAGTAGGGCACTCATGGGAATGCCATCCAGTACCACAGGCAAGACTGGACGTCCTCCCACATATCTGTCGCGCCAGTTCGATGGGCCTGGTGATCTTTTTCCTGGGGGTTGGCCCTCTACCCCAGGTTGTGCCCGTTTAAAGAACAGTACCTTGCCATATGTCCAGGTTGATTGCAGCGGCGGCAGATGGGTCGTCCGTCCTCGCTGTATCGGTCACTGGGTCTTCCTCTGGCCGGTGGGGTCCTCCTTGGTCGACGCCACGGGATGTCCTCCGGTCCGGATGCCAGCTGGATCTTCCCTGGGGTGGAAGCCTGTAAAGACTGCACAGTTCGGGTTAGCGCAGCAACGCTCTTAGCTAGCTCTTGGACCTGATGGTGTAGGTCTGGAGCCGGGTCATTGTCCAAAGCCTGCGCATCAGCTCCCACAGGCCCTGCCGACAAGGGCGCCGCCTCCTGGTGGTAAGTGATAGCAGGGCGCTTGTGGGTCACAACGCCACCCGGTGCCGGTTCTCGGAGCACCCGGATGGCTCTGTCCTTGAACTGTGCAAAGCCCAGATGGGGATCCTGTAAGGCCATTGCCCGCAACTGGGTTCGGTGGGTATTACAATACAGTCCCTCTATAAACTGTTCGGTCAACAGCCTGTCCTCGTTTCCCACTCCATCAGGGTCGGTCTGCTTAATGGCCCTCAGGGCCTCTTGTAGGTTTAGTGCATAGTCCCTTATACTCTCATGCGCTCGCTGCTTGCACCCGTAGAATCTAAGCTTAATCTCGGCTGAGGTGCGGGTATCAAAGGTGTCCTTCAGCCGGGTTAGTATCCCTGCGACAGTCTTCCTCCCAGGTGGCCAGGATTTTACTTCCCTTTTGGCTGCCCCGGTTAGTTGGGCCACCAGGATGCTCACTTTTTGCTCTTCTGTGAGGGGGTACACCTGGAAGAGGCTATCCAGCTTTTCTCTAAAGTCATGCAGGGTATGTGACTCCCCTGAGTACTGGGGTAGCCAAGCTGCTCCCGGGATATAGGGCATGGTGAAGGGCATAACTGCAGCAGCGGTAGCGCTGGCGGGGGTTGAGGCAGTGAAGCTCTCCTCCGTATCCGACATCTTCCTCCCCCCTAGTGGACCGTGGCCTACCTTGCGATGATCCTCTTCCGTAGGCCGCGGCTCCGCAGTGGATCGTCAGGGTTGAGGACCTTCCGTCGCGCTCCTGTGACGTCTGCGTCTGCTGGGCTCCTTCCAGGACCTTACGCAACGTCCGGACGTGAGGCGGGGCTTCAGTTCTCGCGCGCTTTCGGAGTCCACGCCCCTCTTCTTCCCGAGCGGCGTCCTCAAGATGGCATCCAATGGCGGGAAAACTCCACGGATGGCGGGAAGAAGGCAGAAGATGGCGCCGGATGGCGGGAAACTTCACCGATGGCGGGAAGAAGGCTGAAGATGGCGCCAGATGGCGGGAATCTTCACCACAGGTAAGTTTGAAAAGTCTCTTTTTCAGGCACGCAGTACCCGGTGGTTGCGGGCACGAAATCCTGCCGACTACGCCAAAGTCGACGCGCCCCTGGGCCTGTGTCGCGCTGCGTTGCGCACGCGGGAGCTTACCCGGAGCCGGATCTCTTGAGGGTTGTAGTCTCGTGGCGGTGACCCGGTCCGTGCCCAGGGAGTCAAACTGAGCGGCGATGTAACAGCGGTAGATGCAGGACGACTACGCCACCCGTTGAATGCAGCTATGGAGCTGCCGCTGCAGGACAGTCCGCTGAGGCCGGTGAATGGATGGTGCAGCGTAGATGGTATAACCCCCAACGGGAGGGGTATGGCCTCAGGGCAGCAGATGTGGATGATGGGGGTAGCAGGAACCACTCAGAGACGGTGCGGTGTAATTCAGGGTCTTTACTGGTAACAACGATAGACCCTCCCGGAGTACTTGCTAGTGAACGGGGCCTGGTCAGTCCTTGAGCAGATGGGAGGCGGAGTTGTAGGCCTCCCAAACTGACTGTACTCTTCTGGCTACCTTGCTAGAAGCGGATATAAGTAGCCCACGTCCCTGAGTGTACCGTGTGGTGCTCACCCGTATGGCTGGTGACTCGGGGCCTTCTAATGGCTTCCGCTCCACGATGGCGGTGCTGGTCCCACGCGTGTGACCGTGCCTTCGGGTTTCTGGGCCTGAGGACCTGAAATCCCCTGCCGGTCGGCTTCTGCTGCTGGGTAAGAGTTAGTCCCCACAGCCTCGGACGCCGGGTCCGGTAAGAAAGCTTCTCAGTCAGGGCGAGCTCTGCAGCTGCCAGCCCCTGACTCGTAGTAGTATTGCTTCTGCTGTTTCTTGTCTCTACTCTCCTTGACTGCTAACCCTGCTTCAGCCCCGGGTTTATATAGGGGAAGTTCTTCCCCTCCCAGGACTGGGCAGGAGGTGTGGCATGCACAGGATCCCTGACCAAAGGACCTCCCACCTGCTCTCAGACATAACATTACATTACTGTGGAAACCAGACCCCTGGGGTGCCACATTTGCTTATTGTATTTTCGTTTGAGACCTAAGTCCTCTGGGGATGAATCCCAGCGCGTAGGGTTCATAATGTCACTTTTGCGCAAAGAGCCTCAGGAGTGGGCCTTTTCTTTGCAACCTAGTGATACATGCTTCAGATCAGTGGATAGTTTTTTTTCTGCTTTGGGACTATTATATGATGATCCTGACCGTGTCGCATCAGCTGAGACTGAGTTGAGACGTTTAAAACAAGGATCAGGTAATGTTGAAAAATATTGTACTCATTTCCGTCGTTGGTCTACTCAAACAGGGTGGAACGATTCTGCTCTGAAAAGTCTATTTCTTGCTGGGCTCAGTGAAAGGGTTAAAGACCTGCTAATTGCTTATCCTACACCTGAAGATTTGCAACAGGCTATGCAATTAGCTATACGGGTGGATAGAAGACTGCGTGCAAGGGTTAATGAGAGCAAATCCTCTACTATGTCAGTTTCTGGTTATGAGAATGTGTGTACTAACAGTGGTGAACCGATGGAGATTGGATCGGTGGCACCTCGCTCTCAAGAAAGAGACCGTCGATTTTCTGAAGGCTTGTGTTTCTATTGCGGAAAATCTGGTCATTTGATTAAAGGCTGTGAGCTTCGTATGAAGAAAGAAAAAAAAATGGTCAGTCATGCCCGTATTGCCTGTTTAAATTCCAAGGGTGTATTTTTAGCTGCTTCCACGATTGCTCAGGAAAAATTAATGGAATTTCGGGTGTTTGTTGATTGTGGGTCTACTCTGAATGTTATTGATGGGGGATTCGTGGAAAGACTCAATTTAAAACCTGAACCTTTATCATCCCCCATTGCTGTGGTTTCTGTGGATGGTTCCCCTTTGAAGAATATTACTCTCAAGGTCTGTGAATTTCCTCTCACTATTAATGGTGTTCACCATGAGAAATTGGATTTGGTAGTGTTGAATAACTTGCCTTCTCCAGTAATATTGGGATTGCCCTGGTTAAAATTTCACAATCCTGTACTGGATTGGTCTACCAGTGAAATTAAATCCTGGAGCCATAAATGTTATGACAAGTGTTGTAACGGGCGTATTGCAGCTTTGGATAGGGGAGAATTGCCTGTTCCTATTCAGGATTTTTGGAGAGTTTTTTCTGAGAAGGAATCGCAGGTTTTGCCTCCCCATAGAGACTATGATTGTTCTATTGAATTTGTCCCTGGAGCGACTCTTCCTAAAAGTCGTTTATTTAACCTTACTATTCCTGAGAGGAAGGCTTTGGAGGAATACATACAGACAAGTTTGGCCGCCGGTCACATTAGGCCCTCTAAGTCTCCGGTGGCGGTTGGATTTTTTTTTGTAAAAAAAAAAGGACGGCGGTTTACGTCCTTGTCTGGATTTTCGTGAGATTAACAAAATTACTGTACGCAATCCTTACCCACTGCCATTGATTCCTGATCTGTTTAACCAGTTAATGGGGGCCAAGTGGTTCTCTAAAATTGACCTTAAGGGGGCATACAATCTGTTGCGCATGAAGGAGGGTGATGAATGGAAGACTGCTTTTAACACTCCTGTGGGTCATTTTGAGAATCTGGTGATGCCTTTTGGTCTCACTAATGCTCCTGCATTTTTTCAGAACCTTATTAATGACATCCTTAGACCTTTGATCGGCAAAAATGTGGTTGTGTATTTGGATGACATTTTGATTTATTCGCCGGATCTGGAGTCTCATTGGCGGAGCGTGCGTGAGGTATTACAGTTATTAATGGACAATTCGCTTTTTGCTAAGCTGGAGAAATGTGAGTTCGCTGTACAGAGAATTAGTTTTTTGGGCTACATTATCTCCAGCAAAGGTTTTGAGATGGATCCGGTTAAGGTTCAGGCTGTGCAGGAATGGCCTAGGCCTATTGGTTTGAAATCGTTACAGAGGTTTTTGGGTTTCGCCAATTACTATAGAAAATTCATAAAAAAATTTTCTAGTATTGTCAAACCTCTGACCGATCTCACCAGGAAAGGTGCTGATGCGGTTCAGTGGTCTTCTGAGGCCATTGAAGCTTTTGTGTATCTCAAGGAGAGGTTCACCTCTGCTCCCATCCTTATGCAGCCTGATGTTACTAGGCCGTTTTTGGTTGAGGTTGATGCTTCCTCTGTGGGGGTTGGCGCAGTATTGTCTCAGGATAACGGGGATGGATTACATCCCTGTGCCTTTTTTTCAAAAAATTTTTCGGAGACTGAACTGAATTACGATATTGGTAATCGGGAATTATTGGCTATTAAACTCGCATTTGAACACTGGCGCCACTTCTTGGAAGGTGCGGAATTTCCCGTTCAGGTTCTTACGGATCATAAAAATCTGATCTATCTTGATGCTGCCAAGCGCCTGAATGCCCGTCAGGCTAGGTGGGCACTGTTTTTCTCGCGGTTTAATTTCTCCGTTACTTACATCCCTGGTACTAAGAATGTTAAGGCGGATGCCTTGTCTCGCAGTTTTTCTCCCATAGTCGGTGCTGAGAAAGAGGAGAACATTTTACAAGAAGGTGTTGTGATAGCTGCTTTGGACTCCGTTTTGGAAAATGAGATTCTTAAAGCTCAGGAGAATGCCCCATCTAACACTCCTCATGGGAGGTTGTTTGTGCCTGGGACCTTTAGGAGAGATTTGTTTGTTGAGTGTCACGAATCTCGGTTGGCAGGTCATCCCGGAATCTCTGAGACCAAGAGACTGGTGGGTCGCAGTTTTTGGTGGCCTGGATGGCAGAAGGAAGTCATTAAGTGGGTGCGTCAATGTACTATATGTGCTAGATCTAAGTCCTCACATACTCCTGCTGCGGGGTTGCTTTGTCCTTTGGAGGTTCCCAGTGCTCCTTGGACACATTTGGCTATGGACTTTATAACTGACCTTCCCCCCTCTGAGGGTTTTACTGTCATCTGGGTGGTCGTGGACCGTTTTAGCAAGATGTGTCACTTGGTTCCTTTCGTCAAACTGCCCTGCGCTAAAACTCTCGCTAAGGCCTTTGTCAAGGAAATTGTCAGACTTCATGGCGTTCCTACTGACATTGTTTCTGATAGGGGTCCTCAGTTCGTGGCTCGTTTTTGGCGTGCCTTTTGTGATAGGTTGGGAGTTCATTTGTCGTTCTCGTCCGGATATCATCCTGAATCTAATGGCCAGACAGAAAGGAAAAACCAGGATGTTGAGCAGTTCTTGCGTTGTTTTGTGGCAGACAATCAAGAGGGGTGGTCTGAGTTTCTGCCACTTGCTGAATTTGCTCTGAACAATCATACATCTTCTTCTGCTGGTTGTTCGCCTTTTTTTGTTGTTCTGGGAGACATCCGTCGTTTGGGTCGTTCTCCAAGTTGGGATCTGCCGTGCCTGAGGAGGAGAATTTTTCCGGTGATTTGGAGAGAGTTTGGACGGATGTGCGTGGTAATCTTCAGGAGGCCAACAGAAAATCTAAAGACTACTTTGATAGGAAACGACAGGAGGTTTTGTTCGCTGTTGGTGACATGGTTTGGTTGTCCTCTAGGAATCTGCGGTTGAGGATTCCTTCAAAGAAATTGGGTCCCAAGTTTGTAGGGCCCTTTAAGGTGCTTCAGGTTGTCAACCAATCTGCTGTTAGGTTGGAGGTTCCTACCTCCTGGAGAATTAATCCGGTATTTCATGTCTCTCTGTTGAAAAAAGCTGTTGTATCGGATTGTGACGCCTCTGCCTCTGTTCCTCCGGTGGTGGAGGACGGGGAATATGAAATTTCTCGCATCCTTAACTCTAGACGGTATAGAGGTAGTTTGCAGTATCTTGTGGCCTGGAAAGGTTTCGGTCCCGAGGATAACTCTTGGGTGAGGTCGGATGATGTTTCCGCGTCCAGACTTATCAGAGCGTTTCACAGGAGATTTCCTGATAAGCCTGGTCCTAGGGGATCCGGAGGATCCTCTTAGAAGGGGGGGTACTGTTAGAACCTTGCTCTTAGTTTTTTTTCCTTTGCTGGTCACATGACCTTGTTGGCCTATTTAATCCTGCTCCGCCCTTCTGGCTTTGCTGGACTTCATTGTATATCTACTTTCTAGCTAGCCTGTGCTCTGTGTCTTGCTCTGTTAGTTTGCTTGGTCTACTGACCTCTATGTTCTATATATTTTGTTTGTTCGTCTGTCTGCTACTATTTCTGTTAGGAGGTGTCCCATATTCCTCCCAGTCCTTAGTACTTGTAGGGATTCCTTCCTCACATCTATAGGTCTCCGTACAGACTAGCTTAGGACTTTAGCAGGTCTGATCGCAGGATCAGGTTCCCTGTTACATCGTAGGGATTTAGCTGAGTTCTATCGTAGGGACAGATCTCCTCTCTTTCCTTAGCTCTGGTAGCAGAACATAACAGATCCCTTCGTCAGAAGAATCGATTGTGGACCGCTGGCGGGGGTGCGGATGGGCGGGGCGGCGCCGGAGGCTATCCTGAGGGTGGTGGCCTACGCGGACGATGTCACCGTCTTTGTTTCTTCGCAAGAGGAGGCAGTGGTGGTGATGTCAGAAGTGGAAAGCTACTCGGAGGCATCTGGGTCCAAGGTCAACCAGGATAAGTGTGAGAGTCTCTGGCTGGGAGGCGGAGATCCCGGGTTTGATCTTCCGGACACCCTCCCCGAACCCCAAGAACATGCCAAGGTCCTGGGCATCGAATTCGGCCAGGGTGATTACCCCACGAAAAACTGGGAAGGCAGAATCAAAGGTGTCACCCAAAGAGTGGACCAATGGAGGGGTTGGTCTTTGACCCTGAGGGAAAGGGTTGGCCTGTGCAAAGCTTTCCTGCTCCCCTTGCTAATCTACCTGGGCAGCGTCTGTGTCTTGCCAGAGCCTCTCTGGACACGGGTCTACAGTCTGTTCTTCCAGATGTTATGGGGGAACAGACTGAACCTAGTCAAGCGGGAGGTCACTTACCGCACGAGGAGACTAGGGGGTTTGAATATGGTGAACCCCGTGGTGTTCCTACTGAACACCTTCTTGAAAGTGAACGTGGAAAACCTCTGGGGAGAGAGGGCTCCTCCGTGGGTATTCTCCTGCAAGGGATGGTTTCAGCCTTTCTTCCAGGAATGGGAGACAGGGGGAAGATTGAAGGATCTTCGCACACCACACGGGCATCTCCCGGCTTATGTTACCCCGGTTCTGAAAATGATCCGCCGGTGGGGTCTGGGAATGTGGGAGGTGAGGTCCCTCCCGAGGAAACTCCTCGATATGAGGGTCTTGCTTTCTCATTTTCAGAGTCCATTGGCCCTCAAAGACTGCCCAAGTCGGGATCTGGAGGTTGGGTTGAGTTTGTTAAATTCTAGCAGGATCCCCGAGAAGTACTGGGACTTGACTTGGCGCTGCTTCCATGGTAAGCTGTGTGTGAGGGACAATTTGAAGTTCAGGAGCTCCGAGGACAGGAATTGCCCCCATGAGGCTTGTGCTAACGTGCTGGAAAGCATGGAGCACTTCCTGCTTCATTGTCCCTTTAATACAGAGGTGTACAACAGGGTGGGGGCTTCCATTGGTTGGCCGCGGCTGGCTACTCTGTCCTACGCCGGGTGGGCCTATGGAGCGTTCGGAGACCTTGGGAGAAGGGACCGAGACACTTTATTCATAGTCAGCGCAGTGGTGAGGTATTTCACGTGGAACGCACGAGTTTTAGTCTCGACGCAGAGTAAAATCCTCCATGTAGATGAAGTCTGTAGGAACATCCTAGGTGACCTGGTGAAGGTACGTTCTCTGGAGTATGAAAGACTGGGTGCCCGGAGGGCGGCCCGTCTCTGGAGGGGCTTTTCCTTCAGGGTGCTTTAGTCCGGTAGTACTCCTATATCCTGGTGGTGGGCTGATGTCTTTCCACCCTAGATTTTTGTTTTGTATTTCTGTCTCCTGGATAGAAGGTTTGCCGGCATCGAACTTGAGCCTTGGATGGTGAGTGTGTAGGTTGTGTCCTGTATATATTGTATATAATGTATAATAGGGGGTTTTAGTTAGGTTGGGTGGGGGATTTGGGGGGGTTTTCATCGGCGGTGATAAGAGGACTGATCTGGCCTGGTCCAGGCCCCGCCTGGGGAAAAACTTTGGGGCCTGATCCTAGCTCGGAGTAATCCTGAACTTTGTGGCCAGAGCTGGATCAGGGGTGGCGGGATAGTTAGTGTAGGTCTGTGTTTTATATATATATTAAAAAATTACAAAAAAAACAAACAACAAAAAAAAAGGTTTCAAATTGTTCATGTCACTATTGTATATATTGTTATTTTTGGTTTTCTGTGGTGTGAATGAGGTGCGGTAAGGGGGTGACTAAGGTCAGGCAGTGGGACCAGTAGGTTAGTGTTAGTTTCCGGTTGTATATACGTTATATTAGGTTTAGTGTTTTATTGTATATAATCTTGTATATAGGACGGTGTTTTATGTGTATATAGGGCAGTGTGAGCGTTGTGTGGGATTGTATATAGTAGTATGAATGAAGCTGGGCCGGGGGTTTTATAGGTTTTATAATAGTTATTTCTTGTATATCTATATATTCCTGGGGGGATTTATTTTCTGTGATTTGTCGTCTTGTTTTGTTCTTATGTTCGGTGTCCTGTAATGTATTATTGTTCTGTCATGTACTGTATATATACAGGAGGAGTGGTACTGTGCAGTGTATATATACAGGACAGGAGGAGTGGTACTGTGCAGTGTATATACAGGACAGGAGGAGTGGTACTGTGCGGTGTATATATACAGGACAGGAGGAGTGGTACTGTGCGGTGTATATATACAGGACAGGAGAAGTGGTACTGTGCAGTGTATATATACAGGACAGGAGGAGCGGTACTGTGCAGTGTATACACACAGGACAGGAGGAGTGGCGCTGAGAGTAGCACCTGCCTCCTGAGCTCAAGCACTTCCAGGAGGAGGGTCGTCGTCTGCCTCTCTTCTCCCCAGGGAGAGGCAGGCCTACTGGGAGGCCGGCATGGCTTCCCAGCCGCCTATCCCCCGGTCTATGCCGGCGGGGGAGAAGGAGCCTCAACAACCGGCCCAGGAGGGAGTGAGGAGATCGGGAAGGGTGAGGAAGAATACATTCACCTGCTCCAACCCCGAGACTGTTCACCGCCAGCCCAGAGAGGGAGACCGGGGCACCCCAGGCCCCAGGAACAAGAGCCCAGCAAGATCCTGGGGGGAGATGAGCTCCAGCGAGTCCACAAGTTCCTTCTCCTCCCGAGTGGTCGCCACGTTGCGAGAGTACGAGGACGCCGGCAAAGCACTAACCCAGCTGAAAGAGGAGCTGAGGGAGGCCCGGGTCCTGAACACCTGGGCGTCCAACAAGGAAAGACCCGCGACCTCCCAGAGGTTTAAAGCCCTCAGAGACGAGGTGGTCAGGTTAGTGCTCCTCCGAGAGGGGATTGAGAAAAGCGCAGGTCCCTTCCTGGAGAGGTTTAAGAACCAGCGGCGGTTCTCAGAAATGAAGGGGTTAAACACCTCAGGAGAACCGCCAGCCGGCGTCCTTAGTGAAGAGGAGGAGGAGTATGAAGAGGTGACTGGAGTCTCAGGTGCTGGAGCCAGTGAGGGGCAGAGCTGGAGCTCAAGTGGTCTCCCTGCAGGGCAGAGGACTCCCACAGCAGAGGCTGGAGTGTCGGGGGAGGAGGAGGAAGGAGGACTGCTGAGGGAGATCCGACTGCTGGAGTCACCAGTGGACCTGACGCGGTTTTCCTTCGGTGAGGACAAACCAGTGGAGGAGACAGGGAAGAGGAGGAAGAAGAAGACCGGAGGAGCCGCACAGGAGGTGGTGAGTTACAAGTATGTACCAATGACTGATGTTGCGCCTGCCACCTTCTGTTTAAACCCCACCAAACCTAAAGGCACGGGCTCTGCAGTGGGCTCGAGGCAGAGGCAAGGTGGGGAGAGGAGGAGGACGTCCGGCGATGCTGCCATCTGTGCGGGGAACAGTGCAGGGGGCGAGGCTGTGGAGGTACTCACAGCGCCGGACATAGGAAGTTCTGTGGAGTTTCCCACCCTGCCCTCTGCGGCTAAGCCGGTTATCACCGGGGCTGGGGGAGCAGGAAAGGATGTGAAAAACACATCTGCAAAGAACACTGGGCACACTGCTGCGACAGGGGGGCAGTGTGCCCCAGCGCCCAAAAAGGACACTAAGACCCCAAAGTCTGTGGGTGCAGGGCGGGCAGAGGTGCCGAGAAAACAGTCTGGCCAGAGCAAGGACCAAAATGCTGCAGTAGGGGGGCGGGGCGCTCCAGCAGACGACCTGCAGAAAGCCAGCAGCAACCAAAGGGAAACGGGTGTGGTGCTGCATGGAAAGGAGTCTCTGGGAGTGCTCCCCTCCCCCGGCCCAGCAGGTGTGAGTGCAGAGACACCAGACACAAGGGAGGAAGGAATGGAGGTGACTGTGGAAGGTGCAGAGAACAGCAGAGGTAATGGGGTGACAAGTAAAGAGAATAGAAATAGTGGTGTAGTGAATGATGGGAGTAATGGTGGAGCAGATGGTGAGAGTAATGGTGGAGCAGATGATGAGAGTAGTAGGAATGGTGGAATTAGTGGTACAGTGAATGATGATGCAGCAAATGGTGAGGGTAGTGGTGCAGTGAATGATGATGTAGCAAATGGTGGGGGTAGTGGTGGAATGAATGCTGGGAGTTGTGGGAATGGTGGGAGTTGTGGTGTAGCAAATGTTGGGGGTAGTGGTGTAATGAATGGTGGGAGTAATGGTCCTGCGAATGGTGTGAGTAGTAGTGGAGTGAACGATGGGAGTAATGGTCCTGCGAATGGTGTGAATAGTACTGGAGTGAATGGTGGGAGCAGCACTGGTGTTGGTGGGGGGGAAGCAGGTGCTGGTCCCGCTGCCCCCCCAGCATTGGCGGGGGCTTCAGCCCAAAGCTATTCAGAAGCTGTCAGTGCTGGGGGTAGTAGTGCGCCCTCATCTGGTGGCCCTGGGGATGGTGACTTGCAACAGCAGCTCCTGGACGCCCTGAGGAGAGGGGAGAGCTCCATCACTGTAGAGGGGAGGGAGGTTGATCTGTCTTTCTGGATAGAGAGACATGGTCTTTCAGCCTTCCGAGATAGAGGGGCAGAGACTGTCTGGTCTCTGCCGACAACGGGGCAGAGGAGTAACCGTAGGAACGTGGTCCGTCTCCAGTGGGTAAGCAAGGATGCCTGTCCTGATAGGTCGAAGGTGGTTGAGCTCCTGCTGGGGATGGGCTTTGCGGCATATGACATCTTTGCCTTGATCCATCCCTATGGGACCTCCTACTTCGATGTCAGCTTCGTGAGACCGGAGGGCCTTGAGCTTTTCTGGTCTCGCCATGAGCTGGCTCGGAGTCGCCCCGAATGGCATGGTCTCTTTCCCCTGGCAATAACTCGCCAAGATTCAGTCAGGAAAGTGACCGTTCTGACTAGTAACGAGTCGCTTTCCTGTATGGACATTACCACCTGGGTGAGTAGATACGGAGAGGTCACCAATATTCCCGAAAAGAATCTGGATGACCATGGTATCTGGTCAGGGGCCTGGACCTTCATGGTGAGATTGAAGATTTCGGGAAACACTGTTACCCATATCCCCTCCTCAACCTTTTTGGGGAGGGATAGGATCTTGATTTTCTACCGGGGGCAGCCTAAGGTCTGTCACAGGTGCGGTAGCCCCACACACTTCAGTGCGCAGTGTACCACCCAGAAATGCGCACTGTGTGGGGACCTCGGTCATCTTGCTGCTGCCTGTCGCAGGATTAGGTGTAACTTGTGTGGTGACCTCGGTCACCCGTTCAGTCGCTGTCCGCGTTCCTTCGCCAATGCGGTCCTGAAAGCGGCAAGTGTGGGACAGGCACAAGCCGGGACTAATCTTGCCGGTGAAGGGACCAGTAGGGGCGGGGGAGGCAGGGATCCGGTGAGGAGCAAGCTGCCGCCATCCACCATCAGGCGGCAGGAGAAGCGCCGTGGGGACAGGGGGCAGGGAGTAATGTCCCTAAACTCTGACCCAGGTACTTCACTTGCAGCTGAGGATCCTAAAGACAGTGAATTGAGCGAGGAAGTCAAGAGACTTGAAAGGGAAGAGCGAGAGGACGCCACGTCTTCCCAGGAACCCTCTTCTGGTGACAGTCTAGATGAGGGAGAGGGGGAGTGGTCACAGAAAAAGAAAAAGGGTAACAGGAAAACGGCCAGAGGTAGGAGGGGGACCAGGTCTCGAGCTGCCTCTTTGGAGTGCGACCCCTCTGACTCTCTGGCCATGATCCAAGCGCCATTGGAGGGTTCAGCCGCCCCCCCTCTGGTGGATCTCTCCAACCGGTTCGGGGCTCTCCAGGACCTCCCTCTGGAGGGGGGAAGTGGGGACCCGGGGCCGGAGGTTGCGGACAAGGTGGTTGGGGCTCAGGAGATGGCTGGGTCTTCCTCTCGGGGGGCAAATACAAAGCCCTCTGGGGGGATGACTAACCCAGGACCACCAGACGAGGGCAAGAATCTATGTAAGGAGAGAATGGATGAATCTGTTTGTCTTAAGCGCACTAAAAACCCGTCATTATCAGAGGAAGAGGTTGGGACTGTCAGTGGTGGGAAGAAAAAGGCTATCTAATTCAATCAATCATGATGGCGGCACCCACCCCGTTGACGCTGGCAACTATTAATGTTTGCAGCATAAAGTCAGATGCGGCAAGGTACACGGCCTTTCATTTTCTCGGCCAACTTGACGCCGACATTTTGTTTTTGCAGGAGACCAGGTTGACCGATATATCAACCTTGCATAAAGCAAGGCGGGAGTGGAGGCATGGGCCCTCCTACTGGTCTCTTGCGGCCGAGCCGTATAGCGGGGTGGCGGTCCTTTTTAAGACCGCAGCGGTTGAATGCAGACGAGTGATCGAATTAGAAATGGGGAGATGCTTGATCCTAGATGTCTCCATGGGGGGACAAGAGCTTCGGCTCATTAACATCTATGGTTCCCAGTCCAAGTGGGACCGCAAATGTCTCTTCCTGAAGATCAAACCTTTTTTATTTTCGAGTCGGCAGGTGGTCTTCGGAGGGGATTTCAACAATGTCACGAGATCCTGTGATAGAGGAGGTTCCGGAGACCGGCTGGCTTATGACTGCGTCGCGTTAAACAGGATAGTGAGTGAGGCTCGCCTGGTGGATGTCCACATCCGGCACAACCCGGGCGACACGGGATTCACCTTTTTTAGAGGTAGTCAGTGCAGGTCTAGGCTAGATAGGTTTTATTTGAAGGAGGAGGCCGTCTCTTCGCCGTTGTCGGTTGTGGAGGTGGAGTTCTCCGATCACTGTTTGATTATGTTTTCTCTCAACGTTACAGAGACTCCTCGGATGGGAAGAGGCTATTGGAAGCTGAATTCGTCACTCCTTGAGGAAGAAGCTGTAAGACGGTCTTTTGAGGAATTCTTTCAGAGCCAGGTACCATTGCTGGGCCTAAGTAACACTAAGTCGGAGTGGTGGGAGATGTTCAAACATCGGGTGGCGAGATTCTTCCGGCAGCTCTCGAACCTCAGAAGCCTGAACAGGGATCGCCTGTATCAGAGCCTGAGGAGGAAACTCGAGCATCTTGTCTCGACTGGAGGTAGCCGCGAGGAGATCTCCAGAGTGAAGTCCTTGCTGAAGAGGTGTCAGTACGATAGGCACGCATCTTTGGTTTTCGAGAGGGACTACGGGAAGTACTGCTCGCCCGACCCTTACAGAAACTGTAAGATGTCAGTGAATAGTAAGATAGTGACGGGGCTGGTGGACAGTACGGGGTCCCTGAGAAGGTCCAGATCAGGGATCTTGGAGGTTGTCAGTTCCTACTACTCGCACCTCTTGGGAAGGAGGGAGCTTGATCGTGACGGGATGTCGGCTTTCCTGGCTGAATCTGTTCCTGAGCCAGGGGCTGACCTCTCGCTGGGCGATTTGGCAGAAGCGATCAAAGAAGAGGAAGTGAGACTGGCGATCGATGGGCTTAGGCCCAAAAAGTCGCCAGGTCCGGATGGCTTAACATCCGAGTTCTTTAGGACCTTTAGGGACTCTTTGGTCCCCCTCTTGACTCAGGTGTTTAACGAGTGTCTCTCCTCGGGCACTCTGCCGAGATCATTAAGGAGGTCAGCTTTGATCATTTTGTCAAAGGGTAAGGATCCGTCACGCATTGAGAACTGGCGTCCCATAGCACTTCTCAATGTGGACAGGAAGATTTTGGCTAAGATACTTTTCAACAGGCTGGTGAAGTTTGCACCCCGGCTCCTTTCGGAGGTTCAGCACTGTTGCGTTCCTGGCCGTAGCACTTTTAGTGCTGTTCTAGGTGTCCGAGAGGCCATGGAGCAAGGCAGGGCGGGCCTCTGGAAGGGGTTCTTGCTGACCCTGGATCAGGCAAAAGCCTTTGATCGGGTTAACCACGAGTACCTCTGGTCCACTCTTTTGAGGTATGGTCTGCCTGGAGGGTTTGTGGACTGGCTTAAGACCTTGTATGCAGGGGCTGAGACTTTCCCTCTGGTGAATGGGTGGATTGGACGACCTTTTGGGGTAGGATCCGGTGTCCGGCATGGCTGTCCTCTTAGCCCTTTGCTTTACGCGTTTGCGATCGATCCCTTCCTCAGAAGGATCGATTGTAGACCGTTGGCGGGGGTGCGGATGGGCGGGGCGGCGCCGGAGACTATCCTGAGGGTGGTGGCCTACGCGGACGATGTCACCGTCTTTGTTTCTTCGCAAGAGGAGGCAGCAGCGGTGATGTCAGAAGTGGAGCGCTACTCGGAGGCATCCGGGTCCAAGGTCAGCCAGGATAAGTGTGAGAGTCTCTGGCTGGGAGGCGGAGATCCTGGGTTTGATCTTCCGGACACCCTCCCCGAACCCCAAGAACATGCCAAAGTCCTGGGCATCGAATTCGGCCAGGGTGATTACCCCACGAAAAACTGGGAAGGCAGAATCAAAGGTGTCGCCCAAAGAGTGGACCAATGGAGGGGTTGGTCTTTGACCCTGAGGGAAAGGGTTGGCCTGTGCAAAGCTTTCCTGCTCCCCTTGCTAATCTACCTGGGCAGCGTCTGTGTCTTGCCAGAGCCTCTCTGGACACGGGTCTACAGTCTGTTCTTCCAGATGTTATGGGGGAACAGACTGAACCTAGTCAAGCGGGAGGTCACTTACCGCACGAGGAGACTAGGGGGTTTGAATATGGTGAACCCCGTGGTGTTCCTAGTGAACACTTTCTTGAAGGTGAACGTGGCAAACCTCTGGAAAGAGAGGGCTCCTCCGTGGGTATTCTCCTGCAAGGGATGGTTTCAGCCTTTCTTCCAGGAATGGGAGACAGGGGGAAGATTGAAGGATCTTCGCACACCACACGGGCATCTCCCGGCTTATGTTACCCCGGTTCTGAAAATGATCCGCCGGTGGGGTCTGGGAATGTGGGAGGTGAGGTCCCTCCCGAGGAAACTCCTCGATATGAGGGTCTTGCTTTCTCATTTTCAGAGTCCATTGGCCCTCAAAGACTGCCCAAGTCGGGATCTGGAGGTTGGGTTGAGTTTGTTAAATTCTACCAGGATCCCCGAGAAGTACTGGGACTTGACTTGGCGCTGCTTCCATGGTAAGCTGTATGTGAGGGACAATTTGAAGTACAGGAGCTCCGAGGACAGGAATTGCCCCCGTGAGGCTTGTGCTAACGTGCTGGAAAGCATGGAGCACTTCCTGCTTCATTGTCCCTTTAATACAGAGGTGTACAACAGGCTGGGGGCTTCCATTGGTTGGCCGCGGCTGGCTACTCTGTCCTACGCCGGGTGGGCCTATGGAGCGTTCGGAGACCTTGGGAGAAGGGACCGAGACACTTTATTCATAGTCAGCGCAGTGGTGAGGTATTTCACGTGGAACGCACGAGTTTTAGTCTCGACGCAGAGTAAAATCCTCCATGTAGATGAAGTCTGTAGGAACATCCTAGGTGACCTGGTGAAGGTACGTTCTCTGGAGTATGAAAGACTGGGTGCCCGGAGGGCGGCCCGTCTCTGGAGGGGCTTTTCCTTCAGGGTGCCTTAGTCCGGTAGTACTCCTATATCCTGGTGGTGGGCCGATGTCTTTTCACCCTAGATTTTTGTTTTGTATTTCTGTCTCCTGGATAGAAGGTTTGCCGGCATCGAACTTGAGCCTTGGATGGTGAGTGTGTAGGTTGTGTTCTGTATATATTGTATATAATGTATAATAGGGGTTTTAGTTAGGTTGGGTGGGGGATTTGGGGGGGTTTTCATCGGCGGTGATAAGAGGACTGATCTGGCCTGGTCCAGGCCCCGCCTGGGGAAAAACTTTGGGGCCTGATCCTAGCTCGGAGTAATCCTGAACTTTGTGGCCAGAGCTGGATCAGGGGTGGCGGGATAGTTAGTGTAGGTCTGTGTTTTATGTATATATATTAAAAATTACAAAAAAAAATATAAAATATAAAAAAAAAAAAAAAAAAAAAAAAAAATTGTTCATGTCACTATTGTATATATTGTTATTTTTGTTTTTCTGTGGTGTGAATGAGGTGCGGTAAGGGGGTGACTAAGGTCAGGCGGGTGGGACCAGTAGGTTAGTGTTAGTGTCCGGTTGTATATACGTTATATTAGGTTTAGTGTTTTATTGTATATAATCTTGTATATAGGACGGTGTTTTATGTGTATATAGGACGGTGTGAGTGTTGTGTGGGATTGTATATAGTAGTATGAATGAAGCTGGGCCGGGGGTTTTATAGGTTTTATAATATTTATTTCCTGTATATATATATATATATATATATATATATATATATATATTCCTGGGGGGATTTATTTTGTTTCTATTTTCTGTGATTTGTCGTCTTGTTTTGTTCTTATGTTCGGTGTCCTGTAATGTATTATTGTTCTGTCATGTACTGTACTTATTCTATCAATAAAAAAAAGACCTGCAGTGTATATATACAGGACAGGAGGAGTGGTACTGTGCAGTGTATATATACAGGACAGGAGGAGTGGTACTGTGCAGTGTATATATACAGGACAGGAGGAGTGGTACTGTGCAGTGTATATATACAGGACAGGAGGAGTGGTACTGTGCAGTGTATATATACAGGACAGGAGGAGCGGTACTGTGCAGCGTATATATACAGGACAGGAGAAGTACTGTGCAGTGTATATATACAGGACAGGAGGAGTAGTACCAAGCAGTGTATATATACAGGACAGGAGGAGTGGTACTGTGCAGTGTATATATACAGGACAGGAGGAGTGGTACTGTGCAGTGTATATATACAGGACAGGAGGAGTGGTACTGTGCAGTGTATATATACAGGACAGGAGGAGCGGTACTGTGCAGTGTATATATACAGGAGGAGTGGTACTGTGCAGTGTATATATACAGGAGGAGTGGTACCGTGCAGTGTATATATACAGGACAGGAGGAGTGGTACTGTACAGTGTATATATCCAGGAGGAGTGGTACTGTGCAGTGTATATATACAGGGGGTGGTACTGTGCAGTGTATATATACAGGACAGGAGGAGTGGTACTGTGCAGTGTATATATACAGGAGGAGTGGTACTGTGCAGTGTATATATACAGGACAGGAGGAGTGGTACTGTGCAGTGTATATATACAGGACAGGAGGAGCGGTACTGTGCAGCGTATATATACAGGACAGGAGAAGTACTGTGCAGTGTATATATACAGGACAGGAGGAGTAGTACCAAGCAGTGTATATATACAGGACAGGAGGAGTGGTACTGTGCAGTGTATATATACAGGACAGGAGGAGTGGTACTGTGCAGTGTATATATACAGGACAGGAGGAGTGGTACTGTGCAGTGTATATATACAGGACAGGAGGAGCGGTACTGTGCAGTGTATATATACAGGAGGAGTGGTACTGTGCAGTGTATATATACAGGAGGAGTGGTACCGTGCAGTGTATATATACAGGACAGGAGGAGTGGTACTGTACAGTGTATATATCCAGGAGGAGTGGTACTGTGCAGTGTATATATACAGGGGGTGGTACTGTGCAGTGTATATATACAGGACAGGAGGAGTGGTACTGTGCAGTGTATATATACAAGACAGGAGGAGTGGCACTGTGCAGCATATATATACAGGACAGGAGGAGTGGTACTGTGCAGTGTATATATACAGGAGGAGCGGTACTGTGCAGTGTATATATACAGGAGGAGCGGTACTGTGCAGTGTATATATACAGGACAGGAGGAGTGGTACTGTGCAGTGTATGTATACAGGACAGGAGGAGTGGTACTGTGCAGTGTATATATACAGGACAGGAGGAGTGGTACTGTGCAGTGTATATATACAGGACAGGAGGAGTGGTACTGTGCAGTGTATATATACAGGACAGGAGGAGTGGTACTGTGCAGTGTATATATACAGGACAGGAGGAGTGGTACTGTGCAGTGTATATATACAGGACAGGAGGAGTGGTACCGTGCAGTGTATATATACAGGACAGGAGGAGTGGTACCGTGCAGTGTATATATACAGGACAGGAGGAGTGGTACCGTGCAGTGTATATATACAGGACAGGAGAAGTGGTACTGTGCAGTGTATATATACAGGACAGGAGAAGAGGTACTGTGCAGTGTATATATACAGGACAGGAGGAGTGGTACTGTGCAGTGTATATATACAGGACAGGAGGAGTGGTACTGTGCAGTGTATATATACAGGACAGGAGAAGAGGTACTGTGCAGTGTATATATACAGGACAGGAGAAGAGGTACTGTGCAGTGTATATATACAGGACAGTACGAGTGGTACCGTGCAGTGTATATATACAGGACAGGAGAAGAGGTACTGTGCAGTGTATATATACAGGACAGTACGAGTGGTACTGTGCAGTGTATATATACAGGACAGGAGGAGTGGTACTGTGCAGTGTATATATACAGGACAGGAGGAGTGGTACTGTGCAGTGTATATATACAGGACAGGAGGAGTGGTACTGTGCAGTGTATATATACAGGACAGGAGGAGTGGTACTGTGCAGTGTATATATACAGGACAGGAGGAGTGGTACTGTGCAGTGTATATATACAGGACAGGAGGAGTGGTACTGTGCAGTGTATATATACAGGACAGGAGGAGCGGTACTGTGCAGCGTATATATACAGGACAGGAGAAGTACTGTGCAGTGTATATATACAGGACAGGAGGAGTAGTACCAAGCAGTGTATATATACAGGACAGGAGGAGTGGTACTGTGCAGTGTATATATACAGGACAGGAGGAGTGGTACTGTGCAGTGTATATATACAGGACAGGAGGAGTGGTACTGTGCAGTGTATATATACAGGACAGGAGGAGCGGTACTGTGCAGTGTATATATACAGGAGGAGTGGTACTGTGCAGTGTATATATACAGGAGGAGTGGTACCGTGCAGTGTATATATACAGGACAGGAGGAGTGGTACTGTACAGTGTATATATCCAGGAGGAGTGGTACTGTGCAGTGTATATATACAGGGGGTGGTACTGTGCAGTGTATATATACAGGACAGGAGGAGTGGTACTGTGCAGTGTATATATACAGGTGGAGTGGTACTGTGCAGTGTATATATACAGGAGGAGTGGTACTGTGCAGTGTATATATACAGGACAGGAGGAGTGGTACTGTGCAGTGTATATATACAGGACAGGAGGAGCGGTACTGTGCAGCGTATATATACAGGACAGGAGAAGTACTGTGCAGTGTATATATACAGGACAGGAGGAGTAGTACCAAGCAGTGTATATATACAGGACAGGAGGAGTGGTACTGTGCAGTGTATATATACAGGACAGGAGGAGTGGTACTGTGCAGTGTATATATACAGGACAGGAGGAGTGGTACTGTGCAGTGTATATATACAGGACAGGAGGAGTGGTACTGTGCAGTGTATATATACAGGACAGGAGGAGCGGTACCGTGCAGTGTATATATACAGGACAGGAGGAGTGGTACTGTACAGTGTATATATCCAGGAGGAGTGGTACTGTGCAGTGTATATATACAGGGGGTGGTACTGTGCAGTGTATATATACAGGACAGGAGGAGTGGTACTGTGCAGTGTATATATACAAGACAGGAGGAGTGGCACTGTGCAGCATATATATACAGGACAGGAGGAGTGGTACTGTGCAGTGTATATATACAGGAGGAGCGGTACTGTGCAGTGTATATATACAGGAGGAGCGGTACTGTGCAGTGTATATATACAGGACAGGAGGAGTGGTACTGTGCAGTGTATGTATACAGGACAGGAGGAGTGGTACTGTGCAGTGTATATATACAGGACAGGAGGAGTGGTACTGTGCAGTGTATATATACAGGACAGGAGGAGTGGTACTGTGCAGTGTATATATACAGGACAGGAGGAGTGGTACTGTGCAGTGTATATATACAGGACAGGAGGAGTGGTACTGTGCAGTGTATATATACAGGACAGGAGGAGTGGTACCGTGCAGTGTATATATACAGGACAGGAGGAGTGGTACCGTGCAGTGTATATATACAGGACAGGAGGAGTGGTACCGTGCAGTGTATATATACAGGACAGGAGAAGTGGTACTGTGCAGTGTATATATACAGGACAGGAGAAGAGGTACTGTGCAGTGTATATATACAGGACAGGAGGAGTGGTACTGTGCAGTGTATATATACAGGACAGGAGGAGTGGTACTGTGCAGTGTATATATACAGGACAGGAGAAGAGGTACTGTGCAGTGTATATATACAGGACAGGAGAAGAGGTACTGTGCAGTGTATATATACAGGACAGTACGAGTGGTACCGTGCAGTGTATATATACAGGACAGGAAGAGTGGTACTGTGCAGTGTATATATACAGGACAGGAGGAGTGGTGCTGTGCAGTGTATATATACAGGACAGGAGGAGTGGTACTGTACAGTGTATATATACAGGACAGGAGGAGTGGTACTGTGCAGTGTATATATACAGGTCAGGAGGAGTGGTACTGTGCAGTGTATATATACAGGACAGGAGGAGTGGTACTGTGCAGTGTATATATACAGGACAGGAGGAGTGGTACTGTGCAGTGTATATATACAGGACAGGAGGAGTGGTACTGTGCAGTGTATATATACAGGACAGGAGGAGTGGTACTGTGCAGTGTATATATACAGGACAGGAGGAGTGGTACTGTGCACTGTATATATACAGGACAGGAGGAGTGGTACCGTGCAGTGTATATACAGGACAGGAGGAGTGGTACTGTGCACTGTATATATACAGGACAGGAGGAGTGGTACCGTGCAGTGTATATACAGGACAGGAGGAGTGGTACTGTGCAGTGTATATATATAGGACAGGAGGAGTGGCGCTGTGCAGTGTATATATACAGGACAGGAGGAGTGGTACTGTGCAGTGTATATATACAGGTCAGGAGGAGTGGTACTGTGCAGTGTATATATACAGGACAGGAGGAGTGGTACTGTGCAGTGTATATATACAGGACAGGAGGAGTGGCGCTGTGCAGTGTATATATACAGGACAGGAGAAGTGGTACTGTGCAGTGTATATATACAGGACAGGAGGAGTGGTACCGTGCAGTGTATATATACAGGACAGGAGGAGCGGTACCGTGCAGTGTATATATACAGGACAGGAGGAGTGGTACCGTGCAGTGTATATATACAGGACAGGAGGAGTGGTACCGTGCAGTGTATATATACAGGACAGGAGGAGTGGTACTGTGCAGTGTATATATACAGGACAGGAGGAGTGGTACTGTGCAGTGTATATATACAGGACAGGAGAAGTGGTACTGTGCAGTGTATAAATACAGGACAGGAGGAGTGGTACTGTGCAGTGTATATATACAGGACAGGAAGAGTGGTACTGTGCAGTGTATATATACAGGACAGGAGGAGTGGTACTGTGCAGTGTATATATACAGGACAGGAGGAGTGGTACTGTGCAGTGTATATATACAGGACAGGAAGAGTGGTACTGTGCAGTGTATATATACAGGACAGGAGAAGTGGTACTGTGCAGTGTATATATACAGGACAGGAGGAGTGGTACTGTGCAGTGTATATATACAGGAGGAGTGGTACCGTGCAGTGTATATATACAGGAGAAGTGGTACTGTGCAGTGTATATATACAGGACAGGAGAAGAGGTACTGTGCAGTGTATATATACAGGACAGGAGGAGTGGTACTGTGCAGTGTATATATACAGGACAGGAGGAGTGGTACTGTGCAGTGTATATATACAGGACAGGAAGAGTGGTACTGTGCAGTGTATATATACAGGACAGGAGGAGTGGTACTGTGCAGTGTATATATACAGGACAGGAGGAGTGGTACTGTGCAGTGTATATATACAGGACAGGAGGAGTGGTACTGTGCAGTGTATATATACAGGACAGGAGGAGTGGTACCGTGCAGTGTATATATACAGGACAGGAGACGTGGTTCTGTGCAGTGTATATATACAGGACAGGAGGAGTGGTACTGTGCAGTGTATATATACAGGACAGGAGGAGTGGTACTGTGCAGTGTATATATACAGGACAGGAGGAGTGGTACTGTGCAGTGGATATATACAGGACAGGAGGAGCGGTACTGTGCAGTGTATATATACAGGAGGAGTGGTACTGTGCAGTGTATATATACAGGAGGAGTGGTACCGTGCAGTGTATATATACAGGACAGGAGGAGTGGTACTGTACAGTGTATATATCCAGGAGGAGTGGTACTGTGCAGTGTATATATACAGGACAGGAGGAGTGGTACTGTGCAGTGTATATATACAGGACAGGAGGAGTGGTGCTGTGCAGTGTATATATACAGGACAGGAGGAGTGGTACTGTGCAGTGTATATATACAGGACAGGAGGAGTGGTACTGTGCAGTGTATATATACAGGACAGGAGGAGTGGCACTGTGCAGCATATATATACAGGACAGGAGGATTGGTACTGTGCAGTGTATATATACAGGAGGAGCGGTACTGTGCAGTGTATATATACAGGAGGAGCGGTACTGTGCAGTGTATATATACAGGACAGGAGGAGTGGTACCGTGCAGTGTATATATACAGGACAGGAAGAGTGGTACCGTGCAGTGTATATATACAGGACAGGAAGAGTGGTACTGTGCAGTGTATATATACAGGACAGGAGGAGTGGTACTGTGCAGTGTATATATACAGGACAGGAGGAGTGGTGCCGTGCAGTGTATATATACAGGACAGGAAGAGTGGTACTGTGCAGTGTATATATACAGGACAGGAGGAGTGGTACTGTGCAGTGTATATATACAGGACAGGAGGAGTGGTACTGTGCAGTGTATATATACAGGACAGGAGGAGTGGTACTGTGCAATGTATATATACAGGACAGGAGGAGTGGTACTGTGCAGTGTATATATACAGGACAGGAGGAGTGGTACCGTGCAGTGTATATATACAGGACAGGAGGAGTGGTACCGTGCAGTGTATATATACAGGACAGGAGAAGTGGTACTGTGCAGTGTATATATACAGGACAGGAGAAGAGGTACTGTGCAGTGTATATATACAGGACAGGAGGAGTGGTACTGTGCAGTGTATATATACAGGACAGGAGGAGTGGTACTGTGCAGTGTATATATACAGGACAGGAGAAGAGGTACTGTGCAGTGTATATATACAGGACAGGAGAAGAGGTACTGTGCAGTGTATATATACAGGACAGGAGGAGTGGTACTGTGCAGTGTATATATACAGGACAGGAGGAGTGGTACTGTGCAGTGTATATATACAGGACAGGAGAAGTGGTACTGTGCAGTGTATATATACAGGACAGGAGGAGTGGTACTGTGCAGTGTATATATACAGGACAGGAAGAGTGGTACTGTGCAGTGTATATATACAGGACAGGAGGAGTGGTACTGTGCAGTGTATATATACAGGACAGGAGGAGTGGTACTGTGCAGTGTATATATACAGGACAGGAAGAGTGGTACTGTGCAGTGTATATATACAGGACAGGAAGAGTGGTACTGTGCAGTGTATATATACAGGACAGGAGGAGTGGTACTGTGCAGTGTATATATACAGGACAGGAGGAGTGGTACTGTGCAGTGTATATATACAGGACAGGAAGAGTGGTACTGTGCAGTGTATATATACAGGACAGGAGAAGTGGTACTGTGCAGTGTATATATACAGGACAGGAGGAGTGGTACTGTGCAGTGTATATATACAGGAGGAGTGGTACCGTGCAGTGTATATATACAGGAGAAGTGGTACTGTGCAGTGTATATATACAGGACAGGAGAAGAGGTACTGTGCAGTGTATATATACAGGACAGGAGGAGTGGTACTGTGCAGTGTATATATACAGGACAGGAGGAGTGGTACTGTGCAGTGTATATATACAGGAGGAGTGGTACTGTGCAGCGTATATATACAGGACAGAAGGAGTGGTACTGTGCAGTGTATATATACAGGAGGAGTGGTACTGTGCAGTGTATATATACAGGACAGGAGAAGTGGTACTGTGCAGTGTATATATACAGGACAGGAGAAGTGGTACTGTGCAGTGTATATATACAGGACAGAAGGAGTGGTACTGTGCAGTGTATATATACAGGAGGAGTGGTACTGTGCAGTGTATATATACAGGACAGGAGAAGTGGTACTGTGCAGTGTATATATACAGGACAGGAGGAGTGGTACTGTGCAGTGTATATATACAGGACAGGAGGAGTGGTACTGTGCAGTGTATATATACATCACAGGAGAAGTGGTACTGTGCAGTGTATATATACAGGACAGAAGGAGTGGTACTGTGCAGTGTATATATACAGGAGGAGTGGTACCGTGCAGTGTATATATACAGGACAGGAGAAGTGGTACTGTGCAGTGTATATATACAGGACAGGAGGAGTGGTACTGTGCAGTGTATATATACAGGACAGGAGAAGTGGTACTGTGCAGTGTATATATACAGGAGGAGTGGTACCGTGCAGTGTATATATACAGGAGAAGTGGTACTGTGCAGTGTATATATACAGGACAGGAGAAGAGGTACCGTGCAGTGTATATATACAGGACAGGAGAAGTGGTACTGTGCAGTGTATATATACAGGACAGGAGGAGTGGTACTGTGCAGTGTATATATACAGGAGGAGTGGTACCGTGCAGTGTATATATACAGGAGGAGTGGTACTGTGCAGTGTATATATACAGGACAGGAGGAGTGGTACTGTGCAGTGTATATATACAGGAGGAGTGGTACTGTGCAGTGTATATACAGGACAGGAGGAGTGGTACTGTGCAGTGTATATATACAGGACAGGAGGAGTGGTACTGTGCAGTGTATATATACAGGACAGGAGGAGTGGTACCGTGCAGTGTATATATACAGGAGAAGTGGTACTGTGCAGTGTATATATACAGGACAGGAGAAGAGGTACCGTGCAGTGTATATATACAGGACAGGAGGAGTGGTACTGTGCAGTGTATATATACAGGACAGGAGAAGTGGTACTGTGCAGTGTATATATACAGGACAGAAGGAGTGGTACTGTGCAGTGTATATATACAGGAGGAGTGGTACCGTGCAGTGTATATATACAGGACAGGAGAAGTGGTACTGTGCAGTGTATATATACAGGACAGGAGGAGTGGTACTGTGCAGTGTATATATACAGGACAGGAGAAGTGGTACTGTGCAGTGTATATATACAGGAGGAGTGGTACCGTGCAGTGTATATATACAGGAGAAGTGGTACTGTGCAGTGTATATATACAGGACAGGAGAAGAGGTACCGTGCAGTGTATATATACAGGACAGGAGAAGTGGTACTGTGCAGTGTATATATACAGGACAGGAGGAGTGGTACTGTGCAGTGTATATATACAGGAGGAGTGGTACCGTGCAGTGTATATATACAGGAGGAGTGGTACTGTGCAGTGTATATATACAGGACAGGAGGAGTGGTACTGTGCAGTGTATATATACAGGACAGGAGGAGTGGTACTGTGCAGTGTATATATACAGGAGGAGTGGTACTGTGCAGTGTATATACAGGACAGGAGGAGTGGTACTGTGCAGTGTATATATACAGGACAGGAGGAGTGGTACTGTGCAGTGTATATATACAGGACAGGAGGAGTGGTACTGTGCAGTGTATATATACAGGAGGAGTGGTACCGTGCAGTGTATATATACAGGAGGAGTGGTACTGTGCAGTGTATATATACAGGACAGGAGGAGTGGTACTGGGCAGTGTATATATACAGGACAGGAGGAGTGGTACTGGGCAGTGTATATATACAGGACAGGAGGAGTGGTACTGTGCAGTGTATATATACAGGACAGGAGGAGTGGTACTGTGCAGTGTATATACAGGACAGGAGCAGTGGTACTGTGCAGTGTATATATACAGGACAGGAGGAGTGGTACTGTGCAGTGTATATACAGGACAGGAGGAGTGGTACTGTGCAGTGTATATATACAGGACAGGAGGAGTGGCACTGTGCAGTGTATATATACAGGACAGGAGGAGTGGTACTGTGCAGTGTATATATACAGGACAGGAGGAGTGGTACTGTGCAGTGTATATATACAGGACAGGAGGAGTGGTACTGTGCAGTGTATATATACAGGAGGAGTGGTACTGTGCAGTGTATATATACAGGACAGGAGGAGTGGTACTGTGCAGTGTATATATACAGGAGGAGTGGTACCGTGCAGTGTATATATACAGGAGAAGTGGTACTGTGCAGTGTATATATACAGGACAGGAGAAGAGGTACCGTGCAGTGTATATATACAGGACAGGAGGAGTGGTACTGTGCAGTGTATGTGTATATATATATATAATGCCGTACGTGTGTGGACTGAGAGGATGTGACCAATCAGAAGGAATCATTACACAATTCCAAATTTCCACCTTAAGTCTTAGTCCCGCCTCCTCCTTGCTTCACTTGTAACCTCAGGCCCCTCCTCCATCTTAGATTCCTATTGGCTCCTGCTCCCGTCAATCAATCAAGCAAGGGAAAAAAAAATACTGAAAAACAACCGGAACATGGAGGAATAAGAATTTGTGCTCGTGCGGTCCTTCGTGCGGTCCTTCGTGCGGTCCTTCGTGCGGTCCTTCGTGAGGTCCTTCGTGAGGTCTTTAGAGTGTGTGCCGTGTCTTTCATGTGCCAAAAACATGGAAGATGTAGGAATTCTTGGGCTCGTCTTCTGCTTTGGGTTTAGAAATACGGATGCAAAATAATGATCCGAGTGCTGCCAAATAGTGATCAGCGAGCGGAACGGTCACACTCTGGATCCCATCGGTCACACTCTGGATCCCATCGGTCACACTCTGGATCCCATCGGTCACACTCTGGATCCCATCACACTCTGGATCCCATCGGTCACACTCTGGATCCCATCGGTCACACTCTGGATCCCATCACACTCTGGATCCCATCGGTCACACTCTGGATCCCATCGGTCACACTCTGGATCCCATCACACTCTGGATCCCATCGGTCACACTCTGGATCCCATCGGTCACACTCTGGATCCCATCACACTCTGGATCCCATCGGTCACACTCTGGATCCCATCACACTCTGGATCCCATCATACTCTGGATCCCATCGGTCACACTCTGGATCCCATCACACTCTGGATCCCATCGGTCACACTCTGGATCCCATCGGTCACACTCTGGATCCCATCACACTCTGGATCCCATCGGTCACACTCTGGATCCCATCACACTCTGGATCCCATCGGTCACACTCTGGATCCCATCGGTCACACTCTGGATCCCATCACCTTGTATGATTAATTGTAACTTGCAGATTATTCCGAGTCTTAAAGCAAAATTTCTTGAAAATCTGAGTTCTTGGTTTGTGCCTAATTTTTGGGAAATCTGGTGATGACCAATATTGCCACATTTTCAGCCGCTTGCCACGCGACCCTAAGTGGCATGTAGCTCATAATTCTGGGTAAGAATCCCTGTACACAAATAAAGGGCCAAAAGTAGTGTTGAATGCAGCTTTGGATGTGACTAGAGCACATGAAGAATAGAAGCCGGGTGCTACTTCTCCTATAGAGCAACTCCGGCCCAAGTTAGTAAAAAGTTGGCCAAGATCAACAGACCAGGAGCTACTGCGTCAGAGACATAATATTTTTTGGCCAATCAGTCTGCAAAATCAGCTTGCCACACCCATGAATAATAATGGCCACACCCTTTTGGTTAATTTCATGGAAAAAAAGTTACCGTCAGTGATGAATCCTCTGCAAAAACAAATCCATCATAAAAATCTGAGTAATATTGGAATCAGAGAACATGACTGGTGCGGCGTGTGGCCAACGATCGGCCATGCCTTCACCTTCTCACCCACCTCTGATCAGACGTGCCGCTGGCTGTATGGTGACTGCCTGCAGCGGGACCTTCCGGCCACTCGACCTGGCTGCGAGTCTCCGTCCTCCCAGAGCTTAGAATTCTCTTAGGTAACATCATCTTGGACATTTTCTGCCTTCATCTTTCTTTTCTTCCCGCTCCCCTCCGTTCCTGAGATATGACCTCCTCTTCTCTCTATAGAAATATAGAATTTTTCTTTAGCCAATTGGGCGTGGTCCTCGTGTTCTCTCTTAGTATTTTTCTTGACGGCCACGCCTGGTTAGATAAAATAACTAGAAAAAGGAGGCCATTTCTCAGAAACAGAGAGGCGCAGGAACAAAAATATAAAAATCACCAGATATAGAAGAGCAGCGGCATTTACAGCAGCTAAATAAATTAACATATTTATGGCAAGTGTTCACCCCAGGCCTGGATGCCACAAATAATAAAGGCTGTGTCTGAGAGCAGGAGGGAGGTTCCCTGGTTAGGGACAATTAGCATACAGCACCTCCTGTCCCAGGCCAGTAGGGGGAGTTGGCAGCCCCTATAAAAGCTGGAACTGGGGGCAGGGTTAGGGAGAACTGGACGACCTAGCTTAGGAGTGAGACTAGTCCCAGAGAAGGAGGGACAGTTCAGCTGTAGCTGAGGAGGTCGTGAGGCAGTGGAGGAACTGCTAGCCAGGGACGTACGGCGCCGAGAGCCTGTCCTGGCAGATAGAGAACCATCTAACCGGACATTGGGGTCCGAGGTTGTGAAGACTCTAAGTCCAGCAGCAGAGAACCAACCCGCGAGGGATTTCAGGTCTCTCGGCCTAAGAAGCCTGGAGGCTCCGCCACAACAGAAGCGACCAGCAAGGCCAAGAGAGGCCAAAGGTAAAAGGAACCCAAGTTGCAAGCCATACGGGCGAGAATACACGGCACGCTCAGGGACGTGGGCTATTACACCATGAAGAGGGGAATAGTCAGAAAGAGCATAGAGAGCACGGTAGGCCTACACCCTCACCCTGACCAGAGGGGCTTCCCGAGTGTTCTCAGACATCCAGGCCCCCCCTTCTAGCCGGTACTGTTGTTGGGTCATTACCATCTGTTACAATAAAGACCCTGAACTGTTTAAGCGGACTCCGCATACTGACTATTGTGGCCGGAACTATCACCCTCAACGTCCACCTACACTGCCCTGGGGCTACACTCCTCCCGTGGGGAGTTATACCATTCCTGTGCTGCTCACCAACACCAGCCCCAGCGGCCTGTCCTGCAGCGGCGGTTATCCCTGACCACAATCCACGGGTGGCGTAGTCGGACTTTCACGTGTATATATATATATATATATATATATATATATACATATATATATATATACAGTACAGACCAAAAGTTTGGACACACCTTCTCATTTAAAGATTTTTCTGTATTTTCATGACTATGAAAATTGTACATTCACACTGAAGGCATCAAAACTATGAATTAACACATGTGGAATTATATACTTAACAAAAAAGTGTGAAACAACTGAATATATGTCTTATATTCTAGGTTCTTCACAGTAGCCACCTTTTGCTTTGATGACTGCTTTGCACACTCTTGGCATTCTCTTGATGAGCTTCAAGAGGTAGTCACCGGAAATGGTCTTCACTTCACAGGTGTGCCCTGTCAGGTTTAATAAGTGGGATTTCTTGCCTTATAAATGGGGTTGGGACCATCAGTTGTGTTGTGCAGAAGTCTGGTGGATACACAGCTGATAGTCCTACTGAATAGACTGTTAGAATTTGTATTATGGAAAGACAAAAGCAGCTAAGTAAAGAAAAACGAGTGGCCATCATTGCTTTGAGAAACGAAGGTAAGTCAGTCCGAAAAATTGGGCAAACTTTGAAAGTGTCCCCAAGTGCAGTTGCAAAAACCAGCAAGCGCTACAAAGAAACTGGCTTACATGAGGACCGCCCCAGGAAAGGAAGACCAAGAGTCACCTCTGCTTCTGAGGATAAGTTTATCCGAGTCACCAGCCTCAGAAATCGCAGGTTAACAGCAGCTCAGATTAGAGACCAGGTCAATGCCACACAGAGTTCTAGCAGCAGACACATCTCTTCAACAACTGTTAAGAGGAGACTTTGTGCACAGGCCTTCATGGTAAAATAGCTGCTAGGAAACCACTGCTAAGGACAGGCAACAAGCAGAAGAGACTTGTTTGGGCTAAAGAACACAAGGAATGGACATTAGACCAGTGGAAATCTGTGCTTTGGTCTGATGAGTCCAAATTTGAGATCTTTGGTTCCAACCACCGTGTCTTTGTGCGACGCAGAAAAGGTGAACGGATGGACTCTACATGCCTGGTTCCCACCGTGAAGCATGGAGGAGGAGGTGTGATGGTGTGGGGGGGCTTTGCTGGTGACACTGTTGGGGATTTATTCAAAATTGAAGGCATACTGAACCAGCATGGCTACCACAGCATCTTGCAGCGGCATGCTATTCCATCCGGTTTGTGTTTAGTTGGACCATCATTTATTTTTCAACAGGACAATGACCCCAAATACACCTCCAGGCTGTGTAAGGGCTATTTGACCAAGAAGGAGAGCGATGGGGTGCTACGCCAGATGACCCGGCCTCCACAGTCACCAGACCTGAACCCAATCGAGATGGTTTGGGTTGAGCGGGACCGCAGAGTGAAGGCAAAAGGGCCAACAAGTGCTAAGCATCTCTGGGAACTCCTTCAAGATTGTTGGAAGACCATTTCCGGTGACTACCTCTTGAAGCTCATCAAGAGAATGCCAAGAGTGTGCAAAGCAGTCATCAAAGCAAAAGGTGGCTACTTTGAAGAACCTAGAATATAAGACATATTTTCAGTTGTTTCACACTTTTTTGTTAAGTATATAATTCCACATGTGTTAATTCATAGTTTTGATGCCTTCAGTGTGAATGTACAATTTTCATAGTCAAGAAAATACAGAAAAATCTTTAAATGAGAAGGTGTGTCCAAACTTTTGGTCTGTACTGTATATAGAGAGAGAGAGAGAGAGAGAGAGAGAGAGAGAGAGAGAGAGAGAGAGAGAGAGAGAGAGAGAGAGAGAGAGAGAGACTGCCACCATTTTAGCTTGACACCCTGAGCACAGGACCTGGTTGCCATTACTTCCCCCATCAGCACCGCGCAACCTAGAGACCCGGTTTCGAGTACCCCACGGCCCAGGGGGTGAGTCAGCTTCTTGGCGTAGTCGGCAGGATTGTGACCAACCCGCCACAAACGGGTATTGCGTGCCTGAAAAGACTTTATACTTACCTGAGTGAAGTTTCCCGCCAAAAGGCGCCATCTTCGGGACGCCGCGCGGGAAGAAGAGGGGCGTGGACACCAAAACAGCGCGAGACCTGAAGCCCTGCCCTACGTCCGGATGCTGCGCAAGGTCCTGGAAGGAGAGAGAGCGACGCAAGGTCCTCGCCCAGAGCAGCGCTAGTGGAACCGCGGCCTACGGAAGAGGATCAACGGAAGGTAGGCCACAGTTAACTAGGGGGGGAGGAAGATGTCGGAAGCGGAGGGGCCCTCTACCACCAGCGTGGCTGCAGCAGCGGTGATGCCGTTTTCCATGCCCTATATCTCCGGAGCGGCCTGGCTGCCACAGTACTCAGGGGAATCCCATACATTAAGTGACTTTAAGGAAAGACTGCACAGTTTATTTAAAGTTTATCCCCTGACAGAAGAACAGAAAATCAGCATACTGACCGGGCAGTTAACTGGTGCGGCCCAGCAGGAGGTAAAATCATGGCCAGCTGAGGAGAGAAGGACTGTAAAGGGCATTTTGGCCCGGCTGCGGGGTACCTTTGACACCCGCACCTCCGCTGAAATTAAAATGCGGTTCTATGGCTGTAAGCAGCGGACACAGGACAGCATCAGAGATTAAGCCCTAAATTCACAGGAAGCCTTGGGAGCAATCAAACAAGCTGACCCGGCAGCGTGCAGGATATAGATAAACTATTGACTGACCAGTTCATAGAAGGTCTGCTGTCCAGCGCCCACAGAACCCAACTGCGCCTCATGGCCCTACAGAACCCCGATTTGACTTATGCACAGTTTAAAGAGAGGGCCATCCGGGTGCTCCGAGAACCCACACCAGGTGGCGCTGTAGCTTCCCGGCGTCCTGCCATTACGTACCACCAGGAGGCGGCGCCCTACCCTGCAGACCTTGTGGGGGCTGATGCGCAGGCCCTAAACCCATCCCCGCCTGCAAACCTGCACCATCAGGTCCAAGAACTAACCAAGAGTGTTGCTGCATTGACCCGGACCGTACAGTCGTTACAGATGGACCCGTCAGGACCAATCAAGCTGGCGTCCAGTCCGGAGGATGTCCCGTGGCGTCAACGGAGGAGGATCCCGTCGTTCAGAGGGAGGCCCGCCGATCGTTACACTGAGGATGGACAGCCGATTTGCCGCCGTTGCAACCAGCCAGGACACATAACCAGGTACTGTACTTTAAATGGGTCCGACCTGGGGCAGACGGCCAACTCCCAGGCATAAGGTCACCAGGCCCATCTAATTGGCGCGATAAGTACGTGGGGGGACGCCCGGTTTTACCCGTAGTGCTGGACGGTATCCCCATGAGTGACTACCATCCCCTACGTACTTTTCAAGCAGTACTGGAGTGACGCTGACATAACCCGCTACCCAGACGATGACTTGAGCATCATCGCCAGCAATGGCCAACCCGTGCCGCAGGTGGGGTTCAGAGAGATGACCATCAAGATTGGTAAGGTTGGACTGCCGGCACAGGGAGTGACTACTGTGGACATTGACCGTCGAGAAAGTCACCCTAAAATAACTTTGGTTACTAACGTGATTGAAAATTGTCTTTCAGAAGTAATTGTAATTTTGCAGCAGGTGGCGATGAATGCGAGCTCCAGCCAACAGAGTCCTCAACAAGGAGATAAAAGCCCTGATGAGACGGCAGCAGGTAGAACTGTCTGGTGGTGAGATCGGTAGCGTGAGGATGAGTGACCCATTCCCCATTTCCATGCCTCCCAAAAGCGAAATGATGATCTGGTGTCGGACTGCAATCGGGTTAAGAGGAAGAGACTACCAAGCCATGGTAGAATCCGTGTACTCAGACAGCAGGCCCACCATTTTGACAGCCCAGGGGGTGGTTGATGTCCGCCATGAAAGGGTGCTCGTCCGGATCTTAAACATTGGGGAAAGGGAAGTACTCTTGCCCCGGTACGCTACACTAGCCAAATTGTATACTGTTGAACACAATGCTGTCAGGGCCGTGGAACCCTTGCCTCCATCTCCCCAGGCGGAGGGTAATGGCTCCCAGAAACCCAAGGAGGACTGGTGCCAGAAACTCCACGTGGGTGTTGACTCCACTCCCCTGCATCAAAAACAAGGAGTCTACCGGGTGGTTCAGGAGTACGAGAGAATCTTTAGTAAGTACCCGCTAGACTTCGGCAGAGTGAAAGGGGTAGAACACCACATCCCCACAGGGAACCACCCACCGATAAAAGAGAGACACAGACCTGTACCCCCTGCACATTATCAGAACGCCAAGGGTATGCTGAGAGAAATGAAAGAAGCCGGGGTCATTAGAGACAGCTGTAGCCCCTGGGCAGCCCCTTTTGGTTCTGGTAAAAAAGAAAGACGGTACCATGAGAATGTGCGTGGACTATAGACAAATTAATCGTATCACCCATAAAGACGCATACCCGTTACCTAGAATAGAGGAGTCTTTAGCAGCCCTAAAATCAGCAAGTTTCTTCTCTACTTTGGACCTTACTAGCGGGTACAGGCAGGTTCCTGTGGCAGAGGCTGACAAGGAGAAGACCGCCTTCACCACCCCGATGGGATTAAGCGAATTCAACTGTATGCCATTCGGGCTCTGCAACGCACCAGGGACCTTCCAGAGGCTGATGGAATGCTGTCTAGGGCACCGAAACTTCGAGACGGTCCTACTTTACTTGGACGACGTGATTGTATATTCAAAGACCTACGAGGACCATCTAAAACACCTGGCAGAGGTGTTCGAAGCCCTGGCAGGCTATGGCCTGAAGGTGAAGCCCTCAAAGTGTCACCTGTTGAAACCGAAGGTACAGTACCTAGGGCACGTGGTGAGTGCTGAGGGAGTAGCCCCCTACCCCGACAAGGTCACAGTAATCAAGAGCTGGCCAAGCCCCTCTAACATCAAAGAAGTGAGGCAATTCCTCGGGTTGGTAGGCTACTACCGAAGGTTCATCCCCGGGTTCACTAAGATGACAGCTCCAATGCAGGACCTCCTGATAGGTCAGTCTAAATCCAGAAGTCACAAGCCACCCTTCAAGTGGGATAAGTTGAAAGAGGATTCCTTCCGCCAGCTGAAAATGGCCCTCACGGGGGATGAAATTCTGGCCTACCCTGATTATGGCCAGCCTTTTATCCTCCACATCGATGCCAGTAATGTGGGGCTAGGAGCCGTACTGTCCCAAAACCAACAGGGCAGGGAACGAGTGATAGCGTATGCCAGCCAGAAGCTGAGGCCCACCGAAAGAAACCCAGAGAATTACAGCTCCTTCAAGCTAGAATTCTTGGCAGTGGTGTGGGCCATCACAGAACAGTTTAAACATTACCTGGCCTCTGCAAAGTTCACTGTGTACACGGACAACAACCCATTGACACACCTGGACAATGCAAGACTTGGTGCCCTAGAACAGCGGTGGATGGCCCGGCTATCAAATTATGACTTCACAATCAAATACCGGGCAGGCAAAACCAATGCCAACGCTGACGCCGCACCTACCCGAAGGAGAAGAAGACTCAGAAGAGCTGGCGGAAGTAGAGCTCCCTGCGTTCCACCGGTATGGGGCCACTCAGTATTCTCACCGAGTAAGAGACAAAGACCTAACCACCGTCATGTTCAACCCCTTACCCCACCACGGCTGGGCTGAAACGCAAGATAGTGACCCTGCGATTCGCCTGGTGAAAGACATGTTAACCCAGGCAGACGCTAGCCCTGGCCCGGACACTCCAGAGGAAGCCAAGCAGTTATGGAAGGAGAAAAGCAGGCTATTCCTCTACGAAGGTAAGCTGTGCAGAAGGCTTGTCAACCACCGGACGCACTAGCTGATCTGGCAAGTACTGGTCCCAAGACGAGATGCAGCAATGGTCCTGGAGGCCTACCATGACAGAGCGGGACACTTCGGGTGGAAGAAACTGGAGTTCCTACTGAGAAAGCGGTTCTTCTGGATCGGTATGAGAGGGGCCATAGAGAAGTGGTGCAGGGACTGCGGCCCATGTAACCTCAGAAGGAAGGACCGTACCAGCCAGAAGACACCCTTGAGGCCCATCGCCACCAGGCAGTCTCTTGAGCTGGTAGCTCTGGATCATGTGAAATTGTCTCTAAGCCGGTCCGGCTACATCTATGCCCTGACAATAGTGGACCACTATTCCCGATTCCTGGTGGTGGTTCCTGTTAAAGACTTGACAGCCCAAACAGCTGCCAGAGCCTCCCAGCAGCACTTCTGCCGTCCACATGGGTATCCGGAACAGGTCTTGACAGATCAAGGTTCAGCGTTCGAGGCGGAAATCTTCCATTAGTTTTGCAACCTCTACGGCTGTAAGAAGATTCGGACAACGCCTTACCACCCACAAACCAACGGGCTGTGTGAGAAAATTAATAATATCGTCATTGATCTCCTCAAGACGTTGCCCCTGGAGGAACGCAGCCAGTGGCCGGAGAAGCTGCCAGACCTGATAGTCTTATACAACCATATCCCGGTGAATGCTACAAATTGCACCCCGGCTTACCTGATGCGAGCAAGACCAGGTAAGCTGCCGATAGACCTGGAGATGGGAGTCCTGACACCGGAGGACACCTCCCCAGACGCGGACTGGGATACGGAACGGCGGCTACAGTACAAGAAGGTACAGGAGAGTGTGGAGAGGAGTCTGGCTCAAGCGAGAGAAAAGCAAGAGAGGCTCTTCAACCAACACGCCCCTGCTGGTCCCCTGGAACCTGGCGAGCAGATCCTGAAGCGGAAGAGAAGGCTTCACAAGCTAGATGACCAGTGGGAAAGAGACCCGTACACAGTACTGCCGTCCAACCACGACAACCCGAAGGTATGCGTAATTACCAAGGATGGAGGAGAAACCACTAGCACCGTCTCCAGAGACCACCTAAAAAGGTGCCCCGAGCAACTACAGAGTGCAGGAGAAGATCAAGATGACCTTGAACCCGCAGAGGACAAGGAAGAAATGATGAGCACAGTTCTTGGAAAGTTTCCCCGGTCCTGGACTCGGATAAATGACGCAATAGTGGTACCCGTCCTACACTTCCTTCAACCAACCCAGCAGGAACCTACTGGAGAGCAGGAAGAATCAGAAGAACGAGCCGCCCCAGAGGCAGAAGAACCCATGCCAGCAGCCCAGGAGAGTCAACCCTCTGCTGACAGTGAGCCTGCCATGCCTGCGGTAAGCCAAAGGGCCCGCAGACAGCTGCCTGCACTGCCTGTAAACCCAGCTAGTAGTACCCTTAATGCTAGTGGGGAAAGCCAGGTTAGACCACCACCAGACAGTGGGTTACGCAGGTCAACCCAGAGCACTAGGGGGCAGATACCCGCTCGCTGGAAAATATAGGGTGTGTAAAGAACTGTAAATAACCCTTAAATAGTTGTCAAATGTTTAAACAGTTAATTGGATGACCAGTAATTATGTTTTTTCAGTTTCTTTCAGTTGACTATATGGACTAACAGGTTATGAACTTTGAGTAACTGGGACTTTCTTGTAAAATATGTTCGGAGCTTAACCAAAGGAATAAAAAAAGACTGTCAAGGACTCGGGGCAAGGACTGACCCCCACCTGGTTAAGGCTCCCCTTGTGTTGGTGAAATGGACACCTGGTCACAGATCATACTGTGACCCTAAGAACTCAATATGCGATGTTGTTTGCTATTTCCTTCCCTGTAGTGTTTTCATGGTAATGCATAAATACCCTGTTTGTTTTTGGCCAAAAAGGCTTAGTCCCGGAGTACTAAACTTTTACTAGGGGGGAATGTGTCACTCCAGGCCTGGATGCCACAAATAATAAAGGCTGTGTCTGAGAGCAGGAGGGAGGTTCCCTGGTTAGGGACAATTAGCATACAGCACCTCCTGTCCCAGGCCAGTAGGGGGAGCTGGCAGCCCCTATAAAAGCTGGAACTGGGGGCAGGGTTAGAGGGAACTGGACGACCTAGCTCAGGACTGAGACTAGTCCTAGAGAAGGAGGGACAGTTCAGCTGTAGCTGAGGAGGTCGTGAGGCAGTGAAGCCACGAGCCAGGGACGTACAGCGTGGAGAGCCTGTCCTGGCAGATAGAGAACTTCCTACCGGACATTGGGGTCCGAGGTTGTGAAGACTAAGTCCCACAGTAGAGAACCAACCCGCGAGGGATTTCAGGTCTCTCAGCCTAAGAAGCCCGGAGGCTCCGTCACAGCAGAAGGGACCAGCAAGGCCAAGAGAGGCCAAAGGTAAAAAGAACCCAAGCGAGAATACACGGCACGCTCAGGGACGTGGGCTATTATACCACGAAGAGGGGAATAGTCAGAAAGAGCATAGAGAGCACGGTAGGCCTACACCCTCACCCTGACCAGAGGGGCATCCCAAGTGTTCTCAGACATCCAGGCCTCCCCTTCTAGCCGGTACTGTTGTTGGGTCATTACCATCTGTTACAATAAAGACCCTGAACTGTTTAAGCGGACTCCGCATACTGACTATTGTGGCCTGCACTATCACCCCCAACATCCACCTACACTGCCCTGGGGCTACACTCCTCCCGTGGGGAGTTATACCATTCCTGTGCTGCTCACCAACACCAGCCCCAGCGGCCTGTCCTGCAGCGGCGGTTATCCCTGACCACAATCCACGGGTGGCGTAGTCGGACTTTCACATGTGTGTGTATATATATATATATATATATATATATATATATATATATATATATATAAAAGACTGCCACCATTTTAGCTTGACACCCTGAGCACGGGACCGGGTTGCCACTACTACCCCCATCAGCACCGCGCAACCTAGAGACCCGGTCTTGAGTACCCCACGGCCCAGGGGGCGAGTCACAAGTCACAGGTCCCTTTAACTACAACGAAATTGTATATGTAACACATCTAAGGGTAGACAAAAATTTCTTCGCCGAGTCTTGGATCATCACTTCTTCTTCATCGGTGTAGTTAGCTACTTCCAGGAATTACAGTAACTCATATACAGAATTTCTCTCTACTTAAAGGGCATCTCCATTTCAAAGATGCCTGTCACTTAACAGAAATATGTATTTTCTTTATCTGGTGTAAATGCCCCTGTTCTCCTGAATCCGACGATGTTTTTCTTTTGTTCCTACTCCTCTCCGTTCCCGAGCTATAACCCTCTCCTCCCTGTATATAAATGTAGTCTTGTTCCGTGTGGGCGTGGTCCTTAACTGTTCTTTGGGGGTGTATTCTTGATAACCACACCCACTTTTTTTTAAAAAAACCCCTACATTTATGTACAGGGAAGATGGGGACATATCTCAAGAACAGAGAGACACAGGAACAAAAGAAAAACAGCGCCAGATTCAGGAGAACATCGCCATTTACATCTCATAAAGAAAATGCATGTTTTTGGCAAAATACACAGCCCCTTTAAGTGCTGTCTGCAAGCAGATTGTAAATGAAATTCATCTAAATGAGGTTATCCAAACATTTCTAGGCTGAGTCTTGGCTCAACTCCTCATCTTCTTGTGTGTTGTGGGAGCTACTTCCAGGAATTACACCAACTGATGTACAGAATTTCTCCCTACTTAAAGGGGGTCTCCATTTAAAAAGGTGCCTATATGTAATTATGTTTAGCTGGTGTAAATGCCCCTGTTCTCCTGAATCCGGTGATGTTTTTCTTTTGTTCCTACTCCTTTCTATTCCCGAGTTAGGACCCTTTTTTGTTCCGTGTGGGCGTAGTCGTTAACTTTTCTCTGTGGGTGTCTTCTTATAAACCACGCCCACTTATAAAAAGACTACATTTATATACAAGAAAGAGAGGGCCATATCTCAGGAACGGAGAGGCACAGGAACAAAAGAAAAACAGCGCCGGACTCAGGAGAACAGGGGCATTTACATCAGATAAAGAAAATGCATGTTTATGGCAAAATACGGATCCCCTTTAAGTGCTGTCAGCAAGCAGATTATATATGTATTTCATCTAAATGAGGTTATCCAAAAATTCCTAAGCTGAGCCTAGGATCATCGCCACAGTAGTAGGAGCTACTTCCAAAATCTCTTCCTACTAAAGGGGGCTTTATATTTCAAAGGTGCCGGTCACTTACCATAAATACGTGACTTTTTTTAAAATGGTGTAAATGCCAACGTTGTCCTGAATCCAACGCGGTTTTTCTTTACTTCCTGTGCCTGAGATATGGCCCTCTCTTTCCTGTATATAAATGTAGTCTTTTTTTTTTATAAGTGGGTGTGGTTATCAAGAAGAAACCCACAAAAAAAAATAACTGATCACACCCAGTTGGCTATAAAGACTAGATTAATATATAGGAGAGAAAGAGCCATATCTCAGGAACAGAAAAGCACAGGTACAAAAGAAAAACAGCGCCGGATTCAGGAGAAGAGCGCCAGGTGAAAAATTACATATTTATGGCAAGTGACAAGTCCCCTTTAAATTGATTTTTACAATAAAATCTGATTAGTAGGGCAGCGAGACATGGAGAGAACACATAGAGGCAGCAGCTTCCAACCTGTAGCGCCCCCCTCCCGGCCTGGAAGACCACGGCCGTGACCGTTATACAATGCATCCACTACTGCCCTATTAAAATCAGATTTTTCGCTATTTTTGCTCATTAGCATACCCAGGACACGTGACGAAATAAGAACACACTTACATTTCTTTTGTGCATGAATTTATTAATTGATTTTTTTTTTTTTTTTTTTTTTGATTGCATGACATCGAAATAGAAATAAAACAATTTTTTTTCTCACTTTTACATAATAAAAAATATTTTTTTTTTCGCATCAGGCATCTGGCTCAGTCTGCAATCTTTTTCTACAGCCAAATTATTAAAAAAAAAAAAAATTCCTGCTACAACATTAAAAAAAAAAAAAAAAAAAAAAAAAAAAAGACGTATATTTATAAACAGCATTTACAGGATGCACAAAATCTGCCGCTTTGGCTTTTTTTTTTTGGGGAAAAAAAATAAAAAAAAAAAATTCTAAAATTAAACAATTTTTTTTATTTTTTTTTTCTTTTAAAAACATAAATAAGTTAGTAAAAGGTTTCAGTGTCTTTACACAGCAATTCACATACACACCTCAACATTGGTCACCAAGGGGTTTGCTACATATAGACACCACGCACAAGCGGCAGCGGCGAGAACAGGGGGGGGTATTATTGCCGGGCACAGCTGGTTACGGTGCCCAGGAAGTGCATGACTGGTACATTATAGGGCATGGACTGGTGGAGGGTGGGCGACGCATCTAGGAAAAATAAATTGACCTAAAGAAAAAAAAAAATAAAAAAAAATAAAAATAATTATATATATATATATATATCTAATGATTAACCCCTGAGCTGTTGACAGCCAGAGAATGAAAAAAAAAATGGCGCATTCTACTGTGCGGACGTAATTTTTATTTTACTCCAGAATAACGGAAATATGATGGTTGCATTACAAAAAAAAAAAAAAATAATAAAAAAAAATAAAAATGATAAAGCTTAGAACCAGACAATTATTATTTTTTTTCTTCTTCACATAGCAATGTGGCCAGTGTTCACAAAAATCAGAATTTTTAATTTTTTTTTTCTCAAATTTTAAACATTATTACAAATTAAAAAATAGATATATTTGTATTTACAGAACATAAAAAAAAAATGTAATATAAAAATAATAAAATAAAAAAAAAATACTGTGGAGCCGTCTTCTAGCAACGCCAGGTCTAAAACACGAAGAAAAGAAAATTGATGGGTGGGTGGGCGGGTGGGAGATCTACTCTTCTTCATATAAACCAAAAAAATAATAAATAAAAAAAATATTATAGAATTTTTTTTTTTTTAATATTATTTTTATGTTAGTTTTGTATTATGAGAATATGACTTTAAATCAGTTTTATGATAACACATTCCCTTAAAAAAAAATAAAAAAAATATTTATATATTTATTATGTCAAATAAAAAAAAAAGGCAAAATATAATGAGAAAACGCCAAAATTTTTGTTCTTCACAAGGGCGCAGAATCACATACAGTCTGTAGGTGGCGCTGATGCATTCTTGTAAAATAAATATCCATGGGCTATGATCTATAAATGAGGGGCTGTAGGCAAGGTTAGTAGATGCTCATGGACCCCCCCCCCCCCCCCCAAAAAAAAAACAACACGTTGCAGACCTGGAGTTGCAGAAGAAATCACAGATCACCGGGTGACCTCGTGTGTGAGCTCCGAGGCTTCTCTTCACTCGGATCAGTGTGCGCCCGTTACGCCCATCGCCCCTCTCTAAAAAGTTTTATGTGCTACACAAGGGGCGACGGGCGGGCGCACGGGTGTAAGAGAAGACGAAGGTGCTTCGTTGCACAATGCTACATGTCATGCCCGGGGACATTAGTGTTACTCTGTATCAGTGCTTTGCAGGGTTCTCCCACCAGTGACAGAGTCCACGGGCTGAGTGGGCAGAAGTCAGCCGACACTGGAGGAAGGTGAGCCAGGTACCTGCGGGGGAAAGAGAGAAGTAAGGAGACGCCACAAATACACAGAATACATCACACAGGCCGAGAACACTGGGACAAAAGCCAACACCTGCGCTGTGCTATATACGAGTCCATAGGGGGCAGTATTATAGTAGTTATATTCTTGTACATAGGGGGCAGTATTATAGTAGTTATATTCTTGTACATAGGGGGCAGTATTATAGTAGTTATATTCTTGTACATAGGGGGCAGTATTATAGTAGTTATATTCTTGTACATAGGGGGCAGTATTATAGTAGTTATATTCTTGTATATAGGGGGCAGTATTATAGTAGTTATATTCTTGTATATAGGGGGCAGTATTATAGTAGTTATATTCTTGTACATAGGGGGCAGTATTATAGTAGTTATATTCTTGTACATAGGGGGCAGTATTATAGTAGTTATATTCTTGTACATAGGGGGCAGTATTATAGTAGTTATATTCTTGTATATAGGGAGCAGTATTATAGTAGTTATATTCTTGTACATAGGAGCAGTATTATAGTAGTTATATTCTTGTGTACAGGGGGCAGTATTATAGTAGTTATATTCTTGTATATAGGGGGCAGTATTATAGTAGTTATATTCTTGTACATAGGGAGCAGTATTATAGTAGTTATATTCTTGTACATAGGAGCAGTATTATAGTAGTTATATTCTTGTATATAGGGGCAGTATTATAGTAGTTATATTCTTGTACATAGGGGGCAGTATTATAGTAGTTATATTCTTGTACATAGGGGGCAGTATTATAGTAGTTATATTCTTGTACATAGGGAGCAGTATTATAGTAGTTATATTCTTGTACATAGGAGCAGTATTATAGTAGTTATATTCTTGTACATAGGGGGCAGTATTATAGTAGTTATATTCTTGTACATAGGGGGCAGTATTATAGTAGTTATATTCTTGTACATAGGGAGCAGTATTATAGTAGTTATATTCTTGTACATAGGGAGCAGTATTATAGTAGTTATATTCTTGTACATAGGGAACAGTATTATAGTAGTTATATTCTTGTACATAGGAGCAGTATTATAGTAGTTATATTCTTGTACATAGGAGCAGTATTATAGTAGTTATATTCTTGTACATAGGGGGCAGTATTATAGTAGTAATATTCTTGTACATAGGGGGCAGTATTATATTAGTTATATTCTTGTACATAGGGGGCAGTATTATAGGAGTTATATTCTTGTACATAGAGGCAATATTATAGTAGTTATATTCTTGTACATAGGGGGCAGTATTATAGTAGTCATATTCTTGTACATAGGGGCAGTATTATAGTAGTCATATTCTTGTACATAGGGGCAGTATTATAGTAGTCATATTCTTGTACATAGGGGCAGTATTATAGTAGTTATATTCTTGTACATAGGGAGCAGTATTATAGTAGTTATATTCTTGTACATAGGGGCAGTATTATAGTAGTTATATTCTTGTACATAGGGGCAGTATTATAGTAGTTATATTCTTGTACATAGGGGCAGTATTATAGTAGTCATATTCTTGTACATAGGGGCAGTATTATAGTAGTTATATTCTTGTACATAGGGAGCAGTATTATAGTAGTTATATTCTTGTACATAGGGGGCAGTATTATAGTAGTTATATTCTTGTACATAGGAGCAGTATTATAGTAGTTATATTCTTGTACATAGGGAGCAGTATTATAGTAGTTATATTCTTGTACATAGGGGGCAGTATTATAGTAGTCATATTCTTGTACATAGGAGCAGTATTATAGTAGTCATATTCTTGTACATAGGAGCAGTATTATAGTAGTCATATTCTTGTACATAGGGGCAGTATTATAGTAGTTATATTCTTGTACATAGGGAGCAGTATAATAGTAGTTATATTCCTGTACATAGGGGCAGTATTATAGTAGTTATATTCTTGTACATAGGGAGCAGTATTATAGTAGTTATATTCTTGTACATAGGAGCAGTATTATAGTAGTTATATTCCTGTACATAAGGGACAGTATTATAGTAGTTATATTCTTGTACATAGGGAGCAGTATTATAGTAGTTATATTCTTGTACATAGGGGGCAGTATTATAGTAGTCATATTCTTGTACATAGGAGCAGTATTATAGTAGTCATATTCTTGTACATAGGGGCAGTATTATAGTAGTTATATTCTTGTACATAGGGAGCAGTATTATAGTAGTTATATTCCTGTACATAGGGGCAGTATTATAGTAGTTATATTCTTGTACATAGGGAGCAGTATTATAGTAGTTATATTCTTGTACATAGGAGCAGTATTATAGTAGTTATATTCCTGTACATAAGGGACAGTATTATAGTAGTTATATTCTTGTACATAGGGGCAGTATTATAGTAGTTATATTCTTGTACATAGGGGCAGTATTAAAAGTAGTTATATTCTTGTACATAGGGAGCAGTATTATAGTAGTTATATTCTTGTACATAGGGGCAGTATTATAGTAGTTATATTCTTGTACATAGGGGTAGTATTATAGTAGTTATATTCTTGTACATAGGGGCAGTATTATAGTAGTTATATTCTTGTACATAGGGGCAGTATTATAGTAGTTATATTCTTGTACATAGGAGGCAGTATTATAGTAGTTATATTCTTGTACATAGGAGGCAGTATTATAGTAGTTATATTCTTGTACATAGGAGGCAGTATTATAGTAGTTATATTCTTGTACACAGGGGGCAGTATTATAGTAGTTATATTCTTGTACATAGGAGGCAGTATTATAGTAGTTATATTCTTGTACATAGGGGCAGTATTATAGTAGTTATATTCTTGTACATAGGAGGCAGTATTATAGTAGTTATATTCTTGTACATAGGGGCAGTATTATAGTAGTTATATTCTTGTACATAGGAGCAGTATTATAGTAGATATATTCTTGTACATAGGAGCAGTATTATAGTAGATATATTCTTGTACATAGGAGCAGTATTATAGTAGTTATATTCTTGTACATAGGAGCAGTATTATAGTAGTTATATTCTTGTACATAGGAGCAGTATTATAGTAGTTATATTCTTGTACATAGGGGCAGTATTATAGTAGTTATATTCTTGTACATAGGGGGCAGTATTATTGTAGTTATATTCTTGTACATAGGAGCAGTATTATAGTAGTTATATTCCTGCACATAGGAGCAGTATTATAGTAGTTATATTCTTGTACATAGGGGCAGTATTATAGTAGTTATATTCTTGTACATAGGGGGCAGTATTATAGTAGTTATATTCTTGTACATAGGAGCAGTATTATAGTAGTTATATTCTTGTACATAGGGGCAGTATTATAGTAGTTATATTCTTGTACATAGGGGGCAGTATTATAGTAGTTATATTCTTGTACATAGGAGCAGTATTATAGTAGTTATATTCTTGTACATAGGAGCAGTATTATAGTAGTTATATTCTTGTACATAGGGGCAGTATTATAGTAGTTATATTCTTGTACATAGGAGCAGTATTATAGTAGTTATATTCTTGTACATAGGAGCAGTATTATGGTAGTTATATTCTTGTACATGGGGTGCAGTATTATAGTTATACTCTTGTAATGATATTATGGGATGTTGCTCATCTCCTCTTCACTACATGGCGGTGATGTTATGGGCCGGCTCTTGCCCCTTCGCTCTCACGTGACGGCCTCTCTGTAAATATTAGTATTAGAGGAGATCCTCTATCATCAGATACACGTGTTGTGTAGTACACTCTCGCCCGCAGCTCATTGTACGGCCTGAGGGGGTTTGGTTTGTTTTGTTATCAAACAGCCGTTCACCGTGTCCCCAGCGTGTTCCTGCAGCGACCGCTTCCTGACCCCTCCCCCCCATTTCCGCTATATGTTGTTTTTCAGCTTTGACTTCCAGACACTTTGATAAAGTTTTAGCTGCAGACGAACTTGTGCGGTGCGGGCCGGCGATCAGTCATACTGTGTATTTCTATATAACATGATGCGACTGTGCAGGTGTCTCCAACCCAGAGAACACTCCTTAAAGGAGCGGCATCCAGATTAATTATCTAAATTAATTAGCTGCATAAGGAAAAGTTTGGAAACTTCTGAATAGACTTTGTGTTACAATTGTTCACCAGTTTGAAGATCTCTGCTTGCTGTCATCAAACCTGCACATACCCAACATCCCACAGCTGAGGGTTTGTTACAGTGTATTCAGTCTAGAGTGACCACCGCTAGGAAGCATGACGACGGGGGAAGGCGGTTTTAGAGTCCAAGCTCGTACGTACCCATGGCTCTACATGCCGGGTCGGCTCTTTTTCGGAGTCTTCTCAAGTGACGGGGGTCGAGCTGCCCTCCACGGTTTCTCCAGTCTCCGTTCTGTGGGATATTCTTGCAATGGATGTGGGGGGTTCTGTGGGTGAGAAGGGTGAGCAGCGGTCATACCATAATCCTGACTGTGGATTATAAAGGGGCTCATTCGATATCCTTGATAAAGCTGAGCCTGCACCATCCTGGACAGGAGCTGGCTGTGTTATACAGCTGTCACCTGCTTATAGTTAAACAGCTAGCTTTCATCGCTGCTGTTTAACTATGCCAATTACTAACCCCTACGACTCTAAAAAAATAATATATATATATATATATATATATATATATATATATATATATATAATAAAATTTATAAAAATTCAATATAACATTTAATAATAATATAATTATAAAAAAAAAAATAAAAAAAATGTGAACCACCCCAATTTTCTTAGTAATTTTTTTTTTTAATGAAAAATATAAAACATAACCAGCATCGCCATGATCATAAAAGTCCAGTCTATAAACATACATTATTTAACCCACTTGGTTAACGTAGTAAAAAAATGAGACAAATGTAAAAAGCTAACATTTCCAAGGATTTTTGTGGCTGCATTCACCCCCCCCCCCTCTCCGCGCCCCCCCCCCCCCAAAAAAAAGCAGCAAGGACCGATCAAAACGTATGTACCCTAAAATGATAATAAAAACGTCACATTGATATGCAAAAAAAGTTATCACAACTTTATTTGCCCGATAATAGAGCTATGAGTCTAAGAAAAAGGCGAATATTTTTTATTTATTTTTAAATACGGTATACAAAATTCACAAATAAAATAATAATAAAAAAAAGTATAAACAGTTTGGTGTTGCTGTAATCAGACCGACCTAGAGAATCCCATTATCAGGTCATTTTTTTGTGTAAAATCAGCACCTTTAATAAAATAATAGTGGAATTGCATTTTAATGTTCATTATTTTATCACGCTCCCCCACCCCCTTCATTCTCCAGTACATAATCTCACAAAATGATTGGTGTCACCCTAAAACGACAAGACGCCCCGCACCGAAGTTTAAGTGAATGGGGGAAAATAAAAAAATATATAAGTATTGATTTTGTTAGAATGGAAGGCAATGAAATAAAATCACAAAAATGAAGTGAGGCTAAAAGGGATTAAGAAAAAAACATATATGGCAGAAAAGTAAAACTCCCCTGAGTGACCGCGGAGCTCCCAGCACAGGGGGACACAGCTCGCGCAGGCGCGGACGTTACCTGGGACTGATACAATGTTGCAATGTTTGAATGGAACGTTCGGACACAAAGTGTAAACATGTAAACATTCGGAGGCGACATTCGGACGCGACTCTGTGCGATTCCCCTGCGACGGATTTTCGGGCTGAGTCGCCCCTAGTGACCTTACACCCACTCTGACAGATAGGTGACCCCCCACACCCGAGGCCCCGCCCACAGCTGGGCGTCTTACCTGTCGCTCGGCTCTCACCCGTCAGCTCTCCGCATCTCTTCCTCCCGCGGGTGTCGCTTTCCTGGTGAGGTCCCCGCCGGTAGAAGTCGGGTGTGTCGGGCCCAGCCACCTCCCATTTCAGGGCGCCGTCCAGCGGGCGTTCGTTTCGGAAGTCAAAGTTCCAGCGCTCCCGCTGCTCGTCCTCCAGCTCCCGGCGGCACCGGGCCAGCTCCCGGGCGAGGCTCTCATGGTCTACCGGCCCGAACAAGCACCGGCGGGCGGGGGGCCGGGGCGAGCCCGGGGTCCGAGACACCCGCTCCACACCCGGAGAGCCCGGGGACAGGCCCACGCCCGACATGGGGCTCACAACGCAGTTCAGCGGGTCACCGGGCGACCCTGCGCTGCCCAATATGGCGGCTGTACGAGCCAGCGCCCGACGGGGGGATTTAAACGCCCCCTGCTGGTGATTGGCTGCCACAGACGTCCTCCCGGTTAAGGTGGAACGGGGAAGATGAGGTGACCCGAAACACCCGAGTGTGTGCGGAGATTGTAAGCGGGGACTACAAGTCCCAGCACGTCCTGTGCAGTTCAGTGAGAGAAGAACCACAGGTGCCAGCATGCCCAGGACAAGCTGCCACCTCCACAGTCAGGACTGATCGGCTGAGAGGTACTGCAGGACTACAACTCCCAGCATCCAGGATAAACGGACAACTGCTGGGGATTACTTTACAATTCCAGCTTCACCGGCTGACAACCACTAATATACCGGCACCCTCTGACCACCTGTGATATACCGGGAGCCCTCTGACCACCTGTGATATACCGGGAAACCTCTGACCACCTGTGATATACCGGGAACCCTCTGACCACCTGTGATATACCGGGAGCCCTCTGACCACCTGTGATATACCGGGAACCCTCTGACCACCTGTGATATACCGGGAACCCTCTGACCACCTGTGATATACCGGGAACCCTCTGACCACCTGTGATATACCGGGAGCCCTCTGACCACCTGTGATATACCGGGAGCCCTCTGACCACCTGTGATATACCGGGAAACCTCTGACCACCTGTGATATACCCGCACCCTCTGACAACCCGGTATATGCCCTCCATCCTCTGACAACCTGGAATATACCAGCACCCTCTGACAACCTCTAATATACCAGCACCCTCTGACAACCTTTAATATACCAGCACCCTCTGACAACCTCTAATATACCAGCACCCTCTGACAACCCGGTATATGCCCTCCATCCTCTGACAACCTGCACCTTCCCCATTTCCGCAGATCTCGCCCCGTTTTTGCCGACGTTCCCCTCTATGGGGAGAAATAAACAAACACGATTTTTGGTCAGAAGCTGAAATCCAATAATTTTATTGTCATATTGTTGGATATAAACCCCGGTGTGATCTCGCCCGGTGTGATCTCGCCCGGCGATCAGCGATCGGGTGATTACAGATGATCCCTTTTCATGATGTGCAGTGAATCTGAAGCCTCCACGCCGCGGCTCCACGCCGGGTGATTCCGGGCAGCTCTCACCTGAGGCTTCTACTGGTTGTGCCACTAGGTGGCGCCGTTGTGCTGCCCGGCCTCTCACTCATTGGTATCAATTACTATGAAAACATAATTATCCTCTATTACAGACATCAGGAATCCCAGGACTGGGACCTGTAGAACTACAAATGCCAGAAGACCTGCAATTATGAGGGTTGTAACATAAGGTATTACTGTAACAAAGTATTACAGGGGGATTTGTCCGCTCACAGTCGCCCTCTCTTGGCCATGGTGTAGAGTTGCAGCAGATCATGTGACCCTGTGACCATACAGAGACCGACCACCAGGGGGCAGTGCGGCGTCAGCCATAGTTTTGAATATATTGGAGTTGGTGCGAATCGATTCCCAGGACCCATCCATCGCCAAGAAACATCGCCGCTTACCTGCAGCACATGCCGGCGAACAAGAGAGGGGGGGTGGCGGGACGAGGTTCTGGGGGCTGCGAAATGAGTCACCCCAAATCTAGTTAGAAGACCCTGGGATTACAGGTCAGAAATGTGACCGCGACCTCTGTACACAGCGCCGCACACGAGGCCGAATATGAGACTGCGGCCTCCGTACACAGCGCCGCACACGAGGCCGAATATGAGACTGCGGCCTCCGTACACAGCGCCACACACGAGGCCAAATATGAGACCGCGGCCTCCGTACACAGCGCCGCACACGAGGCCGAATATGAGACCGCGGCCTCCGTACACAGCGCCACACACGAGGCCGAATATGAGACCGAGGACTCCATACACAGCGCCGCACACGAGGCCGAATATGAGACCGGCCTCCGTAAACAGCGCCACACACGAGGCCGAATATGAGACCGAGGACTCCATACACAGCGCCGCACACGAGGCCGAATATGAGACCGCGGCCTCCGTACACAGCGCCACACACGAGGCCAAATATGAGACCGCGGCCTCCGTACACAGCGCCACACACGAGGCCGAATAGGAGACCGAGGACTCCATACACAGCGCCGCACACGAGGCCGAATATGAGACCGCGGCCTCCGTACACAGCGCCACACACGAGGCCGAATATGAGACCGCGACCTCTGTACACAGCGCCACACACGAGGCCGAATATGAGACCGCGGCCTCCGTAAACAGCGCCACACACGAGGCCGAATATGAGACTGCGGCCTCCGTACACAGCGCCACACACGAGGCCAAATATGAGACTGCGGCCTCCGTACACAGCGCCACACACGAGGCCGAATATGAGACCGCGGCCTCCGTACACAGCGCCACACACGAGGCCGAATATGAGACCGCGGCCTCCGTACACAGCGCCACACACGAGGCCGAATATGAGACCGCGGCCTCCGTACACAGCGCCGCACACGAGGCCGAATATGAGACCGCGGCCTCCGTACACAGCGCCGCACACGAGGCCGAATATGAGACCGCGGCCTCCGTACACAGCGCCGCACACGAGGCCGAATATGAGACCGCGGCCTCCGTACACAGCGTCGCACACGAGGCCGAATATGAGACCGCGGCCTCCGTACACAGCGTCGCACACGAGGCCGAATATGAGACCGCGGCCTCCGTACACAGCGCCGCACACGAGGCCGAATATGAGACTGCGGCCTCCGTACACAGCGCCGCACACGAGGCCGAATATGAGACTGCGGCCTCCGTACACAGCGCCACACACGAGGCCGAATATGAGACTGCGGCCTCCGTACACAGCGCCGCACACGAGGCCGAATAGGAGACCGAGGACTCCATACACAGCGCCGCACACGAGGCCGAATAGGAGACTGCGGCCTCCGTACACAGCGCCGCACACGAGGCCGAATATGAGACCGAGGACTCCATACACAGCGCCGCACACGAGGCCGAATATGAGACCGAGGCCTCCGTACACAGCGCCGCACACGAGGCCGAATAGGAGACCGAGGACTCCATACACAGCGCCGCACACGAGGCCGAATAGGAGACTGCGGCCTCCGTACACAGCGCCGCACACGAGGCCGAATAGGAGACCGAGGACTCCATACACAGCGCCGCACACGAGGCCGAATATGAGACTGCGGCCTCCGTACACAGCGCCGCACACGAGGCCGAATATGAGACTGCGGCCTCCGTACACAGTACCGTACACGAGGGTGACTATAAGACTGCGGCCTCCGTACACAGCGCCGCACACGAGGCCGAATATGAGACTGCGGCCTCCGTACACAGCCCCGCACACGAGGCCGAATATGAGATTGCGGCCTCCATACACAGCGCCACACACAAGGCCGAATATGAGACCGCGGCCTCCGTACACAGTACCGTACACGAGGGTGACTATAAGACTGCGGCCTCCGTACACGAGGCCGAATATGAGACTGCGGCCTCCATACACGAGGGTGAATATAAGACTGCGGCCTCCGTACACAGCGCCACACACAAGGCCGAATATGAGACTGCGGCCTCCGTACACAGTACCGTACACGAGGGTGACTATAAGACTGCGGCCTCCGTACACAGCGCCACACACAAGGCCGAATATGAGACTGCGGCCTCCGTAAACAGCGCCACACACGAGGCCGAATATGAGACCGCGGCCTCCATACACAGTACCGTACACGAGGGTGAATATAAGACCGCGGCCTCCATTCACAATACTGTATACAAACAAGGCCGAATATGAGACCGTGGCCTCCGTACACAGTACCGTACACGAGGGTGAATATAAGACTGCGGCCTCCATACACAGCGCCACACACGAGGCCGAATATGAGACCGCGGCCTCCGTACACAGCGCCACACACGAGGCCGAATATGAGACCGCGGCCTCCGTACACAGTACTGTACACGAGGGTGAACATTAAGGCTGTAGCCGTAGTCTCCATACATAATTCTGTACACAAAGCAAAAACAAGGCAGCAGCAACGATATACGGCACCGTACACAGGAGACCCCAATATACCCAACACTGTACACAGGAGACCCCCATATGCACAACGCTGTACACAAGGAAACCCCACGTATATAGTGCTGCACACAGGTGACCCCCAGATACACGGGAGACCCCATATACACAGCCCCATAAACAGAAGACCCCCATATACACAACGCTGTACACAGGGAAACCCCCATATACACAACGCTGTACACAGGGAAACCCCCATATACACAACGCTGTACACAGGGAAACCCCCATATACACAACGCTGTACACAGGGAAACCCCCCTATATACAATGCTCTACACAGGGAAACCCCATGTATATGGAGCTGTACACAGGGGACCCTCAGATACACGGTTCCATACATGGGAGACCCCCATACACACAGCGCAATACACAGGAGACCCCCATGTACACAGCGCTGTATATTACGTGTAAGGACACCTACACGTGGTTTCAATGTGCAAAGCATTGGTTACATACAGAGGACGGGCGGTGGAGGGCGGGGGTCCGGCCCCCACAGCCGCTGGATATTTGGGACTATTAAAGGCACGGACGGCGGCTCCTCTCGTCCCGCAGATTGTGCAGGTTTAATGTGATCAGTTTGTCCCTTGGCTCCGGCTCCTCCATCACTCACACGCCAACTTGCTGTCAAAACTAGAGAGCGCCACGGAGAAAGCCTGCAGGGCGCAGAGCGGGTAGCTGTAGTCCAGGGTGAAGAGGTCCTCCGCCACCCGGCCGAACTGCATGACGATGTACTCGGCTGGAAACAGAGAAAAGCGGCAGTCAGGAGCGGAGAGGAGGGCAGCGCAGAGGGAGAGGGGGGCACAGAGGTGGAGGGCAGCATAGAGGAGGAAGAGGGCAGAGAGGTGGAGGGCGGCGAAGAGGAGGAAGAGGGTACAGAGGTGGAGGGCGGCATAGAGGAGGAAGAGGGCACAGAGGTGGAGGGCGGCGACGAGGGCGGCGAAGAGGACAAGGGCGCAGAGGTGGAGGGCAGCATAGAGGAGGACGAGGGCACAGAGGTGGAGGGCAGCATAGAGGAGGAAGAGGGCAGAGAGGTGGAGGGCAGCATAGAGGAGGACGAGGGCACAGAGGTGGAGGGCAGCATAGAGGAGGAAGAGGGCACAGAGGTGGAGGGCAGCATAGAGGAGGAAGAGGGCAGAGAGGTGGAGGGCGGCGACGAGGGCGGCGAAGAGGACAAGGGCGCAGAGGTGGAGGGCAGCATAGAGGAGGACGAGGGCACAGAGGTGGAGGGCGGCGAAGAGGAGGAAGAGGGTACAGAGGTGGAGGGCGGCATAGAGGAGGAAGAGGGCACAGAGGTGGAGGGCGGGGAAGAGGACGAGGGCACAGAGGAACAGGGCGGCGCAGAGGACGAGGGCACAGAGGAACAGGGCGGCGCAGAGGACGAGGGCGGCGAAGAGGACAAGGGCACAGAGGTGGAGGGCAGCATAGAGGAGGACGAGGGCACAGAGGACGAGGGCGGCGAAGAGGACAAGGGCACAGAGGTGGAGGGCAGCATAGAGGAGGAAGAGGGCACAGAGGTGGAGGGCGGCGAAGAGGAGGAAGAGGGTACAGAGGTGGAGGGCGGCGAAGAGGACGAGGGCACAGAGGAACAGGGCGGCGCAGAGGACGAGGGCGGCGAAGAGGACAAGGGCACAGAGGTGGAGGGCAGCATAGAGGAGGAAGAGGGCACAGAGGTGGAGGGCAGCATAGAGGAGGAAGAGGGCACAGAGGTGGAGGGCAGCATAGAGGAGGAAGAGGGCACAGAGGTGGAGGGCAGCATAGAGGAGGAAGAGGGCAGAGAGGTGGAGGGCGGCGAAGAGGAGGAAGAGGGTACAGAGGTGGAGGGCGGCATAGAGGAGGAAGAGGGCACAGAGGTGGAGGGCGGGGAAGAGGACGAGGGCACAGAGGAACAGGGCGGCGCAGAGGACGAGGGCACAGAGGAACAGGGCGGCGCAGAGGACGAGGGCGGCGAAGAGGACAAGGGCACAGAGGTGGAGGGCAGCATAGAGGAGGACGAGGGCACAGAGGACGAGGGCGGCGAAGAGGACAAGGGCACAGAGGTGGAGGGCAGCATAGAGGAGGAAGAGGGCACAGAGGTGGAGGGCAGCATAGAGGAGGAAGAGGGCACAGAGGTGGAGGGCGGCGACGAGGGCGGTGAAGAGGACAAGGGCACAGAGGTGGAGGGCAGCATAGAGGAGGAAGAGGGCACAGAGGTGGAGGGCGGCGAAAAGGACGAGGGCACAGAGGAACAGGGCGGCGCAGAGGACGAGGGCGGCGAAGAGGACAAGGGCACAGAGGTGGAGGGCAGCATAGAGGAGGAAGAGGGCACAGAGGTGGAGGGCGGCGAAGAGGACGAGGGCACAGAGGAACAGGGCGGCGCAGAGGACGAGGGCGGCGAAGAGGACAAGGGCACAGAGGTGGAGGGCAGCATAGAGGAGGAAGAGGGCACAGAGGACGAGGGCGGCGAAGAGGACAAGGGCACAGAGGTGGAGGGCAGCATAGAGGAGGACGAGGGCACAGAGGTGGAGGGCAGCATAGAGGAGGAAGAGGGCACAGAGGTGGAGGGCGGCGAAGAGGACGAGGGCACAGAGGAACAGGGCGGCGCAGAGGACGAGGGCGGCGAAGAGGACAAGGGCACAGAGGTGGAGGGCAGCATAGAGGAGGACGAGGGCACAGAGGACGAGGGCGGCGAAGAGGACAAGGGCACAGAGGTGGAGGGCAGCATAGAGGAGGAAGAGGGCACAGAGGTGGAGGGCAGCATAGAGGAGGAAGAGGGCACAGAGGTGGAGGGCGGCGACGAGGGCGGTGAAGAGGACAAGGGCACAGAGGTGGAGGGCAGCATAGAGGAGGAAGAGGGCACAGAGGTGGAGGGCGGCGAAGAGGACGAGGGCACAGAGGAACAGGGCGGCGCAGAGGACGAGGGCGGCGAAGAGGACAAGGGCACAGAGGTGGAGGGCAGCATAGAGGAGGACGAGGGCACAGAGGACGAGGGCGGCGAAGAGGACAAGGGCACAGAGGTGGAGGGCAGCATAGAGGAGGACGAGGGCACAGAGGTGGAGGGCAGCATAGAGGAGGAAGAGGGCACAGAGGTGGAGGGCGGCGAAGAGGACGAGGGCACAGAGGAACAGGGCGGCGCAGAGGACGAGGGCGGCGAAGAGGACAAGGGCACAGAGGTGGAGGGCAGCATAGAGGAGGACGAGGGCACAGAGGACGAGGGCGGCGAAGAGGACAAGGGCACAGAGGTGGAGGGCAGCATAGAGGAGGACGAGGGCACAGAGGTGGAGGGCAGCATAGAGGAGGAAGAGGGCACAGAGGTGGAGGGCGGCGAAGAGGACGAGGGCACAGAGGAACAGGGCGGCGCAGAGGACGAGGGCGGCGAAGAGGACAAGGGCACAGAGGTGGAGGGCAGCATAGAGGAGGACGAGGGCACAGAGGACGAGGGCGGCGAAGAGGACAAGGGCACAGAGGTGGAGGGCAGCATAGAGGAGGACGAGGGCACAGAGGTGGAGGGCGGCGAAGAGGACGAGGGCACAGAGGTGGAGGGCAGCATAGAGGAGGAAGAGGGCACAGAGGTGGAGGGCGGAGCAGAGGAGGAAGAGGGCACAGAGGACGGCGCAGAGGTGGAAATCGGATCAGGAGAGGGTGGCGCAGAGGAGGGCGGTGCATAGGAGGAGGTGGGTGCAGGGGAGGAGGACAGCGGAGCAGAGGAGGGCAACGGCACAGAGGAGGAGGACGGCGGAGCAGAGGAGGAGAAAGGCAGCACAGAGGAAGAGAAGGGCACAGAGGAACAGGGCGGCGCAGAGGACAAGGGCACAGAGGTGGAGGGCGGCGAAGAGGAGGAAGGCGGCGGCACAGAGGAGGAGAACAGCAGCGCAGAGGGAGAGGGGGGCACAGAGGAACAGGGCGGCGCAGAGGACGAGGGCACAGAGGTGGAGGGCGGCGAGGAGGACGAGGGCACAGAGGTGGAGGGAAGCGAGGAGGACGAGGGCACAGAGGTGGAGGGCGGCGAGGAGGACGAGGGCACAGAGGTGGAGGGCGGCGAAGAGGACGAGGGCACAGAGGTGGAGGGCGGCGAGGACGAGGGCACAGAGGTGGAGGGCGGCGAAGAGGAGGAAGAGGGCACAGAGGTGGAGGGCGGCGAGGAGGACGAGGGCACAGAGGTGGAGAGCGGCGAAGAGGAGGAAGAGGGCACAGAGGTGGAAATTGGATCAGGAGAGGGTGGCGCAGAGGAGGACGGCGGTGCATAGGAGGAGGTGGGTGCAGGGGAGGAGGACAGCGGAGCAGAGGAGGGCAACGGCACAGAGGAGGAGGACGGCGGAGCAGAGGAGGAGGACGGCAGCGCAGAGGAAGAGAAGGGCACAGAGGAACAGGGCGGCACAGAGGAACAGGGCGGCGCAGAGGACAAGGGCACAGAGGTGGAGGGCGGCGAAGAGGAGGAGGACGGAGGCGGCACAGAGGAGGAGGACGGCGGCGGCACAGAGGAGGAGCGTGGCGCTCACAGACTCACGGTCATTGTCGTGTACGATCTGGAAGTTCTTGACGGAGGCGTGCGTGACGCGCCCGTGGAAGTTCAGCACGTAGGACTGCGTGTCGTCGTTCCACACCGGCGCCTTGTTGTGCAGCTCGATGATGTTCTCCTGACGCTTACTTTGCCACCGGGAAAGAAGACTCTCCGAATCCTGAAACACAAGAGACCTCAGTGACCGCAGACACAGCGCCGCCTTCTCCTCGTGGCGCTTTCTGATGCTGCAGCTAATCCACAGAGCTGTAATACCACAACACAGCCCATGATGGCGCCGTTTCTAAGGAAATCGCATATTCCAGCTGTAATTGTCCCCAAAAAACCGCCCTGGCAGCCAAAGGGTTAAACAACGTACGTTTTGCGGCTGGAACGGGATGCGCTCGTGGTTGATGTTCATCCCCGGTATCAGGACGGACATCTTCCTCGGCCCCTTAAAGCCCAGGACGTTAGTCTCCTGTTGGAGGACAGTGGGGTGAATACGGACCTGCAGGGGGGACGTTACCCCGGATCTTAGCGCTATACTTACATAACAGACCGCCGCCAGCTCCTGCCGCACGCCATGGCCCTCCGGCGACCCCCGGGCCTTGGTCGGGTTCACCCCATCATCGTACACCGTGAACTTGGTCCCCATTAGGTTGGATCTAATAAAATGAGGACAGAGGGTTATACAGCTCCTGTGCAGTCCTATGTGTCTCCATGGTTACAAACCAACCCTGCGGAGCACGTCAGCAAGCAGGGATCCCGCCTCACACATACCGGAGTTTTCCTACAAAGCTGCCCCCTTCTCGCGACATGTCCGTGGGGTCGATGGAGATCAGGTAATTGGAGGTTTTGCTCTTTTTCCTCTTCCTTCCAGCGAGAAGGAAAACCTGCAAGAGAGCAAGGTCAGGACGGATCGCGGGGGTCCCTGCCCTCGCAGACCCCTCCTCTCTCACCTTCCGGCTGTCGTCCTTCTCCTGGTGCATGTAGTACGTCGGGTACAGGCCGCGGTCCATGCCCTTCTTGTCGCGGCTGATCCGGCACCTTATAGTGACGCCCCGAGGCGCTGGGCGTAAAGCGAACTCCTTCAGGTCTCCCACGTCCACCGCGTCTCCAGACGGTGCAGCCGGAGCGGTGTCTGGAGAGGCCGAGTCCTGCAAGAAGGGGTTAATGGAGGAGGAAGAAGAGGGGCGACAGCAAGAATCCTGGGGGCCGGTACTCACTGCCTGGGACTTCTTACTGGAGGCTGATCCCGGTCGAGACCCCGGCGGCCCCTCGTCTGAAGACTCCTCATCAAACTTCAGACTGTCCGATATTCCTGGAAGAAGTCAGACAGCAGTGAAACCCCAAGAGCTGAATAGTGAGTGCAGCTCTGGAGCAGTGAACAGGGAAACTCACCCCTTTTCTGCAGCATTTTTTGGAGGTCCCGTTTGGACACCTCTTTCTTTCTTGGGGTCTCTTCTTCCTCCTTGGAGCTCGGTTTGGGTGCGGGCTCGCTGGGGGGAGCAGGGTGGGTCCGCGCCTGTGTGACGTCGCTCCTGGTGGTCCCGGATTGGGGAATGGCCTCAGATATTTGGAATCGGCCTTTCCACTCTTTCGGGGAGGCGGTGGGCTTGCTCTGGGGGGATCCGGGCCTCGTGCCCGAGCTCGGCCGGGAATCATCTGATGTGATCTCATCGGGGCAGGTTTCACCCACGGACAGAATGTGGATCTTAAACTCCAGCTCCTTGGTGGTGTGGAGCGCGGCGGGGCCATCGATGCCTGCGAGACAACGCAACGTCATGTGAGTAACAGAACGGCCCCCGGGGGCCGAAAAGACAGGATGGTCCCTGCTGCAGGCGCCGGCTGTATGCACAGGTGGCCACACGCGTCCCTATATTATCCTGTGCTTTGCTGCCACCTTCTGGACATTGCTGATAATAATCAAGAAGTGACATCCAATATTGGAGGGCTCTGGGTGTGTTTGGGGTCCACACTCACCATGTAACACGACATCTGTGGGTTTGGATCGGGGGCTGCTGCGCTGCATCAGGGGCGCCTGCTCCTCGCTCCTCTTGCTCCTTCCTCGTAGTGATCGGGGCTCCTGGTTCGGCAGCACCATGTGCGACTCCTGACGCCTCCTCCTCTGCTTCATCTCCAGCAGGGCGCGCTGCAGAGTAAAGAGCAGAGTGAGGAGCAGAGCAGAGGAAGGAGCAGAGCAGAGGAAGGAGCAGAGCAGAGCAGAGGAAGGAGAGGGGTGAGGAGAACAGTGAGGAGCAGCGGGAGGAGCGGAGAACAGTGAGGAGCAGAGGAAGGAGAGGAGCGGAGGGAGAAGAAAAGTGAGGAGCAGAGGGAGGAGAACAGTGAGGAGCAGAGCAGAGCAGAGGAAGGAGCAGAGAGAGGAGCGGAGGAAGGAGCAGAGAGAGGAGCGGAGGAAGGAGCAGAAAGAGGAGCGGAGGAAGGAGCAGAGAGAGGAGCGGAGGAAGGAGCAGAGGGAGGAGAACAGTGAGGAGAACAGTGAGGAGCAGAGGAAGGAGAGGAGCGGAGGGAGAAGAAAAGTGAGGAGCAGAGGGAGGAGAACAGTGAGGAGCAGAGCAGAGGAAGGAGCAGAGAGAGGAGCGGAGGAAGGAGCAGAGAGAGGAGCGGAGGAAGGAGCAGAGAGAGGAGCGGAGGAAGGAGCAGAGAGAGGAGCGGAGGAAGGAGCAGAGAGAGGAGCGGAGGAAGGAGCAGAGAGAGGAGCGGAGGAAGGAGCAGAGAGAGGAGCGGAGGAAGGAGCAGAAAGAGGAGCGGAGGAAGGAGCAGAAAGAGGAGCGGAGGAAGGAGCAGAAAGAGGAGCGGAGGAAGGAGCAGAGAGAGGAGCGGAGGAAGGAGCAGAGAGAGGAGCGGAGGAAGGAGCAGAGGAAGGAGCGGAGGAAGGAGCAGAGGAAGGAGCGGAGGAAGGAGCGGAGGAAGTAGTAGAGGAAGTAGCGGAGGAAGGAGCGGAGGGAGGAGAACAGTGAGGAGCGGAGGAAGGAGAACAGGGACTGTACGGGCCCCCAATTACAAAACGTATAGTGTAGATTGTGTCATTGGTTACGACCGAAGACTGACTGCAGCAGAGAGAGGAAGAGACAGTGCAGGGATCACATGGAGATGTAAGGCAGAGCAGCACCACAGTACATGCACCCTGCACCCCACAATACCCACACCCCACCGTACCCGCACCCCACAATACCCACACCCCACCGTACCCGCACCCCACAATACCCACACCCCACCGTACCCGCACCCCACCGTACCCACACCCCACCGTACCCGCACCCCACCGTACCCGCACCCCACAGTACCCACACCCCACCGTACCCACACCCCACCGTACCCACACCCCACAATACCCACACCCCACCGTACCCGCACCCCACCGTACCCGCACCCCACAATACCCACACCCTACCGTACCCGCACCCCACAATACCCACACCCCACCGTACCCGCACCCCACAATACCCACACCCCACCGTACCCGCACCCCACAATACCCACACCCCACCGTACCCGCACCCCACAATACCCACACCCCACCGTACCCACACCCCACAATATCCACACCCCACCGTACCCGCACCCCACCGTACCCCACAATACCCACACCCCACCGTACCCGCACCCCACCGTACCCACACCCCACCGTACAAGCACCCCACCGTACCCGCACCCCACCGTACCCACACCCCACCGTACCCGCACCCCACAATACCCGCACCCCACAATACCCACACCCCACAATACCCACACCCCACCGTACCCCACAATACCCACACCCCACCGTACCCGCACCCCACAATACCCACAATACCCACACCCCACCCGCACCCCACAATACCCACACCCCACCGTACCCGCACCCCACCCGCACCCCACAATACCCACACCCCACCGTACCCCACAATACCCACACCCCACCGTACCCGCACCCCACAATACCCACACTCCACAATACCCGTACCCCACAATACCCACACCCCACCGTACCCGCACCCCACAATACCCACACCCCACCGTACCCGCACCACACCGTACCCACACCCCACAATACCCACACCACACCCCACAATACCCACACCACACCCGCACCCCACAATACCCAGACCACACCGTACCCGCACCCCACAATACCCACACCACACCGTACCCGCACCCCACAATACCCACACCCCGAAACCCACACCTCACCATACCCGCACCCCACAATTCCCAGACCACACCATACACGCACCCCACAATACCCACACACCGAACCCACACCCAACCGTACCCGCACCCCACAATACCCACACACCACCGAACCCACACCCAATCGTACCTGACACCCAACCTTACCCGCACCCACAATACCCCCACCACACCCGCAGATCTCACACTTCCCGCACCTGATTGTGCAACTTGAGCTGCCGGAGCCGAAGATTCTCATCATCCAAGATACTGGAAACAAAAAGTAATTACTGTGTATGAGAGAAGAGGAGGATGATGGGGGTCTGTGTATGAGAGAAGAGGAGGATGATGGGGGTCTGTGTATGAGAGAAGAGGAGGATGATGGGGGTCTGTGTATGAGAGAAGAGGAGGATGATGGGGGTCTGTGTATGAGAGAAGAGGAGGATGATGGGGGTCTGTGAATGAGAGAAGAGGAGGATGATGGGGGTCTGTGAATGAGAGAAGAGGAGGATGATGGGGGTCTGTGTATGAGAGAAGAGGAGGATGATGGGGGTCTGTGTATGAGAGAAGAGGGGGATGATGGGGGTCTGTGTATTGGGGGAGGAGGATGATGGGGGTCTGTGTATGAGAGATGAGGAGGATGATGGGGGTCTGTGTATCGGGGGAGGAGGATGATGGGGGGTCTGTGCATTGGGGGAGGAGGATGATGGGGGGTCTGTGTATTAGGGGAGGATGACAGGGGTCTGTGTATTAGGGGAGGAGGGTGACGGGGGTCTGTGTATTAGGGGAGGAGGCTGATGGGGGTCTGTGTATTGGGGAATGTGTATTAGGGGAGGAGGATGATGGGGGTCTGTGTATTGGGAGGATGACGGGGGTCTGTGTATTAGGGGAGGAGGATGATGGGGGTCTGTGTATTGGGGAGGATGACGGGGGTCTGTGTATTAGGGGAGGAGGATGATGGGGGTCTGTGTATTGGGGAGATGCTGGGGGTCTGTGTATTAGTGGAGGAGGATGATGGGGGTCTGTGTATTGGGGAATGTGTATTAGGGAAGGAGGATGACGGGGGTCTGTGTATTGGGGAGGATGACGGGGGTCTGTGTATTAGGGGAGGAGGATGATGGAGGTCTGTGTATTGGGGAGATGCTGGGGGTCTGTGTATTAGTGGAGGAGGCTGATGGGGGTCTGTGTATTAGAGGAGGAGGATGACGGGGGTCTGTGTATTAGAGGAGGAGGATGACGGGGGTCTGTGTATTAGGGGAGGAGGCTGATGGGGGTCTGTGTATTAGGGGAGGAGGATGATGGGGGTCTGTGTATTAGGGGAGGAGGATGACGGGGGTCTGTGTATTAGGGGAGGAGGATGATGGGGGTCTGTGTATTGGGGAGATGCTGGGGGTCTGTGTATTAGTGGAGGAGGATGATGGGGGTCTGTGTATTAGTGGAGGAGGATGATGGGGGTCTGTGTATTGGGGAGATGATGGGGGTCTGTGCATTAGGGGAGGAGGATGACGGGGGTCTGTGTATTGGGGGAGGATGATGGGGGTCTGTGTATTGGGGGAGGAGGATGTTGGGGGTCTGTGTATTAGGGGAGGAGGATGATGGGGGTCTGTGTATTAGGGGAGGAGGATGATGGGGGTGTGTGTATTAGGGGAGGAGGATGATGGGGGTCTGTGTATTGGGAGGATGATGGGGGTCTGTGTATTGGGAGGATGATGGGGGTCTGTGTATTGGGAGGATGATGGGGGTCTGTGTATTGGGAGGATGATGGGGGTCTGTGTATTAGGGGAGGAGGATGATGGGGATCTGTGTATTAGGGGAGGAGGATGATGGGGGTCTGTGTATTGGGGGAGGAGGATGTTGGGGGTCTGTGTATTGGGGGAGGAGGATGTTGGGGGTCTGTGTATTGGGGGAGGAGGATGATGGGGGTCAGTGTATTAGGGGAGGAGGATGATGGGGGTCAGTGTATTAGGGGAGGAGGATGATGGGGGTCAGTGTATTAGGGGAGGAGGATGATGGGGGTCTGTGTATTAGGGGAGGAGGATGATGGGGGTCTGTGTATTGGGAGGATGATGGGGGTCTGTGTATTGGGAGGATGATGGGGGTCTGTGTATTGGGAGGATGATGGGGGGGTCTGTGTATTGGGAGGATGATGGGGGGTCTGTGTATTGGGAGGATGATGGGGGGTCTGTGTATTGGGAGGATGATGGGGGGTCTGTGTATTGGGAGGATGATGGGGGGTCTGTGTATTAGGGGAGGAGGATGAAGGGGGTCTGTGTATTGGGGGAGGAGGATGATGGGGGTCTGTGTATTAGGGGAGGAGGAGGATGGGGGCCTGTGTATTAGGGGAGGAGGATGATGGGGGTCTGTGTATTAGGGGAGGAGGATGATGGGGGTCTGTGTATTAGGGGAGGAGGATGATGGGGGGTCTGTGTATTAGGGGAGGAGGATGATGGGGGCCTGTGTATTAGGGGAGGAGGATGATGGGGGCCTGTGTATTAGTGGAGGAGGATGATGGGGGTCTGTGTATTAGGGGAGGAGGATGATGGGGGTCTGTGTATTAGGGGAGGAGGATGATGGGGGCCTGTGTATTAGGGGAGGAGGATGATGGGGGTCTGTGTATTAGTGGAGGAGGATGATGGGGGTCTGTGTATTAGGGGAGGAGGATGATGGGGGGTCTGTGTATTAGGGGAGGAGGATGATGGGGGTCTGTGTATTAGGGGAGGAGGATGTTGGGGGCCTGTGTATTAGGGGAGGAGGATGATGGGGGTCTGTGTATTGGGAGGATGATGGGGGTCTGTGCACTGGGAGGATGATGGGGGTCTGCGTATTAGGGGAGGAGGATGATGGGGGTCTGTGTATTGGGAGGATGACGGGGGTCTGTGTATTAGGGGAGGAGGATGATGGGGGTCTGTGTATTAGGGGAGGAGGATGATGGGGGTCTGAGTATTAGGGGAGGAGGATGCTGGGGGTCTGTGTATTGGGGGAGGAGGATGCTGGGGGTCTGTGTATTGGGGGAGGAGGATGCTGGGGGTCTGTGTATTGGGGAGGAGGATGCTGGGGGTCTGTGTATTGGGGGAGGAGGATGCTGGGGGTCTGTGTATTGGGGGAGGAGGATGCTGGGGGTCTGTGTATTGGGGGAGGAGGATGCTGGGGGTCTGTGTATTGGGGGAGGAGGATGATGGGGGGTCTCCCTCCCTTGTACCTGGCTCCGGGTCCCCACTCCGCGCTGGACTCCATTCCGCAGCTTTTCTCCCCGTTATTTCCCGTCCCCAGTCCCTTAGCAACCAGTCTGCACCTGACAACCGCACCCGGCAGTGTCCCGCCCGCCCATTGGTCAGAGGTCTCTCCTCATTGGTTGGTAGAACGTGAGAGCGTCCTGGGGGCGGGGCTGAACTGTGGAATGAAGGGCGGGGCTAAAGAAACGGGAGACGAAACTTTATGTGTAATTAACAGACCCCGAAACTGGACAAGAGGTGGACGTGTAATATAGTGACCCCCCGATATACAAAGAGACCCCCCCAAGATATATACACAGAGATCCCCGATATACAAAGAGACCCCCCCAAGATATATACACAGAGATCCCCGATATACAAAGAGACCCCCCCGATATACACAGAGACCCCCCCCAAGATATATACACAGAGATCCCCGATATACAAAGAGACCCCCCGATATACAGACACCCCTCCGATATACACAGAGACCCCCTGATAAATACACAGATCACCGATATACACAGACCCCCCCATATACACAGAGACGCCTCCGATATACACAGAGACCCCTCCGATATACACACAGAGATCCCCCCAATGCACACAGAGACCCCCCCGATATACACAAGAGACCCCACGATATACACAGAGACCTCCCGATATACACAGACACCCCCCCCGATATACACAGACACCCCCCGATATACACACAGAGATCCCCCCAATACACACAGAGACCTCCCTGATACACACAGAGACCTCCCTGATATACACAGAGACCTCCCTGATATACACAGAGACCCCTCCCGATACACACAGAGACCCCACCAAGAGATACACAGAGACCCCACCAAGAGATACACAGAGACCCCCCCGGAATACACAGAGACCCCGCCGATATACACAGAGACCCCCCCCATACACACAGATCCCCTGATACACACAGAGACCTCCCCGATATACAGAGACCCCCCCGATATACACAGAGACCCCCCCCGATATACACAGAGACCCCTCCCGATATACACAGAGACCCCCCCAAGAGATGCACAGAGACCCCCCCGGAATACACAGAGACCCCGCCGATATACACAGAGACCCCCCCATACACACAGAGACCTCCCCGATATACACAGAGATCCCCTGATACACACAGAGACCTCCCCGATATACAGAGACCCCCCCGATATACACAGAGACCCCCCCCGATATACACAGAGACCCCTCCCGATATACACAGAGACCCCCCCAAGAGATGCACAGAGACCCCCCCGGAATACACAGAGACCCCGCCGATATACACAGAGACCCCCCCATACACACAGAGACCTCCCCGATATACACAGAGATCCCCTGATACACACAGAGACCTCCCCGATATACAGAGACCCCCAATACACACAGAAACCTCCCCGATACACACAGAGACCTCCCCGATACACACAGAGACCTCCCCGATATACACAGAGACCTCCCCGATATACACAGAGACCCCTGATACACACAGAGACCCCCCGATATACACAGAGACCCCCCGATATACACAGAGACCCCCGATACACACAGAGACCCCCCGATACACACAGAGACCCCTCCGATGCACACAGAGACACCCGATGAAAACAGAGACACCCTGATATACACAGAGACCCCCCGATACACACAGAGACCCCCCCGATACACACAGAGACCCCCCGATACACACAGAGACCCCCCGATATACACAGAGACCCCTCCGATGCACACAGAGACACCCCCCGATACACACAGAGACCCCCGATGAAAACAGAGACACCCCCGATGCACACAGAGACCCCCCCGATGCACACAGAGACCCCCCGATACACACAGAGAGCCCCCCGATACACACAGAGACCTCCCGGATACATACAGAGACCCCGATATGCACAGAGACCTCCCGATATGTGAATGGAAACATGGACCAGAACTGAAAACGAATCCCTGGTGCCCATTGGATTCAGGGAAATCTCCGTCCCTGCCCTGAAAAATTAAAACATCAAACAGGGCCGCTGCTCAGGAGGAATATCGCTCTGGTATAAAGAGGAGCTCCAACCGTACATCAAACCGATGAAGAGGGGAGACAGACACGTATGGATCAAAATCAGCAGCTCCATCCTCACCTCTCAGTCTGATGTCTACCTCTGCGCTACCTACATACCCCCTCCAGAGTCACCCTACTTCAATCCAGACAGCGTGGAGACCTTACAAGGAGAAGCTGCCCATTATCAGGTCCTGGGCAAAGTTCTCATATTTGGAGACCTCAATTCCAGAACAGGGAGAGAAAAAGACTTTCTGACCACGGACGGAAACATCTACATATTCCACCCCCCCCCCCCCCCCCCCCCCAGCAGCAAGCATGGTGGAGGAGTTGGCTTTATCATGTCAGCTAACTGCTCCTTCTCACATATCCCATTGCCACCCTGCGTTACCCTCCCCTCTTTTGAAATGCAATGTGTGCGCACCTACTCCCCCTCCAACCTCCAACTGGCTGTCATTTACCTTCCCCCAGGTCCAGCCACCAACTTCTTAGACCACTTCACTACCTGACTACTCCATTTCCTTTCCTCTGACATCCCCACTATCATCATGGGTGACTTTAACATCCCTATTGACACGTCCCAATCATCTGTCTGTAAGCTTCTATCCCTCACTTCTTCCTTCGGCCTCGCTGAATGGTCACTCACAAAGATGGACACACACTTTACCTCATCTTCACCCGCTTCTGTTCCCTATCTAACCTCTCTAACTCCCCTCTTTCTGACAATAACTTACTCACATTCCCTTCCCTCTCCTCTCCAGGTCCACAATCCCCCATCCAGAAACTTGCACACCCTCGCAGAAATCTCAAACACCTTTGACCTTCACTCACTCTCTGAATCCCTCCTCCCTCTTACAGACATAAATTCCTTACGCGATGCAGATGCTGCTGCCACTTTATATAACACCACAACAGCTGCAGCTCTCAATTTGGTCGCCCCCCTCACACATACCAAAGCTCACACAATCAACAGGCAACCCTGGCACACCAGCCAGACTAAAAAACTGAGGCGGGCCTCCAGGGTTGCTGAACGGAAATGGAAAAGGTCCCACTCCAACAAGCACTTTATCGCATTCAAACAGTCCCTCACTACTTTCAAGTCCACACTAACTGCAGCAGAAAAAACTACTTCTCATCGCTCATATCCTCCCTGTCTCACAACTCTAAACAGCTATTCAGTACTTTCAATTCTCTCCTCCCTCCCCACTCATTTCAGCTGAAGTTTTGCCTCATTCTTCAAGCAGAAGATTGACATTATAAGGCAAAGCTTTGGCCATAAGTCCCCACTGCCCCTTCTCATAACTACTCGACTATCCGCCTCCAAAATCAGCTTCTCCGCCATCACGGAAGATCAACTTTCCTCTTTACTCTCCAAGTCACATCTTATCACCTGTGAACTTGACCCAACCCCATCCCACCTCATCCCAAACCTCACCGCAGTCTTCATCCCAACCCTAACCCACCTCTTCAACCTGTCACTAACAACTGGCGTCTTCCCCTCATGTTTCAAACATGCATTGATCACACCCATCCTCAAAAAGCCCTCCCTTAACCCATCCTCTCTGTCTAGCTATCGCCCCATCTCACTTCTCCCCTATGCCTCAAACCTACTGGAAGAACATGTCCATCTTGAGCTGTCCGCTCACCTCTCCTCCTGCTCCCTCTTTGACTGCTTACAATCTGGCTTCCGACTGCATCACTCCACTGAAACTGCCCTGACTAAAGTCACCAACGACCTACTGACTGCCAAATCCAAGCGACACTACTCCTGGACCTGTCCTCTGCTTTTGACACAGTGGACCATTCCCTCTTACTACAGACTCTCTCATCTCTCGGCATCACAGACTTGGCCCTATCTTGGATCTCCTCATACCTAACAGACCGGACATTCAGCGTCTTCCACTCACACACCACCTCATCTCACCCTCTATCTGTTGGTGTCCCCCAAGGCTCAGTTCTAGGACCACTTCACTTTTCTATCTACACCTTAGGCCTGGGACAGCTCATAGAGTATCACGGCTTTCAGTATCACCTCTATGCTGATGACACACAGATCTACCTCTCTGGACCTGATGCCTCCTCCCTACGAACCAGAATCCCACAATGTGTGTCTGCTATTTCATCTTTATTCTCTGCTAGATTCATAAAACTTAATATGGATAAAACTGAATTCACCATCTTTCCACCATCTCACTCAACCCTCCCATCTGACCTATCCATCAAAGTCAATGGCTGTCCACTCTCCCCAGTCCCGCAAGCTTGCTGCCTCGGGGTAACCCTGGACTCTGACCTCTCCTTCAAACCTCATATCCAAGTCCTTTCCACTTCATGCTGACTCCAACTCAAAAAGATTTCCCGGATCCACACATTCCTCAACCATGAATCTGCAAAAACCCTAGTGCACGCCCTCATCATCTCCCGCCTTGACTACTGCAACCTCCTGCTCTGTGGCCTCCCTTCTACCACTCTCGCACCCCTCCAATCTATCTTAAACTCTGCTGCCTGACTAATCAACCTGTCCGCCTGCCATTCCCCTGCCTCTCCCCTCTGTCAATCCCTGCACCGGCTCCCCATTGCCCAGAGACTCAAGTTCAAGACTCTAACCTTGGTATACAAAGCCATCCACAAACTGTCTCCTCCATACATCTGTGATCTAGTCTCCCGGTACATACCTGCACGCAGCCTCCGATCCTCACAAGATCTCCTTCTCTACTCCCCTCTTATCTACTCTTCCCACAATCGCATACAAGATTTCTCCCTTGTATCCCCCCTACTCTGGAACTTTCTACCCCAATACATCAGTCTCTCGCCTACTGTGGAAACCTTCAAAAAGAACCTGAAGACCGACCTCTTCCAACAAGCCTACAACATGCAGTAACCCTCGCTGCATGACCAGCTCTACCCTCACCAACTGTATCCTCACCCCCCCTTGTAGATTGTGAGCCCTCGCGGAAGGGTCCTCTCTCCTCCTGTACCAGTCGACGACTTGTTTTTGTTCAAACTATTGTACTTGTTGTTTGCTATATATACCCCTTTTTCATATGTAAAGCACCATGGAATTAATGGCACTATAATAATAAATAATAATAATATTTGGAGAAGAGGCTGACGGCCACGGCTCAGTACACATGGAGAGAAACAGCTATGACAGTACAGTCAACAAAAGTGGCAAAAAGCTCCTGAACCTATGCAGAAGTTTAGGACTTCATATATTCAATGGCTGTACCAAAGGACACTCACCTTCTAGGAAGATTTACATTAAACTCCCATGTAGGAAGGAGTGTTGTTGACTATGCCATTACAGACATGGACCCGACAAATATCGGTGCCTTCATTGTCACCCCACAAACGCACCTGACAGATCACAGCCAACTTCTTCTATACATGAAATCTTCAAAGAAATCATCAACAGAAAAGCCCCAGCTGAACGGCCTCTATCCTATAAATGGTCCAAGACGTCAGCAACAAAATATAAAGAGGTCCCAAGCAGCCCCGAAATACAGGAGATGCTCCACCACTTCTACAACTATGAGTACAAGTCAAACCCAGAAGGAGTGCGTCAAGCTGCAAAAGGCCTCATTGATATACTCTACACCATGGCCGAATTGTCCGACCTTAAAAAAGTCACCCTACAAGAGGCCAAAAGAAAAACAGATCTATGGTTGGTTTGACAGAAAATGTAAAGCTGTTCGGAAGAGCCTGAGAACAGACTCAAACAAGAAACACAGAAACCCCAACCACTCGGATCTCAGAGAAACCTACAACACCTTACAAAGGCAATACAAAACCATTCTCAGGAGGAAGAAGCAGAGTTACATCTCCACTAAACTTAACCAACTCCAAGACGCTCTCCAAGACAACTCCTTCTGGGAACCATGGAACCACATGGGCACAAAAAGCAAGAAAAGCAACATCCATATCCAAAACGGCAACATCTGGCTCCAATACTACTGCGACCTCTATAAAGACATCCCGAAGGAAGGACTAAGCCAAGAACAGGAAAACATAACTGCAAAACTAAAGGCAATGGGGGAAAAAGTAAAGAATTTCCAAAATCCTCTAGATACACCAATCACATTACAGGAAGTTTCAAAGACAATGTCTTCCATAAGGTGTAGGAAAGCCAGTGGCATGGATGGAATCCCGCTCGAAATGCTGAAATACAGCCCACCAGAAATAAAGGCTGCAATGGCTAAACTGTTCAATAAAGTGCTGAGCACTGGCTACTTCCCTCACACCTGGAATCAAGGCCACATCTCACCCATTCACAAAAGTGGGGACAGATATGACTCCTCCAACTACAGAGGCATATGTGTCAGTAGCAACCTGGGAAAACTGTTCAACAGTATCCTAAACAAGAGGATCCTCTGTTTCCTCAACGAGCACAATGTCCTCAGCAAAAGCCAAGCAGGGTTCATGCCAAACCACCGACCACATCTACACCCTGCACAGTCTGATTCAGAGTCACGTCCACAACACAAAGCACGGGAAGATATACACTTGTTTTGTAGACTTTAAAAAAGCCTTTGACTCGATATCGCACCTGGGCCTGTTCCTGAAACTGCTGGAGAGCAGAATAGGTGGAAAGACCTATGATGTCATCAAAAGCTCCTACACTGAGAACCGCTGCAGCGTGAGGGTGAACGGGAAAAGAACGGCTGATTTCCAGCAGTGCCGAGGAGTCGGACAGGGCTGCAGCCTAAGTCCAACGCTCTTCAATATCTACATCAATGAGCCGGCCACTGCCCTAGAATCCTCTGCGGCACCAGGTCTCACACTCCATGAAGCCCAGGTGAAATTCCTGCTGTATGCAGATGACCTACTGCTGCTGTCACCAACCGAGAAAGGTCTCCAAGACCACCTGAAAATCTTAGAGAAATTCAGCATGGGCATTACCCATCAACCCAAACAAAACCAACATCATGGTGTTCCAGAAGAGAAAGACAAGATTGGACCAGCATCCTTCATTCGTGCTAAACAACTGCGCTCTCACAGAAACTGAGAAGTACACCTACATGGGCCTGGAAATTCACCGGTCAGGGAGCTTCAAACACGCCATAGAGACCCTGAATGACAAGGCCTGCAAAACCTTCTATGCCATCCGTAAGAAACTCTACCATCTGAAGCCGCCAGTGAGGGTCTGGCTAAAAATCTTCTATGCCATCATCACCCCAATCCTCCTGTACGGCAGCGAAGTCTGGGGTCCTTACACATACAGTACAGACCAAAAGTTTGGACACACCTTCTCATTTAAAGATTTTTCTGTACTTTTATGACTATGAAAATTGTACATTCACACTGAAGGCATCAAAACTATGAATTATCACATGTGGAATTATATACTTAACAAAAAAGTGTGAAACAACTGAAAATATGTCTTATATTCTAGGTTCTTCACAGTAGCCACCTTTTGCTTTGATGACTGCTTTGCACACTCTTGGCATTCTCTTGATGAGCTTCAAGAGGTAGTCACCGGAAATGGTTTTCACTTCACAGGTGTGCCCTGTCAGGTTTAATAAGTGGGATTTCTTGCCTTATAAATGGGGTTGGGACCATCAGTTGTGTTGTGCAGAAGTCTGGTGGATACACAGCTGATAGTCCTACTGAATAGACTGTTAGAATTTGTATTATGGCAAGAAAAAAGCAGCTAAGTAAAGAAAAACGAGTGGCCATCATTACTTTAAGAAATGAAGGGTAGTCAGTCCGAAAAATTGGGAAAACTTTGAAAGTGTCCCCAAGTGCAGTTGCAAAAACCATCAAGCGCTACAAAGAAACTGGCTCACATGCGGACCGCCCCAGGAAAGGAAGACCAAGAGTCACCTCTGCTTCTGAGGATAAGTTTATCCGAGTCACCAGCCTCAGAAATCGCAGGTTAACAGCAGCTCAGATTAGAGACCAGGTCAATGCCACACAGAGTTCTAGCAGCAGACACATCTCTACAACAACTGTTAAGAGGAGACTTTGTGCAGCAGGCCTTCATGGTAAAATAGCTGCTAGGAAACCACTGCTAAGGACAGGCAACAAGCAGAAGAGACTTGTTTGGGCTAAAGAACACAAGGAATGGACATTAGACCAGTGGAAATCTGTGCTTTGGTCTGATGAGTTCAAGTTTGAGAGCTTTGGTTCCAACCACTGTGTCTTTGTGCGACGCAGAAAAGGTGAATGGATGGACTCTACATGCCTGGTTCCCACTGTGAAGCATGGAGGAGGAGGTGTGATGGTGTGGGGGGGCTTTGCTGGTGACACTGTTGGGGATTTATTCAAAATTGAAGGCATACTGAACCAGCATGGCTACCACAGCATCTTGCAGCGGCATGCTATTCCATCCGGTTTGCGTTTAGTTGGACCATCATTTATTTTTCAACAGGACAATGACCCCAAACCCACCTCCAGGCTGTGTAAGGGCTATTTGACCAAGCAGGAGAGTGATGGGGTGCTACGCCAGATGGCCTGGCCTCCACAGTCACCAGACCTGAACCCAATCGAGATGGTTTGGGGTGAGCTGGACCGCAGAGTGAAGGCAAAAGGGCCAACAAGTGCTAAGCATCTCTGAAAACTCCTTCAAGATTGTTGGAAGACCATTTCCGGTGACTACCTCTTGAAGCTCATCAAGAGAATGCCAAGAGTGTGCAAAGCAGTCATCAAAGCCAAAGGTGGCTACTGTGAAGAACCTAGAATATAAGACATATTTTCAGTTGTTTCACACTTTTTTGTTAAGTATATAATTCCACATGTGGTAATTCATAGTTTTGATGCCTTCAGTGTGAATGTACAATTTTCATAGTTATGAAAATACAGAAAAATCTTTAAATGAGAAAGTGTGTCCAAACTTTTGGTCTGTACTGTACCCTGGCTAATGAAGGTGGGATTCCAGCCCAACAGAAATATTCCACCTGGAATTTTGTAAGCACTTTCTCCAGATCCTTCGGAGCACCACCAATAGTGCATGTCGGGCTGAGCTGGGCAGATTCCCACTGCACCTAGCAGTCCTGAAGAGGGCGCTGTCCTTCCAGGCTCATCTACATAGTAGCAATCCAAGCTCCCATCACCATAAAGCTCTTCTACATGTAAGGGGGTCAAACAAACCAGGACCACCGGAGCAACTCACTCAAACCCAACCTGACCAAACCCAACCGGACCGAAACAACAACCCCAGCAGCCTGACAAAAGCCAGAATCAGGAAGATGGTAGATGAGGGCCAGGAGAGATACGTCAGTGACTGGAGGAGCGATATCATCGCCTCACAGAAACTGACCATGTACCGGAGCCTACAGAGAGAATACAGACTGGCTCCATATCTGGAGAAACTCCCGGACCCCAGAGACCGCCAGATCCTGAGCCGCTATAGACTCAGTGCCCACAATCTGGCCATCGAGGTCGGCCGGCACAGACAGAGCTACAAGCCCAGAGAGGACAGACTGGGCCCACACTGTGACCTGGAGGATGAGACCCACTTCCTGCTACACTGCACCAAATACTCAGTAATGAGGGACACTCACTTCATGAGACTCTCAGATCTCTTCCCAAACTTCAGATCCATGAAGGAGGAAGAGAAAACATATATCCTGCTGGCGGAAGAAGAGCGTGCGGTGGAGATAGCAGCGCAGTATGTGAACGCATGCGAGAAAGAGGACTATGATACGTCATGGACTTCCTTAGCCCCCACCCTGAATATGCCCCCATCCATCATCCCAACAGTCCCCATCCATCATCCCAACAGTCCCCATCCCCATCCCCTACTGTACACTTGCTTTGGCAAAACTAATGTTTATTTGGTCCTGCTAATAAAGCTTCTTTGACTTGAATTGATACCCCAATATACACAGAAACCCCCGATACACACAGAGACCCCCCCGATATACACAGACACCCCTCCGATACATACAGAGAACCCCGAGATGCAGAGAGATCCTGATATATACAGAGACACCCCCCAATATACAGAGACCGGCAGTATTATAGTAGTTATATTCTTGTACATAGGGGGCAGTATTATAGTAGTTATATTCTTGTACATAGGGGGCAGTATTATAGTAGTTATATTCTTGTACATAGGAGCAGTATTATAGTAGTTATATTCTTGTATATAGCAGTATTATAGTAGTTATATTCTTGTACATAGGGGCAGTATTATAGTAGTTATATTCTTGTATATAGGGGGCAGTATTATAGTAGTTATATTCTTGTACATAGGAGCAGTATTGTAGTAGTTATATTCTTGTACATAGGGTGCAGTATTATAGTGGTTATATTCTTGTACATAGGAGCAGTATTATAGTAGTTATATTCTTGTATATAGGAGCAGTATTATAGTAGTTATATTCTTGTACATAGGGTGCAGTATTATAGTGGTTATATTCTTGTATATAGGAGCAGTATTATAGTAGTTATATTCTTGTACATAGGAGCAGTATTATAGTAGATATATTCTTGTACATAGGAGCAGTATTATAGTAGTTATATTCTTGTATATAGGAGCAGTATTATAGTAGTTATATTCTTGTACATAGGGTGCAGTATTATAGTGGTTATATTCTTGTACATAGGAGCAGTATTATAGTAGTTATATTCTTGTACATAGGGAGCAGTATTATAGTAGTTATATTCTTGTACATAGGGGCAGTATTATAGTAGTTATATTCTTGTACATAGGGAGCAGTATTATAGTAGTTATATTCTTGTACATAGGGGGCAGTATTATAGTAGTTATATTCTTGTACATAGAGGTAGTATTATAGTAGTTATATTCTTGTACATAGGGAGCAGTATTATAGTAGTTATATTCTTGTACATAGGAGCAGTATTATAGTAGTTATATTCTTGTACATAGGGGGCAGTATTATAGTAGTTATATTCTTGTACATAGGAGCAGTATTATAGTAGTTATATTCTTGTACATAGGGGGCAGTATTATAGTAGTTATATTCTTGTACATAGGGGGCAGTATTATAGTAGTTATATTCTTGTATATAGGGACAGTATTATACTAGTTATATTCTTGTACATAGAAGCAGTATTATAGTAGTTATATTCTTGTACATAGGGGCAGTATTATAGTAGTTATATTCTTGTACATAGGGGCAGTATTATAGTAGTTATATTCTTGTACATAGGGGCAGTATTATAGTAGTTATATTCTTGTACATAGGGGCAGTATTATAGTAGTTATATTCTTGTACATAGGGGCAGTATTATAGTAGTTATATTCTTGTACATAGGGGGCAGTATTATAGTAGTTATATTCTTGTACATAGGGGGCAGTATTATAGTAGTTATATTCTTGTACATAGGGAGCAGTATTATAGTAGTTATATTCTTGTACATAGGAGCAGTATTATAGTAGTTATATTCTTGTACATAGGGGGCAGTATTATAGTAGTTATATTCTTGTACATAGGAGCAGTATTATAGTAGTTATATTCTTGTACATAGGGGGCAGTATTATAGTAGTTATATTCTTGTACATAGGGGGCAGTATTATAGTAGTTATATTCTTGTATATAGGGACAGTATTATACTAGTTATATTCTTGTACATAGGAGCAGTATTATACTAGTTATATTCTTGTACATAGGGGCAGTATTATAGTAGTTATATTCTTGTACATAGGGGCAGTATTATAGTAGTTATATTCTTGTACATAGGGGCAGTATTATAGTAGTTATATTCTTGTACATAGGGGCAGTATTATAGTAGTTATATTCTTGTACATAGGGGGCAGTATTATAGTAGTTATATTCTTGTACATAGGAGGCAGTATTATAGTAGTTATATTCTTGTACATAGGGGGCAGTATTATAGTAGTTATATTCTTGTACATAGGGGCAGTATTATAGTAGTTATATTCCTGTATATAGGGACAGTATTATACTAGTTATATTCTTGTACATAGGGGGCAGTATTATAGTAGTTATATTCTTGTACATAGGGGCAGTATTATAGTAGTTATATTACTGTACATAGGAGCAGTATTATAGTAGTTATATTACTGTACATAGGGGGCAGTATTATAGTAGTTATATTACTGTACATAGGGGGCAGTATTATAGTAGTTATATTACTGTACATAGGGGGCAGTATTATAGTAGTTATATTCTTGTACATAGGGGGCAGTATTATAGTAGTTATATTCTTGTACATAGGGGGCAGTATTATAGTAGTTATATTCTTGTACATAGGAGCAGTATAATAGTAGTTATAGTCTTGTACATAGGGGGCAGAATTATAGTAGTTATAGTCTTGTACATAGGGGTCAGTATTATAGTAGCTATATTCTTGTACACAGGGGGCAGTATTATAGGAGTTGTATTCTTGTCCATAGCAGCAGTATTATAGTAGTTATATTCTTGTACATGGGGGCAGTATAGTAGTTATATTCTTGTACATAGGGGCAGTATTATAGTAGTTATATTCTTGTACATAGGGGGCAGTATTATGGTAGTTATATTCTTGTACATAGGAGGCAGTATTATGGTAGTTATATTCTTGTACATAGGAGCAGTATTATAGTAGTTATATTCTTGTACATAGGAGCAGTATTATAGTAGTTATATTCTTGTACATAGGGAGCAGTATTATAGTAGTTATATTCTTCTACATAGGGACAGTATTATAGTAGTTATATTCTTGTACATAGGGGCGGTATTATAGTAGTTGTTACGCTCACGCCCGGACTGACTACCGTGAGCGTGATTAGTGATCCCACTGTACCATGAATCGAGGAGTGCCTGGAGGGGCGTAACTAAGTATCAACCCGATCCAACCAAGGTCGCACGGCGGCTCAGTCGACTCCGTGAACCAAGGAGGAACCGAGCAGAGGGACCAGGTGCTACTCCAGGTCAGACCCCGCTCACAGCTGTTGACCCACACCGGGGAATGCATGAACAGGCAGGTTAGACTGGCATACAGACAGGTGGGTATTGGCAGGCACGGCAGGTATGCAGACAGGTGGGTATTGGTAAGTATGGCTGGTATGCAGACAGGTGGGTGCTGGCAAGCACGGCTGGTATGCAGACAGGTGGGTGCTGGCAAGCAAGGCTGGTATGCAGACAGGTGGGTGCTGGCAAGCAAGGCTGGTATGCAGACAGGTGGGTGCTGGCAAGCAAGGCTGGTATGCAGACAGGTGGGTGCTGGCAAGCAAGGCTGGTATGCAGACAGGTGGGTGCTGGCAAGCACGGCTGGCATGCAGACAGGTGGGTACTGGCAAGCACGGCTGGCATGCAGACAGGTGGGTACTGGCAAGCACGGCTGGCATGCAGACAGGTGGGTACTGGCAAGCACGGCTGGCAAGCAGACAGGTGGGTACTGGCAAGCACGGCTGGAGTGCAGACAGGGAGATACTGGGAAGCACGGCTGGAGTGCAGACAGGCAGGTACTAGCAGGTTGGAGCGCAGGCTGGATAGGGTCCAGTACAGACGGGGAGACAGGAACAGAGCCGCAGATGCGGTAGACAAGCAGAGTAAAGCGAAACTGCCGGAGAGGAGGACAAGGCAGAGCAGGGCGGAACCGCAGGTGCGGAGGACAAGGCAGAGCGAAACCACAGGAGCGGTGAGCAAGTACAGCGGAGTGAAACCGCAGGTGTGGTGGACAAGGCAGAGCGAAACCGCCGGAGCGGTGGACAAGGCAGAGCAGAGAGGAATCCCCCGGATCGGTGGACAAGGCAGAGCGAAACCGCAGGTGCGATGGACAAGGCAGAGCAGAGAGGAACCGCCGGAGCGGTGGGTAAGGCAGAGCAGAGAGAAACCGCTGGCGCGGTGAGCAAGCAGAGCAGAACAAAACTGCAGGTGCGGTGGACAACGCAGAGCAGAGCGAAACCGCCGGAGCGGTGGACAAGGCAGAGCAGAGAGGAACCGCCGGAGCGGTGGACAAGGCAGAGCAGAGAGGAACCGCCGGAGCGGTGGACAAGGCAGAGCAGAGAGGAACCGCCAGAGCGGTGAGAAAGCAGAGCAGAACAGGGCTAACGGTGCAGACAGAGAGGACAGGGCTCTGTTCACATGGAACAGACTGGAAGATGGCTAAAACACAGGAGGTAGATACAGAGGAAGGGAAAACGGGCAAGCAGAACCAGATACACACAAGGTACTTACAATGAAGTAGCGAGTGGACACAAAACTCACAAGCTGAAGTACAGAGACAATGAGATGGAGTTAGGTGCAGGTTCTGACACTTCAGGAAAAGGGAGGGTACGGATATAGAGACTAACAGGTAACAGGCTAGGACAGGGTTCCCCAACTCCAGTCCTCAAGGCCCACCAACAGGCCATGTTTTCAGGATTTCCTTAGTATTGCACAGGTGATGGAATTATTGCCTGTGCAGGTGATGGAATTATCACCTGTGCAATACTAAGGAAATCCTGAAAACATGATCTGTTGGTGGGCCTTGAGGACTGGAGTTGGGGAACCCTGGGCTAGGAGACCGTTCAGAGAGGAACTGATACTGTAACGAGATACAGGAATGAGCCTGGGTATGCAGCCCCCAGGGTGGCAGAAACAGACAAGATACAGGACAAGACCTGGCAACTCAGAGGCAAGGAGCACACTGATAGTGTTGCTCAGGCACCTCCTTCTGGGTGGAGGGGGTTTAAATATCCAGTGACTCACAGCAATAGGCTGGAGACGCATTAGGGGTGCACCCACAGCAGCTATAAGAAAAAAAAGAGAGCAAGTGAGCAAAAGAGCCAGAGAGAAGAGAGAGCAAGAGAAAGTTATTCAAAAAGAAATCAGAAGAAAAACACATTTATTACATTATCGCCGCAACCGTAAAAAAAAGTCCAAACAAGAAGCCCCCAGAGTCGCTGTTTCTTTTGATCACACAGAACCATCCGCAGAGTAAAAAAAAGTCACCATTTTTATCGTACAATGAACATTGTAAGAAAGAAAACAGACGGAAGAATTGCGGCTTTTTTTCCTTCTTGCAGCATTTGGATTTTTCCCGGTTTCCCAGCACATTATATGGTAACATGAGTCATCACTATACGAGTCATCACTGCCCCTCGTCTGGTGATGACGGCTGCACAGCGATCAGTAATCATGTCAGAAATAAACGAATGCACCGAAACGACAGACGGCCGCAGTAGAAAGGGGTTGAATACGCGATTTCAGCACTCAGCCACTGCAGCCCCCGGCGCCCCGCACTCAGGCACCGCAGCCCCATACAGGAACGAGAAGGAAACTTTGTATATTTGGCAGTTTTTGCCTTTATTCCCAGTGATCAGTGATGCGCGTCAGGGCTTCACCAGGATTTGGCTGCTCTTCAGCCTCCCCCGTGATTTCAGGAAGGTCATCAGTCCCTGCCTCCTCCTCCAGGTGGGCCGTACGCCATACTCATGCTCTGGTGTGTCCTCCGCCAGGATCTGCCCCAGCCCGGCTGCCGGCGGTGTGTCCGGAGGGTCCGCCTGTGTTCTGATCAGCAGGGTCTGTATAGGGCTCATCTCTGGGGTCCGTATTTCCGGGGGGCTGGGGTGTCCCTCTGGGCTGGGCGGAGAGGTGGGCACATTCTGCCCCGTCCTCCTCCTGGTGGAGCCAGATGACGGAGTCTCTAGAATCTCAGCAGTAGAGAACGGTAATGGAGGGAATCTGCAGACGCTCGGCTTCCTCCCCGGCGCTGGGTGCTGACTCCGGTCCGTGACCCTGGCGCGGCGGTGTGCAGCGGTGCTGCTGTTGGACACCCGGCGGCGGCGCAGGCGAGGAGGAAAGTGCAGCTGTAACGTCTGATCAAACTGCGGGGAAACCTGCGAGACAGAAGAGACCGTCAGACGCCTGTGACAGGATCAGCGATGATCTACACAGCGCCCCCACAGGGGAAACCAAGTATTACATGATAATAGAGGAGACTAGAACACAAGCCGTTACCCAGGACGTGGAGGAGCTGTGGTCCAGGGGTTTGGTGGGGACATATTTCGGTTTCTCGTCTTTGGAGGGAGCCGCCCCGTACTCGTGGACCTCCCGTCCTGCGGGGTCTCCAGGAAGAGCAGGTGAGGTCTCCGCGGGTTACAGGCGCTCCGTTTCTTGGGCGGCATTAGCGCGGAGAGGCCACGAGAGTGAGCGCCACATGGTGGAGAGACGCGGAGCAGCGGGCGGACTCACCGAGGAATCTGGAAAAGAACGAGACAGTGATCATCCCTGGACTAACAATTCCCCAAATAATGGCTCTGCTCACCCTACCCAGGTTCGGCGCAGAGTCTCCACCGCTGCCACAATCTCTGTAGACAGCACTGCAGCCAATCTATATGGCAAATGCTACTAAGATCAGTGATTAGCTGCAGCGCTGCCGACATAGAGCCGATCAACAGATAACGCGGGAGACTCCGCACTGGACCTGGGGAGGGTGAGTGGGGCGCAGTTTTGTTTTTTTTGTATGTGCAAAAATTTCATGTAACACAGAAAAAGGCACAAAATTATTTTGGCAAAAAAGTTAAGACCATTAAAGGGACTGTGCACTTCTGGACGACCCCTTTAAATAAGTGCAATGGAAAGATACAAATATTTACACCAGAGGTAAAGAGAGGAAGAAAAATAAAGAAAACGCCAGAATTACCGCTTGTTCTAATTCTGTTCTCAAAAAACGCAACAAATTGTAAAGTGACCAAATAAACAGCATCTGACAGGAGAGCGCTCCGCCGCAGTCACCTGCCGTCCGCTCAGCCCGGACTGACCGCCCCAGGCGCCCCCCGCATCACCTGAATCTCCCGGTCTCCGGCTCAGTCCCGGCGTCATCTCCGCTCTCACCGATCCGCGTCTTCTCATTGGCTGCACACCGCGACACTGACCACTGATTGGCCAAACGCTCTGATTGTCCCAACGGCCGCATCCTGATTGGTCCGTCTTCGGCGGTCTCCTGTAGGCTGAAAGGAGATGACGCAAAACGCGGCCGGAAAACCATTGGAAGAGGTCGGTCATGTGATGCGACGTGCCGCAAAGCGCGCAAATTCAAACTGCTGCAGGAGACGAAAGAAGGAGCGACTTAGCCTGTGGTGAGAGAGAAAGAGAGCGCGGCCGAGCACCGGTACGGGGTGGTGGAGGGGAGTGCAGCGGAGGTGGCCGTACCCCGGTAGTGCGGTGTGGAGCGGCTGTGCTGTGTGGCCAGACATGACATGACAGGGCCGGGCGGCTCATGGACTGGAGGAAGAACATGTCCCAGCATGCCCTGCTCTCCATACAGTCCCGGGGCATGTTGGGACTTGTGGTGCCTGCAGTGTTAACATGGGACTACAACTCCCATCATGTCACATTCTGCGGCCTAAGAAGTCAGGAGCCGCCTCAATGGTGCGCCACCTTGTGGCCATGTACAGGCCTCTGCTAACAGATAAATCCTACCCCTCCCCCATATTCCCCATTCCCCCTCCCAGGAGACCGCTGCAGCCAATCACTAACTGCAACCCCTATACTGGACTGTCAGTCAGATAACTCACCCCTTTGCCTCTCACCCCAGCTGCCGCCTCTCGCCCCCTTTGCCTCTCGCCCCCTTTGCCTCTCGCCCCCTTTGCCTCTCGCCCCCTTTGCCTCTCGCCCCCTTTGCCTTGTCTCCTCCCTGTTCCGCTCGTCTCCTGTCTCCTCATGCCACGCTCGCCCTGTTCCGCTCTTCTCCTGTCTCCTCATGCCGCGCTCGCCCTGTTCCGCTCTTCTCCTGTCTCCTCATGCCGCGCTCGCCCTGTTCCGCTCTTCTCCTGTCTCCTCATGCCGCGCTCGCCCTGTTCCGCTCTTCTCCTGTCTCCTCATGCCGCGCTCGCCCTGTTCCGCTCGTCTCCTGTCTCCTCATGCCGCGCTCGCCCTGTTCCGCTCGTCTCCTGTCTCCTCATGCCGCGCTCGCCCTGTTCCGCTCGTCTCCTGTCTCCTCATGCCGCGCTCGCCCTGTTCCGCTCGTCTCCTGTCTCCTCATGCCGCGCTCGCCCTGTTCCGCTCGTCTCCTGTCTCCTCATGCCGCGCTCGCCCTGTTCCGCTCGTCTCCTGTCTCCTCATGCCGCGCTCGCCCTGTTCCGCTCGTCTCCTGTCTCCTCATGCCGCGCTCGCCCTGTTCCGCTCGTCTCCTGTCTCCTCATGCCGCGCTCGCCCTGTTCCGCTCGTCTCCTGTCTCCTCATGCCGCGCTCGCCCTGTTCCGCTCGTCTCCTGTCTCCTCATGCCGCGCTCGCCCTGTTCCGCTCGTCTCCTGTCTCCTCATGCCGCGCTCGCCCTGTTCCGCTCGTCTCCTGTCTCCTCATGCCGCGCTCGCCCTGTTCCGCTCGTCTCCTGTCTCCTCATGCCGCGCTCGCCCTGTCCGCTCGTCTCCTGTCTCCTCATGCCGCGCTCGCCCTGTTCCGCTCGTCTCCTGTCTCCTCATGCCGCGCTCGCCCTGTTCCGCTCGTCTCCTGTCTCCTCATGCCGCGCTCGCCCTGTTCCGCTCGTCTCCTGTCTCCTCATGCCGCGCTCGCCCTGTTCCGCTCGTCTCCTGTCTCCTCATGCCGCGCTCGCCCTGTTCCGCTCGTCTCCTGTCTCCTCATGCCGCGCTCGCCCTGTTCCGCTCGTCTCCTGTCTCCTCATGCCGCGCTCGCCCTGTTCCGCTCGTCTCCTGTCTCCTCATGCCGCGCTCGCCCTGTTCCGCTCGTCTCCTGTCTCCTCATGCCGCGCTCGCCCTGTTCCGCTCGTCTCCTGTCTCCTCATGCCGCGCTCGCCTGTTCCGCTCGTCTCCTGTCTCCTCATGCCGCGCTCGCCCTGTTCCGCTCGTCTCCTGTCTCCTCCGTTCCCTCGTCCTCCTGTTCCTCATGCCGCGCTCGCCCTGTTCCGCTCGTCTCCTGTCTCCTCATGCCGCGCTCGCCCTGTTCCGCTCGTCTCCTGTCTCCTCATGCCGCGCTCGCCCTGTTCCGCTCGTCTCCTGTCTCCTCATGCCGCGCTCGCCCTGTTCCGCTCGTCTCCTGTCTCCTCATGCCGCGCTCGCCCTGTTCCGCTCGTCTCCTGTCTCCTCATGCCGCGCTCGCCCTGTTCCGCTCGTCTCCTGTCTCCTCATGCCGCGCTCGCCCTGTTCCGCTCGTCTCCTGTCTCCTCATGCCGCGCTCGCCCTGTTCCGCTCGTCTCCTGTCTCCTCATGCCGCGCTCGCCCTGTTCCGCTCGTCTCCTGTCTCCTCATGCCGCGCTCGCCCTGTTCCGCTCGTCTCCTGTCTCCTCATGCCGCGCTCGCCCTGTTCCGCTCGTCTCCTGTCTCCTCATGCCGCGCTCGCCCTGTTCCGCTCGTCTCCTGTCTCCTCATGCCGCGCTCGCCCTGTTCCGCTCGTCTCCTGTCTCCTCATGCCGCGCTCGCCTGTTCCGCTCGTCTCCTGTCTCCTCATGCCGCGCTCGCCCTGTTCCGCTCGTCTCCTGTCTCCTCATGCCGCGCTCGCCCTGTTCCGCTCGTCTCCTGTCTCCTCATGCCGCGCTCGCCCTGTTCCGCTCGTCTCCTGTCTCCTCATGCCGCGCTCGCCCTGTTCCGCTCGTCTCCTGTCTCCTCATGCCGCGCTCGCCCTGTTCCGCTCGTCTCCTGTCTCCTCATGCCGCGCTCGCCCTGTTCCGCTCGTCTCCTGTCTCCTCATGCCGCGCTCGCCCTGTTCCGCTCGTCTCCTGTCTCCTCATGCCGCGCTCGCCCTGTTCCGCTCGTCTCCTGTCTCCTCATGCCGCGCTCGCCCTGTTCCGCTCGTCTCCTGTCTCCTCATGCCGCGCTCGCCCTGTTCCGCTCGTCTCCTGTCTCCTCATGCCGCGCTCGCCCTGTTCCGCTCGTCTCCTGTCTCCTCATGCCGCGCTCGCCCTGTTCCGCTCGTCTCCTGTCTCCTCATGCCGCGCTCGCCCTGTTCCGCTCGTCTCCTGTCTCCTCATGCCGCGCTCGCCCTGTTCCGCTCGTCTCCTGTCTCCTCATGCCGCGCTCGCCCTGTTCCGCTCGTCTCCTGTCTCCTCATGCCGCGCTCGCCCTGTTCCGCTCGTCTCCTGTCTCCTCATGCCGCGCTCGCCCTGTTCCGCTCGTCTCCTGTCTCCTCATGCCGCGCTCGCCCTGTTCCGCTCGTCTCCTGTCTCCTCATGCCGCGCTCGCCCTGTTCCGCTCGTCTCCTGTCTCCTCATGCCGCGCTCGCCCTGTTCCGCTCGTCTCCTGTCTCCTCATGCCGCGCTCGCCCTGTTCCGCTCGTCTCCTGTCTCCTCATGCCGCGCTCGCCCTGTTCCGCTCGTCTCCTGTCTCCTCATGCCGCGCTCGCCCTGTTCCGCTCGTCTCCTGTCTCCTCATGCCGCGCTCGCCCTGTTCCGCTCGTCTCCTGTCTCCTCATGCCGCGCTCGCCCTGTTCCGCTCGTCTCCTGTCTCCTCATGCCGCGCTCGCCCTGTTCCGCTCGTCTCCTGTCTCCTCATGCCGCGCTCGCCCTGTTCCGCTCGTCTCCTGTCTCCTCATGCCGCGCTCGCCCTGTTCCGCTCGTCTCCTGTCTCCTCATGCCGCGCTCGCCCTGTTCCGCTCGTCTCCTGTCTCCTCATGCCGCGCTCGCCCTGTTCCGCTCGTCTCCTGTCTCCTCATGCCGCGCTCGCCCTGTCCGCTCGTCTCCTGTCTCCTCATGCCGCGCTCGCCCTGTTCCGCTCGTCTCCTGTCTCCTCATGCCGCGCTCGCCCTGTTCCGCTCGTCTCCTGTCTCCTCATGCCGCGCTCGCCCTGTTCCGCTCGTCTCCTGTCTCCTCATGCCGCGCTCGCCCTGTTCCGCTCGTCTCCTGTCTCCTCATGCCGCGCTCGCCCTGTTCCGCTCGTCTCCTGTCTCCTCATGCCGCGCTCGCCCTGTTCCGCTCGTCTCCTGTCTCCTCATGCCGCGCTCGCCCTGTTCCGCTCGTCTCCTGTCTCCTCATGCCGCGCTCGCCCTGTTCCGCTCGTCTCCTGTCTCCTCATGCCGCGCTCGCCCTGTTCCGCTCGTCTCCTGTCTCCTCATGCCGCGCTCGCCCTGTTCCGCTCGTCTCCTGTCTCCTCATGCCGCGCTCGCCCTGTTCCGCTCGTCTCCTGTCTCCTCATGCCGCGCTCGCCCTGTTCCGCTCGTCTCCTGCCTCCTCATGCCGCGCTCGCCCTGTTCCGCTCGTCTCCTGCCTCCTCATGCCGCGCTCGCCCTGTTCCGCTCGTCTCCTGCCTCCTCATGCCGCGCTCGCCCTGTTCCGCTCGTCTCCTGCCTCCTCATGCCGCGCTCGCCCTGTTCCGCTCGTCTCCTCTCTCCTGCCTCCTCATGCCGCGCTCGCCCTGTTCCGCTCGTCTCCTCGTCTCCTGCCTCCTCATGCCGCGCTCGCCCTGTTCCGCTCGTCTCCTCTTCTCCTGCCTCCTCATGCCGCGCTCGCCCTGTTCCGCTCGTCTCCTCTTCTCCTGCCTCCTCATGCCGCGCTCGCCCTGTTCCGCTCGTCTCCTGTCTCCTCATGCCGCGCTCGCCCTGTTCCGCTCGTCTCCTGTCTCCTCATGCCGCGCTCGCCCTGTTCCGCTCGTCTCCTGTCTCCTCATGCCGCGCTCGCCCTGTTCCGCTCGTCTCCTGTCTCCTCATGCCGCGCTCGCCCTGTTCCGCTCGTCTCCTGTCTCCTCATGCCGCGCTCGCCCTGTTCCGCTCGTCTCCTGTCTCCTCATGCCGCGCTCGCCCTGTTCCGCTCGTCTCCTGTCTCCTCATGCCGCGCTCGCCCTGTTCCGCTCGTCTCCTGTCTCCTCATGCCGCGCTCGCCCTGTTCCGCTCGTCTCCTGTCTCCTCATGCCGCGCTCGCCCTGTTCCGCTCGTCTCCTGTCTCCTCATGCCGCGCTCGCCCTGTTCCGCTCGTCTCCTGTCTCCTCATGCCGCGCTCGCCCTGTTCCGCTCGTCTCCTGTCTCCTCATGCCGCGCTCGCCCTGTTCCGCTCGTCTCCTGTCTCCTCATGCCGCGCTCGCCCTGTTCCGCTCGTCTCCTGTCTCCTCATGCCGCGCTCGCCCTGTTCCGCTCGTCTCCTGTCTCCTCATGCCGCGCTCGCCCTGTTCCGCTCGTCTCCTGTCTCCTCATGCCGCGCTCGCCCTGTTCCGCTCGTCTCCTGTCTCCTCATGCCGCGCTCGCCCTGTTCCGCTCGTCTCCTGCCTCCTCATGCCGCGCTCGCCCTGTTCCGCTCGTCTCCTGCCTCCTCATGCCGCGCTCGCCCTGTTCCGCTCGTCTCCTGCCTCCTCATGCCGCGCTCGCCCTGTTCCGCTCGTCTCCTGCCTCCTCATGCCGCGCTCGCCCTGTTCCGCTCGTCTCCTGCCTCCTCATGCCGCGCTCGCCCTGTTCCGCTCCGTCTGCTCGTCTCCTGCCTCCTCATGCCGCGCTCGCCCTGTTCCGCTCGTCTCCTCTTCTCCTGCCTCCTCATGCCGCGCTCGCCCTGTTCCGCTCGTCTCCTCTTCTCCTGCCTCCTCATGCCGCGCTCGCCCTGTTCCGCTCGTCTCCTCTTCTCCTGCCTCCTCATGCCGCGCTCGCCCTGTTCCGCTCGTCTCCTCTTCTCCTGCCTCCTCATGCCGCGCTCGCCTGTTCCGCTCGTCTCCTCTTCTCCTGCCTCCTCATGCCGCGCTCGCCCTGTTCCGCTCGTCTCCTCTTCTCCTGCCTCCTCATGCCGCGCTCGCCCTGTTCCGCTCGTCTCCTCTTCTCCTGCCTCCTCATGCCGCGCTCGCCCTGTTCCGCTCGTCTCCTCTTCTCCTGCCTCCTCATGCCGCGCTCGCCCTGTTCCGCTCGTCTCCTCTTCTCCTGCCTCCTCATGCCGCGCTCGCCCTGTTCCGCTCGTCTCCTCTTCTCCTGCCTCCTCATGCCGCGCTCGCCCTGTTCCGCTCGTCTCCTCTTCTCCTGCCTCCTCATGCCGCGCTCGCCCTGTTCCCGCTCGTCTCCTCTTCTCCTGCCTCCTCATGCCGCGCTCGCCCTGTTCCGCTCGTCTCCTCTTCTCCTGCCTCCTCATGCCGCGCTCGCCCTGTTCCGCTCGTCTCCTCTTCTCCTGCCTCCTCATGCCGCGCTCGCCCTGTTCCGCTCGTCTCCTCTTCTCCTGCCTCCTCATGCCGCGCTCGCCCTGTTCCGCTCGTCTCCTCTTCTCCTGCCTCCTCATGCCGCGCTCGCCCTGTTCCGCTCGTCTCCTCTTCTCCTGCCTCCTCATGCCGCGCTCGCCCTGTTCCGCTCGTCTCCTCTTCTCCTGCCTCCTCATGCCGCGCTCGCCCTGTTCCGCTCGTCTCCTCTTCTCCTGCCTCCTCATGCCGCGCTCGCCCTGTTCCGCTCGTCTCCTCTTCTCCTGCCTCCTCATGCCGCGCTCGCCCTGTTCCGCTCGTCTCCTCTTCTCCTGCCTCCTCATGCCGCGCTCGCCCTGTTCCGCTCGTCTCCTCTTCTCCTGCCTCCTCATGCCGCGCTCGCCCTGTTCCGCTCGTCTCCTCTTCTCCTGCCTCCTCATGCCGCGCTCGCCCTGTTCCGCTCGTCTCCTCTTCTCCTGCCTCCTCATGCCGCGCTCGCCCTGTTCCGCTCGTCTCCTCTTCTCCTGCCTCCTCATGCCGCGCTCGCCCTGTTCCGCTCGTCTCCTCTTCTCCTGCCTCCTCATGCCGCGCTCGCCCTGTTCCGCTCGTCTCCTCTTCTCCTGCCTCCTCATGCCGCGCTCGCCCTGTTCCGCTCGTCTCCTCTTCTCCTGCCTCCTCATGCCGCGCTCGCCCTGTTCCGCTCGTCTCCTCTTCTCCCTGCCTCCTCATGCCGCGCTCGCCCTGTTCCGCTCGTCTCCTCTTCTCCTGCCTCCTCATGCCGCGCTCGCCCTGTTCCGCTCGTCTCCTCTTCTCCTGCCTCCTCATGCCGCGCTCGCCCTGTTCCGCTCGTCTCCTCTTCTCCTGCCTCCTCATGCCGCGCTCGCCCTGTTCCGCTCGTCTCCTCTTCTCCTGCCTCCTCATGCCGCGCTCGCCCTGTTCCGCTCGTCTCCTCTTCTCCTGCCTCCTCATGCCGCGCTCGCCCTGTTCCGCTCGTCTCCTCTTCTCCTGCCTCCTCATGCCGCGCTCGCCCTGTTCCGCTCGTCTCCTCTTCTCCTGCCTCCTCATGCCGCGCTCGCCCTGTTCCGCTCGTCTCCTCTTCTCCTGCCTCCTCATGCCGCGCTCGCCCTGTTCCGCTCGTCTCCTCTTCTCCTGCCTCCTCATGCCGCGCTCGCCCTGTTCCGCTCGTCTCCTCTTCTCCTGCCTCCTCATGCCGCGCTCGCCCTGTTCCGCTCGTCTCCTCTTCTCCTGCCTCCTCATGCCGCGCTCGCCCTGTTCCGCTCGTCTCCTCTTCTCCTGCCTCCTCATGCCGCGCTCGCCCTGTTCCGCTCGTCTCCTCTTCTCCTGCCTCCTCATGCCGCGCTCGCCCTGTTCCGCTCGTCTCCTCTTCTCCTGCCTCCTCATGCCGCGCTCGCCCTGTTCCGCTCGTCTCCTCTTCTCCTGCCTCCTCATGCCGCGCTCGCCCTGTTCCGCTCGTCTCCTCTTCTCCTGCCTCCTCATGCCGCGCTCGCCCTGTTCCGCTCGTCTCCTCTTCTCCTGCCTCCTCATGCCGCGCTCGCCCCTGTTCCGCTCGTCTCCTCTTCTCCTGCCTCCTCATGCCGCGCTCGCCCTGTTCCGCTCGTCTCCTCTTCTCCTGCCTCCTCATGCCGCGCTCGCCCTGTTCCGCTCGTCTCCTCTTCTCCTGCCTCCTCATGCCGCGCTCGCCCTGTTCCGCTCGTCTCCTTCTTCTCCTGCCTCCTCATGCCGCGCTCGCCCTGTTCCGCTCGTCTCCTCTTCTCCTGCCTCCTCATGCCGCGCTCGCCCTGTTCCGCTCGTCTCCTCTTCTCCTGCCTCCTCATGCCGCGCTCGCCCTGTTCCGCTCGTCTCCTCTTCTCCTGCCTCCTCATGCCGCGCTCGCCCTGTTCCGCTCGTCTCCTCTTCTCCTGCCTCCTCATGCCGCGCTCGCCCTGTTCCGCTCGTCTCCTCTTCTCCTGCCTCCTCATGCCGCGCTCGCCCTGTTCCGCTCGTCTCCTCTTCTCCTGCCTCCTCATGCCGCGCTCGCCCTGTTCCGCTCGTCTCCTCTTCTCCTGCCTCCTCATGCCGCGCTCGCCCTGTTCCGCTCGTCTCCTCTTCTCCTGCCTCCTCATGCCGCGCTCGCCCTGTTCCGCTCGTCTCCTCTTCTCCTGCCTCCTCATGCCGCGCTCGCCCTGTTCCGCTCGTCTCCTCTTCTCCTGCCTCCTCATGCCGCGCTCGCCCTGTTCCGCTCGTCTCCTCTTCTCCTGCCTCCTCATGCCGCGCTCGCCCTGTTCCGCTCGTCTCCTCTTCTCCTGCCTCCTCATGCCGCGCTCGCCCTGTTCCGCTCGTCTCCTCTTCTCCTGCCTCCTCATGCCGCGCTCGCCCTGTTCCGCTCGTCTCCTCTTCTCCTGCCTCCTCATGCCGCGCTCGCCCTGTTCCGCTCGTCTCCTCTTCTCCTGCCTCCTCATGCCGCGCTCGCCCTGTTCCGCTCGTCTCCTCTTCTCCTGCCTCCTCATGCCGCGCTCGCCTGTTCCGCTCGTCTCCTCTTCTCCTGCCTCCTCATGCCGCGCTCGCCCTGTTCCGCTCGTCTCCTCTTCTCCTGCCTCCTCATGCCGCGCTCGCCCTGTTCCGCTCGTCTCCTCTTCTCCTGCCTCCTCATGCCGCGCTCGCCCTGTTCCGCTCGTCTCCTCTTCTCCTGCCTCCTCATGCCGCGCTCGCCCTGTTCCGCTCGTCTCCTCTTCTCCTGCCTCCTCATGCCGCGCTCGCCCTGTTCCGCTCGTCTCCTCTTCTCCTGCCTCCTCATGCCGCGCTCGCCCTGTTCCGCTCGTCTCCTCTTCTCCTGCCTCCTCATGCCGCGCTCGCCCTGTTCCGCTCGTCTCCTCTTCTCCTGCCTCCTCATGCCGCGCTCGCCCTGTTCCGCTCGTCTCCTCTTCTCCTGCCTCCTCATGCCGCGCTCGCCCTGTTCCGCTCGTCTCCTCTTTCTCCTGCCTCCTCATGCCGCGCTCGCCCTGTTCCGCTCGTCTCCTCTTCTCCTGCCTCCTCATGCCGCGCTCGCCCTGTTCCGCTCGTCTCCTCTTCTCCTGCCTCCTCATGCCGCGCTCGCCCTGTTCCGCTCGTCTCCTCTTCTCCTGCCTCCTCATGCCGCGCTCGCCCTGTTCCGCTCGTCTCCTCTTCTCCTGCCTCCTCATGCCGCGCTCGCCCTGTTCCGCTCGTCTCCTCTTCTCCTGCCTCCTCATGCCGCGCTCGCCCTGTTCCGCTCGTCTCCTCTTCTCCTGCCTCCTCATGCCGCGCTCGCCCTGTTCCGCTCGTCTCCTCTTCTCCTGCCTCCTCATGCCGCGCTCGCCCTGTTCCGCTCGTCTCCTCTTCTCCTGCCTCCTCATGCCGCGCTCGCCCTGTTCCGCTCGTCTCCTCTTCTCCTGCCTCCTCATGCCGCGCTCGCCCTGTTCCGCTCGTCTCCTCTTCTCCTGCCTCCTCATGCCGCGCTCGCCCTGTTCCGCTCGTCTCCTCTTCTCCTGCCTCCTCATGCCGCGCTCGCCCTGTTCCGCTCGTCTCCTCTTCTCCTGCCTCCTCATGCCGCGCTCGCCCTGTTCCGCTCGTCTCCTCTCTCCTGCCTCCTCATGCCGCGCTCGCCCTGTTCCGCTCGTCTCCTCTTCTCCTGCCTCCTCATGCCGCGCTCGCCCTGTTCCGCTCGTCTCCTCTTCTCCTGCCTCCTCATGCCGCGCTCGCCCTGTTCCGCTCGTCTCCTCTTCTCCTGCCTCCTCATGCCGCGCTCGCCCTGTTCCGCTCGTCTCCTCTTCTCCTGCCTCCTCATGCCGCGCTCGCCCTGTTCCGCTCGTCTCCTCTTCTCCTGCCTCCTCATGCCGCGCTCGCCCTGTTCCGCTCGTCTCCTCTTCTCCTGCCTCCTCATGCCGCGCTCGCCCTGTTCCGCTCGTCTCCTCTTCTCCTGCCTCCTCATGCCGCGCTCGCCCTGTTCCGCTCGTCTCCTCTTCTCCTGCCTCCTCATGCCGCGCTCGCCCTGTTCCGCTCGTCTCCTCTTCTCCTGCCTCCTCATGCCGCGCTCGCCTGTTTCCGCTTGTCCCTCTTCTCCTGCCTCCTCATGCCGCGCTCGCCCTGTTCCGCTCGTCTCCTCTTCTCCTGCCTCCTCATGCCGCGCTCGCCCTGTTCCGCTCGTCTCCTCTTCTCCTGCCTCCTCATGCCGCGCTCGCCCTGTTCCGCTCGTCTCCTCTTCTCCTGCCTCCTCATGCCGCGCTCGCCCTGTTCCGCTCGTCTCTCTTCTCCTGCCTCCTCATGCCGCGCTCGCCCTGTTCCGCTCGTCTCCTCTTCTCCTGCCTCCTCATGCCGCGCTCGCCCTGTTCCGCTCGTCTCCTCTTCTCCTGCCTCCTCATGCCGCGCTCGCCCTGTTCCGCTCGTCTCCTCTTCTCCTGCCTCCTCATGCCGCGCTCGCCCTGTTCCGCTCGTCTCCTCTTCTCCTGCCTCCTCATGCCGCGCTCGCCCTGTTCCGCTCGTCTCCTCTTCTCCTGCCTCCTCATGCCGCGCTCGCCCTGTTCCGCTCGTCTCCTCTTCTCCTGCCTCCTCATGCCGCGCTCGCCCTGTTCCGCTCGTCTCCTCTTCTCCTGCCTCCTCATGCCGCGCTCGCCCTGTTCCGCTCGTCTCCTCTTCTCCTGCCTCCTCATGCCGCGCTCGCCCTGTTCCGCTCGTCTCCTCTTCTCCTGCCTCCTCATGCCGCGCTCGCCCTGTTCCGCTCGTCTCCTCTTCTCCTGCCTCCTCATGCCGCGCTCGCCCTGTTCCGCTCGTCTCCTCTTCTCCTGCCTCCTCATGCCGCGCTCGCCCTGTTCCGCTCGTCTCCTCTTCTCCTGCCTCCTCATGCCGCGCTCGCCCTGTTCCGCTCGTCTCCTCTTCTCCTGCCTCCTCATGCCGCGCTCGCCCTGTTCCGCTCGTCTCCTCTTCTCCTGCCTCCTCATGCCGCGCTCGCCCTGTTCCGCTCGTCTCCTCTTCTCCTGCCTCCTCATGCCGCGCTCGCCCTGTTCCGCTCGTCTCCTCTTCTCCTGCCTCCTCATGCCGCGCTCGCCCTGTTCCGCTCGTCTCCTCTTCTCCTGCCTCCTCATGCCGCGCTCGCCCTGTTCCGCTCGTCTCCTCTTCTCCTGCCTCCTCATGCCGCGCTCGCCCTGTTCCGCTCGTCTCCTCTTCTCCTGCCTCCCTCATGCCGCGCTCGCCCTGTTCCGCTCGTCTCCTCTTCTCCTGCCTCCTCATGCCGCGCTCGCCCTGTTCCGCTCGTCTCCTCTTCTCCTGCCTCCTCATGCCGCGCTCGCCCTGTTCCGCTCGTCTCCTCTTCTCCTGCCTCCTCATGCCGCGCTCGCCCTGTTCCGCTCGTCTCCTCTTCTCCTGCCTCCTCATGCCGCGCTCGCCCTGTTCCGCTCGTCTCCTCTTCTCCTGCCTCCTCATGCCGCGCTCGCCCTGTTCCGCTCGTCTCCTCTTCTCCTGCCTCCTCATGCCGCGCTCGCCCTGTTCCGCTCGTCTCCTCTTCTCCTGCCTCCTCATGCCGCGCTCGCCCTGTTCCGCTCGTCTCCTCTTCTCCTGCCTCCTCATGCCGCGCTCGCCCTGTTCCGCTCGTCTCCTCTTCTCCTGCCTCCTCATGCCGCGCTCGCCCTGTTCCGCTCGTCTCCTCTTCTCCTGCCTCCTCATGCCGCGCTCGCCCTGTTCCGCTCGTCTCCTCTTCTCCTGCCTCCTCATGCCGCGCTCGCCCTGTTCCGCTCGTCTCCTCTTCTCCTGCCTCCTCATGCCGCGCTCGCCCTGTTCCGCTCGTCTCCTCTTCTCCTGCCTCCTCATGCCGCGCTCGCCCTGTTCCGCTCGTCTCCTCTTCTCCTGCCTCCTCATGCCGCGCTCGCCCTGTTCCGCTCGTCTCCTCTTCTCCTGCCTCCTCATGCCGCGCTCGCCCTGTTCCGCTCGTCTCCTCTTCTCCTGCCTCCTCATGCCGCGCTCGCCCTGTTCCGCTCGTCTCCTCTTCTCCTGCCTCCTCATGCCGCGCTCGCCCTGTTCCGCTCGTCTCCTCTTCTCCTGCCTCCTCATGCCGCGCTCGCCCTGTTCCGCTCGTCTCCTCTTCTCCTGCCTCCTCATGCCGCGCTCGCCCTGTTCCGCTCGTCTCCTCTTCTCCTGCCTCCTCATGCCGCGCTCGCCCTGTTCCGCTCGTCTCCTCTTCTCCTGCCTCCTCATGCCGCGCTCGCCCTGTTCCGCTCGTCTCCTCTTCTCCTGCCTCCTCATGCCGCGCTCGCCCTGTTCCGCTCGTCTCCTCTTCTCCTGCCTCCTCATGCCGCGCTCGCCCTGTTCCGCTCGTCTCCTCTTCTCCTGCCTCCTCATGCCGCGCTCGCCCTGTTCCGCTCGTCTCCTCTTCTCCTGCCTCCTCATGCCGCGCTCGCCCTGTTCCGCTCGTCTCCTCTTCTCCTGCCTCCTCATGCCGCGCTCGCCCTGTTCCGCTCGTCTCCTCTTCTCCTGCCTCCTCATGCCGCGCTCGCCCTGTTCCGCTCGTCTCCTCTTCTCCTGCCTCCTCATGCCGCGCTCGCCCTGTTCCGCTCGTCTCCTCTTCTCCTGCCTCCTCATGCCGCGCTCGCCCTGTTCCGCTCGTCTCCTCTTCTCCTGCCTCCTCATGCCGCGCTCGCCCTGTTCCGCTCGTCTCCTCTTCTCCTGCCTCCTCATGCCGCGCTCGCCCTGTTCCGCTCGTCTCCTCTTCTCCTGCCTCCTCATGCCGCGCTCGCCCTGTTCCGCTCGTCTCCTCTTCTCCTGCCTCCTCATGCCGCGCTCGCCCTGTTCCGCTCGTCTCCTCTTCTCCTGCCTCCTCATGCCGCGCTCGCCCTGTTCCGCTCGTCTCCTCTTCTCCTGCCTCCTCATGCCGCGCTCGCCCTGTTCCGCTCGTCTCCTCTTCTCCTGCCTCCTCATGCCGCGCTCGCCCTGTTCCGCTCGTCTCCTCTTCTCCTGCCTCCTCATGCCGCGCTCGCCCTGTTCCGCTCGTCTCCTCTTCTCCTGCCTCCTCATGCCGCGCTCGCCCTGTTCCGCTCGTCTCCTCTTCTCCTGCCTCCTCATGCCGCGCTCGCCCTGTTCCGCTCGTCTCCTCTTCTCCTGCCTCCTCATGCCGCGCTCGCCCTGTTCCGCTCGTCTCCTCTTCTCCTGCCTCCTCATGCCGCGCTCGCCCTGTTCCGCTCGTCTCCTCTTCTCCTGCCTCCTCATGCCGCGCTCGCCCTGTTCCGCTCGTCTCCTCTTCTCCTGCCTCCTCATGCCGCGCTCGCCCTGTTCCGCTCGTCTCCTCTTCTCCTGCCTCCTCATGCCGCGCTCGCCCTGTTCCGCTCGTCTCCTCTTCTCCTGCCTCCTCATGCCGCGCTCGCCCTGTTCCGCTCGTCTCCTCTTCTCCTGCCTCCTCATGCCGCGCTCGCCCTGTTCCGCTCGTCTCCTCTTCTCCTGCCTCCTCATGCCGCGCTCGCCCTGTTCCGCTCGTCTCCTCTTCTCCTGCCTCCTCATGCCGCGCTCGCCCTGTTCCGCTCGTCTCCTCTTCTCCTGCCTCCTCATGCCGCGCTCGCCCTGTTCCGCTCGTCTCCTCTTCTCCTGCCTCCTCATGCCGCGCTCGCCCTGTTCCGCTCGTCTCCTCTTCTCCTGCCTCCTCATGCCGCGCTCGCCCTGTTCCGCTCGTCTCCTCTTCTCCTGCCTCCTCATGCCGCGCTCGCCCTGTTCCGCTCGTCTCCTCTTCTCCTGCCTCCTCATGCCGCGCTCGCCCTGTTCCGCTCGTCTCCTCTTCTCCTGCCTCCTCATGCCGCGCTCGCCCTGTTCCGCTCGTCTCCTCTTCTCCTGCCTCCTCATGCCGCGCTCGCCCTGTTCCGCTCGTCTCCTCTTCTCCTGCCTCCTCATGCCGCGCTCGCCCTGTTCCGCTCGTCTCCTCTTCTCCTGCCTCCTCATGCCGCGCTCGCCCTGTTCCGCTCGTCTCCTCTTCTCCTGCCTCCTCATGCCGCGCTCGCCCTGTTCCGCTCGTCTCCTCTTCTCCTGCCTCCTCATGCCGCGCTCGCCCTGTTCCGCTCGTCTCCTCTTCTCCTGCCTCCTCATGCCGCGCTCGCCCTGTTCCGCTCGTCTCCTCTTCTCCTGCCTCCTCATGCCGCGCTCGCCCTGTTCCGCTCGTCTCCTCTTCTCCTGCCTCCTCATGCCGCGCTCGCCCTGTTCCGCTCGTCTCCTCTTCTCCTGCCTCCTCATGCCGCGCTCGCCCTGTTCCGCTCGTCTCCTCTCTCCTGCCTCCTCATGCCGCGCTCGCCCTGTTCCGCTCGTCTCCTCTTCTCCTGCCTCCTCATGCCGCGCTCGCCCTGTTCCGCTCGTCTCCTCTTCTCCTGCCTCCTCATGCCGCGCTCGCCCTGTTCCGCTCTTCTCTCGTCTCCTGTCTCCTCATGCCGCGCTCGCCCTGTTCCTCTCTTCTCCTCGTCTCCTGTCTCCTCATGCCGCGCTCGCCCTGTTCCGCTCTTCTCCTCTTCTCCTCATGCCGCGCTCGCCCTGTTCCGCTCTTCTCCTCTTCTCCTCATGCCGCGCTCGCCCTGTTCCGCTCTTCTCCTCTTCTCCTGTCTCCTCATGCCGCGCTCGCCCTGTTCCGCTCTTCTCCTGTCTCCTCATGCCGCGCTCGCCCTGTTCCGCTCTTCTCCTCTTCTCCTCATGCCGCGCTCGCCCTGTTCCGCTCTTCTCCTCTTCTCCTCATGCCGCGCTCGCCCTGTTCCGCTCTTCTCCTCTTCTCCTCATGCCGCGCTCGCCCTGTTCCGCTCTTCTCCTGTCTCCTCATGCCGCGCTCGCCCTGTTCCGCTCTTCTCCTGTCTCCTCATGCCGCGCTCGCCCTGTTCCGCTCTTCTCCTCTTCTCCTCATGCCGCGCTCGCCCTGTTCCGCTCTTCTCCTCTTCTCCTCATGCCGCGCTCGCCCTGTTCCGCTCTTCTCCTCTTCTCCTGTCTCCTCATGCCGCGCTCGCCCTGTTCCGCTCTTCTCCTGTCTCCTCATGCCGCGCTCGCCCTGTTCCGCTCTTCTCCTCTTCTCCTCATGCCGCGCTCGCCCTGTTCCGCTCTTCTCCTCGTCTCCTGTCTCCTCATGCCGCGCTCGCCCTGTTCCGCTCTTCTCCTCTTCTCCTCATGCCGCGCTCGCCCTGTTCCGCTCTTCTCCTCTTCTCCTCATGCCGCGCTCGCCCTGTTCCGCTCTTCTCCTCTTCTCCTGTCTCCTCATGCCGCGCTCGCCCTGTTCCGCTCTTCTCCTGTCTCCTCATGCCGCGCTCGCCCTGTTCCGCTCTTCTCCTCTTCTCCTCATGCCGCGCTCGCCCTGTTCCGCTCTTCTCCTCTTCTCCTCATGCCGCGCTCGCCCTGTTCCGCTCTTCTCCTCTTCTCCTCATGCCGCGCTCGCCCTGTTCCGCTCTTCTCCTCTTCTCCTGTCTCCTCATGCCGCGCTCGCCCTGTTCCGCTCTTCTCCTGTCTCCTCATGCCGCGCTCGCCCTGTTCCGCTCTTCTCCTCTTCTCCTCATGCCGCGCTCGCCCTGTTCCGCTCTTCTCCTCTTCTCCTCATGCCGCGCTCGCCCTGTTCCGCTCTTCTCCTCTTCTCCTGTCTCCTCATGCCGCGCTCGCCCTGTTCCGCTCTTCCTGTCTCCTCATGCCGCGCTCGCCCTGTTCCGCTCTTCTCCTCTTCTCCTCATGCCGCGCTCGCCCTGTTCCGCTCTTCTCCTCTTCTCCTGTCTCCTCATGCCGCGCTCGCCCTGTTCCGCTCTTCTCCTCTTCTCCTCATGCCGCGCTCGCCCTGTTCGCTCTACTCCTCTTCTCCTGTCTCCTCATGCCGCGCTCGCCCTGTTTCGCTCTACTCCTCTTCTCCTGTCTCCTCATGCCGCGCTCGCCCTGTTCGCTCTACTCTCTTCTCCTGTCTCCTCATGCCGCGCTCGCCCTGTTCCGCTCTACTCCTCTTCTCCTGTCTCCTCATGCCGCGCTCGCCCTGTTCCGCTCTTCTCCTCGTCTCCTCATGCCGCGCTCGCCCTGTTCCGCTCTTCTCCTCTTCTCCTCATGCCGCGCTCGCCCTGTTCCGCTCTACTCCTCGTCTCCTGTCTCCTCATGCCGCGCTCGCCCTGTTCCGCTCTTCTCCTCGTCTCCTGTCTCCTCATGCCGCGCTCGCCCTGTTCCGCTCTTCTCCTCGTCTCCTGTCTCCTCATGCCGCGCTCGCCCTGTTCCGCTCTTCTCCTCGTCTCCTGTCTCCTCATGCCGCGCTCGCCCTGTTCCGCTCTTCTCCTCGTCTCCTGTCTCCTCATGCCGCGCTCGCCCTGTTCCGCTCTTCTCCTCGTCTCCTGTCTCCTCATGCCGCGCTCGCCCTGTTCCGCTCTTCTCCTCGTCTCCTGTCTCTCATGCCGCGCTCGCCCTGTTCCTCTCTTCTCCTCGTCTCCTGTCTCCTCATGCCGCGCTCGCCCTGTTCCGCTCTTCTCCTCGTCTCCTGTCTCCTCATGCCGCGCTCGCCCTGTTCCGCTCTTCTCCTCGTCTCCTCATGCCGCGCTCGCCCTGTTCCGCTCTTCTCCTCTTCTCCTCATGCCGCGCTCGCCCTGTTCCGCTCTTCTCCTCTTCTCCTCATGCCGCGCTCGCCCTGTTCCGCTCTTCTCCTCATGCCGCGCTCGCCCTGTTCCGCTCTTCTCCTCATGCCGCGCTCGCCCTGTTCCGCTCTTCTCCTCTTCTCCTCATGCCGCGCTCGCCCTGTTCCGCTCTTCTCCTCTTCTCCTGTCTCCTCATGCCGCGCTCGCCCTGTTCCGCTCTTCTCCTGTCTCCTCATGCCGCGCTCGCCCTGTTCCGCTCTTCTCCTCTTCTCCTCATGCCGCGCTCGCCCTGTTCCGCTCTTCTCCTCTCCCTCTCCTGTCTCCTCATGCCGCGCTCGCCCTGTTCCGCTCTTCTCCTCTTCTCCTCATGCCGCGCTCGCCCTGTTCCGCTCTTCTCCTCTTCTCCTGTCTCCTCATGCCGCGCTCGCCCTGTTCCGCTCTTCTCCTGTCTCCTCATGCCGCGCTCGCCCTGTTTCCACTCCGCTCTTCTCCTTCTCCTCATGCCGCGCTCGCCCTGTTCCGCTCTACTCCTCTTCTCCTGTCTCCTCATGCCGCGCTCGCCCTGTTCCGCTCTACTCCTCTTCTCCTGTCTCCTCATGCCGCGCTCGCCCTGTTCCGCTCTACTCCTAGTCTCCTGTCTCCTCATGCCGCGCTCGCCCTGTTCCGCTCTTCTCCTCGTCTCCTGTCTCCTCATGCCGCGCTCGCCCTGTTCCGCTCTACTCCTCGTCTCCTGTCTCCTCATGCCGCGCTCGCCCTGTTCCGCTCTTCTCCTCGTCTCCTGTCTCCTCATGCCGCGCTCGCCCTGTTCCGCTCTTCTCCTCGTCTCCTGTCTCCTCATGCCGCGCTCGCCCTGTTCCGCTCTTCTCCTCGTCTCCTGTCTCCTCATGCCGCGCTCGCCCTGTTCCGCTCTTCTCCTCGTCTCCTGTCTCCTCATGCCGCGCTCGCCCTGTTCCGCTCTTCTCCTCGTCTCCTGTCTCCTCATGCCGCGCTCGCCCTGTTCCGCTCTTCTCCTCGTCTCCTGTCTCCTCATGCCGCGCTCGCCCTGTTCCGCTCTTCTCCTCGTCTCCTGTCTCCTCATGCCGCGCTCGCCCTGTTCCGCTCTTCTCCTCGTCTCCTGTCTCCTCATGCCGCGCTCGCCCTGTTCCGCTCTTCTCCTCGTCTCCTGTCTCCTCATGCCGCGCTCGCCCTGTTCCGCTCTTCTCCTCTTCTTCCTCATGCCGCGCTCGCCCTGTTCCGCTCTTCTCTCTCTCCTGTCTCCTCATGCCGCGCTCGCCCTGTTCCGCTCTTCCTCGTCTCCTCATGCCGCGCTCGCCCTGTTCCGCTCTTCTCCTCTTCTCCTCATGCCGCGCTCGCCCTGTCCGCTCTTTCCTCATGCCGCGCTCGCCCTGTTCCGCTCTTCTCTCATGCCGCGCTCGCCCTGTTCCCTCTTCTCGCTTCTCTGTTCTCCTCATGCCGCGCTCGCCCTGTTCCGCTCTTCTCCTCTTCTCCTCATGCCGCGCTCGCCCTGTTCCGCTCTTCTCCTCTTCTCCTGTCTCCTCTGCCGCGCTCGCCCTGTTCCGCTCTTCTCCTGTCTCCTCATGCCGCGCTCGCCTGTTCCGCTCTTCTCCTCTTCTCCTCATGACGCGCTCG